>NW_012142301.1:1847080-1870362 GCF_000956105.1 Propithecus coquereli
TAGTTCTGGGCCTCCTTTTGCTCATCTACAGACCCATTAATATTTTCTCTAGGTCTTCCCCTTTCCCTCCTTCACCAGGCCCCACGAGGGAGGTAGAAGTATGCAGATTTATTTTTCCACTGAGATGAATTTCACCCTCCATCCTTCCAAAGGAGGCAGACATGGCTTTTAAATATTTTTCCATTCCTCTTTTACGTGTAGAAGTAAAGCCAAAACAAATTATGGCAATCTCGGCTTTTTTGGTTGAGTAGATTTTAGATGCGTTGGAGTTTACCATAACTTTGAAATAACATTGTTTTCGTTTGACAATGTAGTCGGGTAACACAATTTTTATTTTCAGTTACCTTTCTGAGCCTATTTGTAGATCAAAGCATCGCAAATACTTAGATAAGTTTCACTTCTCCCTTCTGTGTAGGGAGCTCTTCGTGTTAAATTGAATTCTTATGCGCTCAGAGGGATACACTGCATAATTTTACACCTGGTGCCATGTAAGTTGAATTTCTTATTCATCATGCACCATATGCAGTGTTATTAATCTTTACTGTAAGTAGAATGACAAGTGAGCAATAAAGGCCTGGCCTTAAAAAACTACCAGCAAACATACAGGAACAAACCCTCTAACAGATGCTTTAGAAAGAAGTGACAGTCAGTGAAATTTGGGTTACATGTATGTTGTGTAACTGATGGGCTGCTGTGTACGCCCAATATGGTCCTTGGATTTCTCTTTCTTCAAATCACAATGTGGGCTCCTTTCTTGTCTACGTCCCTCCCCTCCACTCTTCTCTTTCTCCTCCTCCATTTCCCTCCTCCCTACTCTCTTAAACCTCCTACACTCCCAGATCCTATTAAAAACATTTGTGGTTGGGAAGTGCCTATTACCTCTTCCTCTCCTCTTCAGGCAGGTGTCTGTCTGCATTTGAAATCTCAGGTACACTCATCGTCCCTGAACTCAGGATAGCCTTAAAAGGTGTTGGCACATCTCATGCTCAGTGCTTCTCATCCCTGTTTCCTCTGCCTTTGTTGCCCACCTGTACGCATCCACTGCTCCTGGTGTGGTTCTGATACCATTATCCATGCCTGCTCTTTGTCCTTCCGAGGCCTCATGTGCCTCCATGTATCCTGGCCCCAAACTTACTCATTGCTTACTGGCCACCGGCTGCCTGTGTTTAGAGTAAATTGATGTTGTCTTTTTTTTCTCTGCCACCCATTCCTTATCCATACCCTCCGATGTTACATGAAAAATCTCCTGTGCACACATTTTTACTGTTTCATGGCCTGGGCCACGGTGAGCTCTGGCTGCAGAGAAGTTAAGCATCCCCGAGGCAGAAGGGCCTTGTAAAGACACTGTGGAAAACAGGTTAAAGGGTGTTGATTGTGCCTATAGCTTGTTTCCATTTTCTGGTGTGGATGGTGATGCACATCCCATGAGAACAGTGATGTAGTGACCAGACCTACTGGGGCATGCTTTGCTGCATTCTGTTGCGTCTTGTAAAGGAACCAAGAAAATACAATTTACAGGTATCCTCAGATAATCTGATGGTAAAGTAAATAAGTGCCTTGTATTGATTTGTTATTGTGGCTGATCAGCACAATCATCATTTTTTTTCTTCTGATAATTGCAGCTAGGGTTTTGCTTTTTAAAGACATATAAGTAAATGAAATGGATTTGAGAAATGAAAGTCTAAATTCCAACTTATTTGATGCTAAGACTATAAGACATTGTGTTGAGAGTAAACAACAGAATTTGACTTATTAGAACTTCAGGTTAGCTTTCTTATCATAGTTTTTCTTGATTTTTCTGATGGCTTTAAGAATATTTAGTAATATTGTCAATGGCTGCTATCCTATTCTGTATCTTGCCAGATGTTCTCGAGCAAGACATATGACTCCTCTTTATCTTAATTTCCTTGCCCATAAGATGTTAATTATTATAATTATTTCTCACTTTCTTCATGTTGTGTGATGCTCTCCTATTATGTTTAGGAATAAATGTTGTGTGTCAGTACAAGGTACAGTATGATAATGGACCTTTTATTACTTTCTTCACCGTTAAATCTTTCCTCACGAATTCGAAATTAGGATAGATGTGTGTTGAAGACATTTAAGCTCATGAGTCCTTTTTCTTATTAAGATCATAGACATTTGTTTTTATTTTAGAAAATGAGGTATAAGCAATTCTATCAAGAATGGAAAGTACACCATCGAGTGAATGAAAGCCACTGATGTTGATGTAGTTAGCAAAATGTACAGGAACCCTAATATATTAAGAACAACACAAAATTGCATTAACAGGAGAGGCAGCACAGTTTTGAGACTGGTCTTGGCCAGGGGTACTTGAGTTCTCATCTCAGAAGCTGTGTGCTCCTGTGTGACTCCTGAGTTGTTTTCTCATTTGTAAAATGTGGCGTTTGAACTTGATAGTCTTAAAATTGCCTTTTGTTCTGTTATTCTAAAACCAAGTATTCACTGCCCTGCTACCCTGCTCTTCCTTACCAGCCTTTCCAATCAGGATCAGGTCTTGGACGTGGTCTGCTGTAAGGGAATTGATGCAGGCCACAGTGAGCTGACTCTCTGTGGCACTTTAGATGCTGCTGAAACCCCAAAACCCTCCAGCTTCAGACTACAGCTCCCTTCATGGCTTTATCATATTCTGCATTGTGTATAAGTTATTTTTGACCAAAGCACCTGAAAGTTTAAATGATTACTCTGAAGTCAATTGCTTTGACTTCTCCATGAATTGTCCCAGCTGTTTTGAATAGCCTGTTGGTTGTCAGTCTTTGGCATTAGGGGTGGACTTTATATGTGTTGTTTTCTTACCTCTTTGGTCTGAGAATTTTGATACTTTGAGTAGTGTGAAGTACCTGTTGGAGAGATTCTGGAATAGTTTCAAATTTAAAATACCCTAAACATATTTTGTATGATGGAATAAATGGAAATGTTTATTGGGATGGGGATTTTATGAAAAAGGTATGACTCAAACACTTTTCTTACTTATAACTAATAAATAAGCCTTTAAGTGTTCATAGTGATATTCTGCACCCGTTAGTCCCACAGAGTGAATATTTCTCCCGTTTTTCAATGAATGTATGTCTCTCGGTCCCATTTTACCCTTCATTGTGACCAAAATGCGGACATGCCTAAAAGTTTTCTGCTTTTCTGCCCCCCAACAATGTATTGATATAATTTTAAGCAATATTTTAAAAATATTTTCTAGTCCAGAGAGAGTCACATGAGAATTCAAGCTTGTAACTGCTCCTTCTACACTTAACTTGTGCTAGTTCCAATATTCCAGGCATGTAACCTCCACCTTTTACGAAGCGTTGTTCTGGCTGTTAGGGAAGCTATGGGGGCAGTATGTCGAATGGTTAACAGCTTCAGCCTCTGGCTGCTGGGTTCACAGCCTGCTCCACTGCTTCAGCAGGCCACTCTGGGCAGTCTTTCAATTTCTCTGTAGTTTCCTCATCTGTGAAATATGGATGTTAACCCTACTTTCTTGGGTTACTGAGAGTATTAAATGTATACATTGAAAGGACTGAGGACAGTGCCTGACACATGATAATCCTTGTTGTTAGTGGTAGTTGTAGGAAAGACAAAGAAAATAGAGAGTATTTCTTGCCATTCTGATTCTTAGAGTTTAATGGAAAGTTGAGAGATTTATTACAAGGAATGTATATTAAGTATAAAGTATGTGTAGAATATAGTTTGTTTTTGCCCACAAATGTCAAGTGATATTTTTCTCTATAAATGTTATGTTCAGAATAGCTTATATAATATACTAAGTGTACTTTGAACATAATTTATCCTTAATTATTTTAGATACTTGTTTATTATAGCAAGGGTCTGAAGATGCTCGTTATCAACATACAGCTAAATTGATGCCAAGCACGACTGCTCATGCCTATAATCCCAGCGCTTTGGGAGGCGTGACATGGCGGCTTTCTTGTGGTTAGGTGTAAGCTGGTATACGTGCACATTCTTAACGAAGTCTGGTATGACCATGGCTGATGCAGAGCGTGAAGCAACCAGGGAAGACACCGATGTTTTAGAGGGAAAGCAAGACAAGCGATTGGCGGAGACGTTGAGGAAAGGCCTGGCAGCCAGGGACTGGAGTATTTTGGAAGTTTCTGGGGCAGAGATGAGGGGATTGTATGCAGGGCAGAGAAAGCCAGTTGCCCTTCAACTTTTCATCTCTACTGTGGTAGTAGGAGGGAAGGGCAGACACCTGGGAAGGGCGAACTCGCAGAGGCAGTGATGTTTGATTCCACTTGATTCTTTCGTCATGGCTGTGGTGTGCAAGTGTTGCTTCCCTGGCACAGTGACTTTAAAACTTAGGAAAGTGGAATGGAAACCTTCTTCAGGGGAAGCATTCTCCCTTTGAATCGTCTGTGATGTGATTTGGCCAGGACAGTGGAGTGTGATGTTGGACAGGGTAGATAATCTGCTTCCCTAGCCATTAACTTGATTCTCAGCTGTGATAAATGGACTCATTGTTATTTCCATTCTGTGGAGTGTCTGAAAAATTATTTTCAGTAGAAAATAGTCATCCCAAGAATGGGACTAGTAGAAAACTAAAAAAAACCATGTAATTCTTAGCATTATCCTAATGGGTAGCAGGTAAACAAACCATGAGAAGGATTCCTGTCTGCGACCCAGTTATTCTAGAGAGGTGACCTACACAGTGTGCACCACGTTTCTGATGCCAAATCCGGGACACTTTACATTTAGGCTGTTGTCCAGCTTCTGGGCTTAAGAAACTGATATTTATAGAGTATTTTGTAGTTTAATTTTCACAATCACTCTAAGAAGTTATTTGTATCTTCCTTTTTTACGGAACCTGAGTCATGGAAAAGTAAAATAATTTGTTTCAAGTCATATATCTTGACGATTTTGGAGCCAGATTTGGAATCCTTATCTTTTTTTTCTTTTAGGTTTTATTTTACTTTTAATTGACACATAATTGCACATAGTTATGGGATACAGTGTGGTGGTTTGATACACATATACTATGCGTAAGTTAGGGTCATTAGCAAATCCATCACCTCAAACATTTATCATTTCTTTGTGATGAGAACGTTTAAAATTATCTCTTCTAGCTGTTCTGAAATATATACTGTATTATTAACTATAGTCACCTTGCTGTGCAGTGGAACATCAGAACGTCGGAACTCATTCTTCCTGTTTAACAGTAAATCTGTGGAATCCTTATCTTCTGGTTCCTAATCCCCTTTTCTTTCTACTTGATCCCACTTCTGTCTCTTTTTTTTCCTGGGGGCTGGGGTTTGGTGGTGAGCAGTGATGGTGTTTTTGATTCCCTCCTGTAAACAGTCGAGTCCATCCAACTCCTCAGCTCATCGCCCCTTTAGTACCAGGAAGGCACCTCTCTTATCTCACTCATCTCACCTTATGTTCAGCCCCCACTTCCCCGCCTCCTGTTGTCACACCCTGCATCTCACCACCTCCCAAGCACCCTTTGCATTGTGCCTGAAACGTGTCCGTGTGTTCGGGAGTCCCTGCAGAGTTGGTGGTGGAATTTCACTGTGTACGTGTGCCACATTTTCTTTATCCATTCATGCGCTGATGAACATTTAAGTTGATTCCATATCTTGGCTATGGTGAACAGTGCTGTAATCGACATGGGAGTGCAGATATCTCTTCAACATACCAATCTCATTTCCCAGTAATGGGATTGCTGGATCATATGGTAGTCCTATTTTTAATTTTAGAGGAACCTGCATACTGTTTTCCATAATGGCTGTACTAACTTGAATTCCCACTGACAGTGAAAAGAGGTTCCCTTTTCTCCACATCTTCAACACTTGTTATGATTTGTCTTTTTCATAGTAGCCACTCTGACAGTTGTGAGGTGATGTCTCATTGTGGTTTTGATCTGCACTTTCCTAATGATTAATGATGTTGAGCACCTGTTCATATACCTGTTGTCCATTTGTACATCATCTTTTGAGAAATGTCTATTCAGGCCTTTTGCTCATTTTTTAATTGGGTTATTTTGTCTTCCTATTGAGTAGAGTCCCTTGTATATTTTGGATATTAACTCCTTATCAGACGTATGTTTTGCAGATATTTTCTCCCATTCCTTAGGTTATCTCTTCACTGTGTTCATTGTTTTCTTTGCTACATAGCTTTTTAGTTTGATGAAATCTCATTTGTCTATTTTGCTTTTGTTGCCTGTGCTTTTGGGATTGTATCCCAAAAAATCATTGCCCAGAACAATGACATGGAGCTTTTCCCCCTGTGTTTTCTTTTTTCAGTGTTCTTATCACTGCTTCAAACCCAGAGCTGTCCGATTCTCCTCTGAGTGCTTTCAGATTCGGCAGGTGTCTGTCAACTCCTTCTTCTCTGGGACATCAGGTGTGCTGGGCCATGTGCTTGGCCCTCCCTCATCCCGGGACTTAACCATAACCACCCTCCTCTCCCTCTGTGTCCCTTGTCTCCTTGTCCCATCATTTCTTCCTTCTTCATTTACTCACTTCTTTGCTAAGCGTATCTTTTTTCCTGAGTAGGGAGGTTGTATGAGAGGTAAACTTTCTGGAATGTAGCATGTGTAAAATATTACATCTTTACCTTTATACTTGACTGATAGTGTAGCTGTATAACTCAGGATTGGAAATAATTTTCCTTTGGGGTTTTGAAGCATCCTTCCGCTCTAGATTCCATTGGGGTGTCATTAAGATTCCCAGTACTTTTGTTACTTTTGTTAATTACTACCCCCCTGCCTTCTTTTTCTTTCTGAAATCTTGTAGAAGTGCCGCCTTGTTCCAAGTGTTCTGAATTTCTCAGTGATGTGCCTTGGTGTGGTCTGTGTTCATCAAGTTTTGCAGGGTGCTCAGTGGGCCCTATCATTCTCTAAACTTAAATCCTTCTTTCAGGGATCTCCCCGGCCCCCCATACAGAAATCTCTTGTGTCCAGATTGATTCACACACTGAGTTCACATAGCAAGCAGTGACACTGGGACGTGTCAGAGGTATTGTTCCTCCGGAGAATACTTCAGAATTTATTTTTCCCATCTATTCGGTTCCTGAGTTCAGAGGGTGAGAGTTTGGGGACCAAGGTGTTCCCATTTAGTTGATTCTGTCTTCCTCATCTCCATTTTCTCTCTTCTGTCTTTAAGTCGCATATGCAGATGTTGTATATCCTGGGCTGAAATTCCAGTTTTCTTATTATTTCACTCCTATTTTCAGTCTTGTTCTACTTCCTGAAGATCATGTCATCATTGTCTCCCCATCTTCTTCTTTATTGCTTTATTTTATTTTTTCACTATCGTATTTTTAATTTCTAAGAATATTTTGTTGTTCTGTGAAATAGTCCTTTTTTCATGATGCCCTCTTCTTATTTGGTGAACGACTGTAATCTCTTGTTGGGGCACTAAGCAGCTTTCTGGAGGCTCTGAGCTGGTCCGTGGGCTTCTCAGCACAGCTGGTTGGGTATTTGCTGAGCCCCTGATGGCAGGAAACATTTTAGGCTTGATTCTAGGGCTAATTAGGTTTTCCATAGAAGAACCTTCCGGACTCCTGCTTACAAGTGTAGACCAGGCTGCCAGAGGTTTGCATTCTGAATGGGAAGAAACTGTGTCCCAACACTGTTTCCTCCCTCACTGTTCTTGGTGTGATTTCCTCTCCCACACTGTGTCCCTCATGTCTCGCAGTGGAGCCCTGGTTTTATCCGTATTGGGAATAAACTGCTTCTCTTCTAGGGCTGGAAGGGCAATCATGTAGCTGTGCCCATTAGGATATTTGGAGATCTAACTAATTCTTAGATGGATAGTCAACTAGTCCTCCTTGCTTTAGCTAAACTTTTACCTCCATTTCTGGTCACGTGGAGCTGAAAGTTTTCCAGATTCCGGGAGGTTTCGTTGGCTGGGTCAGGTTGCTTTTTACTTTTCCTCACAATTGGTGTAGCCTCATCAGCTTTCAGGGGTCTGCTAAATCATTTACCTTTCTTCCATCTGCTTTTTTGCCTTTTCAAAAATAATTTTGTTGTTATTGACTCATCTCAGATTCTATACCTAAAGAAAAATCTGTTGCCTCTCATTTTACTTGAATTGGTGAGAGAGTGAAAGTCAATGTTTATGATCAGTCTGCTTCCTTTACCCAAAAGTCGTATTTGTTGGCCATTTGAATTTTGCTCTCTGTTAATCAATTATCTATATGTTTTACCAAGTTTTTCTATTGGGTTTCTTGTCTTTTTCTTACTGCTCTTTAGAATTTCCTTACCTATGCCATATTTTAATTCCTTATTAAATTTATCCTTATGTTAGCAACTTTGGACCACATGATAAAGTTCTACTCTCAAAGTTGAAATGCTCTAAAATGTGAAATTAGGTATAAATATTGCTGCCCTCTAAGTATGCTTCATTGCTATGTGGGATTCCCAAAACATAAATACTATGATGATTTAATGCCTTAGAGTTCTCATTTTGAAAAAAAATATGGTTGTTGAAAGAACATATGTAGCATATGATTTTTATTGTTTTGGTTGGAAATTATAGAAATCCAGCTGTGACAGAGGCTAATTGTTACCCAGTGTTGGTTCTTTCCTTTCTTCTTCTATTATACTAGGATTTTTACTTTTGTGTGCATGGCTGCCGAGATTAAAGGTGACATTTTCTAGCCTCTAGATGTGGCCAGCTAAGTTCTAACCAATGAAATGTAAGTGGATGTATAGTGTAGTAGCTCCTAGGAACTCACTTGTAAAGTCCCCTCGTGCATTCCCCTTGCCTCACATCCTCCTTTCTTCAGTTCTGTTGCTTGGAATATGGTTGTGATGGCTGCAGTCTAGTCGCCATATTGAACCATTAGGGTGGGGTCCAACTCCAGGGATGGTGGAGCTATGAGCTTGAATGTACATGGGTTCTGTTAGACTTGGAGGAGTACAATTTCCATACCAGCCCTTGACTGCCCAACTTTGCACTCTGAATGAGAGAAATAGAAACTTCCGTCATGTCTAAGCCACTGTCCTTTTAAGTTTCCTGACATTTGCAGCTAAACCTAATATTAAATGATACACCAACTGAAACTCAATCAAAGAAGGGTTTATGGTTTGTTGGTTTATGGAACCAGGACATCTGAGTGGTAAAGCTATGTTTCAGTACTGCTGCATGCAGCAATTTGAGTAGTATCCTTAGTACTCTGTTTCTCTGTTCACTTTTTAGCTTTGTTGCCTATGCTTGATTTATTCTCAGGCTATCAGAATGTGGCAGCAGTGTAGCTGCTGGTTGCCTCAAATTTCTATCATGAAGACACCTTATATTCTCAGAGAAAGAGCAAACACTTCTCTGATAACTTAGCAGCTGGTCTGGCCACCCATTTCCTAAACCAATCTAGGTGACCAGGGGACAACACCCACGTCAATTAGGCTTGGGTCCTACACCCACTGCTGTTATGGAAGGTAAGGGACATCCCTTACCCAAACACATAGACTAAGCAGAATTTCCCTGGAATGGAGGAGAGCTGAATCAGAGAAGATGCTGGGAAGATAAATATATGTTCAGTTGTATTATTTCCAATTAGACTTCATATTGCTATGGTTTAAAAACCAATACATGTTAATTTCTTGATTTTTCTGTGTTTTTCAGTAGTTTTTTCCAAAGAAAGCAATGAATGATAAAATTAATAATTTATAGGGGAATGAATAATAGTAAAGAGATAAATAAAATTAGTGCCTATAATGGTATAGTAAGGAAAGTGCAAAGTATTCTTTGCCTGTATAGACGTAAGTAGTAAGATGATCAAATGAAAATATCCGTGGTAAAAGAAAATCATAACTTCTAAATAGAGATCATTTCTTGTACTTACAATTAAACATTTCTTACTTAGAGTGGTTATAGTGTATCTGAGCAAATTGTCTCAACTATAGTTGAGAAATGAGCAACCTTATATGATTCATTCCTAATTTGTTATCTCTTATAGGTAACTCTTCCTTTCTCCTGGGATCATTTCTGAGGGCCCTACCCAATGATACAGTTATTCTCAGTCTTTTTTTTTTTTTTAGATGGAAAAGCAAATTTCCAAGAATCCCCCCTGCAAAGTCAAATGGAATATGTTTCTTTTCCAAAATAAAAGGAAGAGTATAATATTTTTTTAATACATTTGTAGGTGGCATAGCCTATGAACAAACTATACACTTCCTTAAACTTTTAAAAAATTTAACCTTGTATGGAAGGCAAGGCAGGAATTTTTTAAAATTTTTATTTTTTCGAAATTGTAGATTTATAGGAAAATTGTGAAGATAATACAGAGAGTTCATATATCCCCTACACCCAGTTTCCCCTATTACTAGCATCTTATTTTGGTATGGTATTTTTTTAATAAATTAGTGAGCCAATATTGATACATTATTATTAAAGACCATACAGTCAGTTCCCACTTAATATCATCGATAGCTTCTTGGAAACTAAGACTTTAAATGAAATGATGTATAGCAAAACCAATTTTACTATAAGCTAATTGATATACACAAGAATTAAGTTCCTGTAGCAAATTTCTGATCACAAAAACATCACCAATTTCTAAATAAAGACTAAAACACTTGTAATATTAACCATTGAACTCAATGTGAGCTGTCAATACATGTAAGAAAGATTAATAGAAACAAGATAATCATTTACCCAGTTATCCCAGGTCATGGTTGCAGGTGGCTGGAGCCCATCCCAGTGGCTCACTGGGTGCAAGGCAGGAACCAACCATGAACAGGACGCCATCCCATCGCAGGGTGTGCTCACGCACACACTCAGACCAGGACCATGTAGACACGCCAACTCACCTAACGTGCACAGCTTTGGGATGTGGGAGAAAACTGGAGTACTTGGAGAAGACTCACGCAGACATGGGGAGAACGTGCAAACTCTGCATAGACAATGGCCTGGGCTGGGAATCAATTTTTTTTTTCTTTCTTCTTCCCCTCATCTATGGTATGAAATGATGTTGAAGTAAACAATATTATTTGGGGACCTGCTGTACTTTATTCACATCTCCTCAGTTGTTCCCTAAAGTCCTTTTTCTGTTCCAGGATCTCATCTGGGATAACAGGCTACATTTTATGGTCACGTCTCTGACTCCTGTTGGCTGTGACAGTTTGGCAGACTTCCCTTGTGTGTTCGATGACCTTCACAGTTTGAGGAGTACTAGTCAGGTATTTTGTAGAATGTCCCTCAGTGGAGATTTGTCTGATGCCCTTCTCATGATGAGTCGAGGGTTCTGGGCTTTGGGGGGAAGGACCACGTAGGTAAGGTGCCATTCTCATTCCATCACATCCAGGGTACTACCTGTCGAAATGGCTTATCTCTGTTAGTGTGGCCTTGGCTACCTGGCTGAAATAGGGTTTGCCAGGTTTCTTCACTGTGAAGTTGTTCTCTTCGCTTACTGTGCTCTTTGGATGGAAGTCACCCCGTGTGTCCCCTACGCTTCGGGAGAGGGGAGTTATTCTCCACTTCCTGGAGTGTAAAGTGTACACTGAAGTTATTTGGAATTCTTCTGCTTGTGAGAGTTGTCTCTTCTCCCTCACCTGTCTATTTTATCTATGTAATCTACCTATCAAATCACTTTCTTATATCAGTATTTACTCATGGATATTTATTTTATATTGTGGATTATAACCCAACACAGCGTTATTTTGTTGCTCACATTGTTCCAGCTTTGGCCTTTAGTAACGTTTTAGTTGACTTTTGTATCCCTCTGACATATCTCTATTATTCCTCCATTATTGGTGTTTAATTTTTTTTAGTTTTTAATTTTTAAAGACAGAATCTTGCTCTGTCACCCAGGCTGGAGTGCAATGATGTGATCATAGCTCACTGTAACTTCACACTCCTCAAGCGATCCTCCTTCCTCAGCCTACTGAGTAGCTAGTACTACAGGCTTGTGCCACCACGCCCTGATAATTTTTAAATTTTTTTGTAGACAAGTGGGTCTCACTGTATTGCCCAGGCTGGTTTCAAATTCATGGTCTTAAGTGATCCTCCCAAAGCACTGGGATTAAAAAAATTGTTTTATAGTACTTCTCTACTTTCTGGCACTACAAGATAGATGCTCCATGCTCCTCTTGTATATCTCCTGCCCCAGTTATTGCTGTATATCTCCTGCCCCTACAATCAGTCATTTCTCCAAGGAACCCTGGTGCCTCTTACTGGAGAATGGTATTAGTAACCAAGATCTGGGTGCTAGGTGTGCTTGTTGCTGCTGGGGTATTGCAGGGCAGGTACTTTTATTTTATTGTCCCATTTACAGAGGCAGAATGGGACATCCCAAATGACAGTGCTGGTAAAGGAAGAGGGTGGGAGTGGTTGTGGTCAGAGTGTGGAATAAGGGGTATGGTTTCTGGGTATTTTCCCTTCCATGCCTCTGCATTGTGCAGAGTGATGGGTTTTTCTCCCTCACTGATCCTTTTTTGCAAGGTGGCTTATTTGCCTGAGCACTCCAAGTCATTCATCTAAGGGCAAGGTGTAAGAAAGTTTTTATTAATACTCTGACTGGAGAAGTTATTGATCGATTGACCACATCATTCTTTTTGTCTTTTGCAGTTTTGCCAAACAGGCATAGAAATGAAACATGATGCGTTAAAGAGTATTGTATATTGTTGGTGGCAATAAGAATAGATGCGGGATTCTCTGTAAGATTGTCGGTAAAGATAGAATACTGTAGGAGTGTTTAATGGATTTAATCCTCTCCCACTCTTCTTTCAACCCGCACAGCAATTGCTGTGGGGACCTGCCTAATTTATTGAAACTAGATCCATTGCCCAACTTTTACATTTTAGTTTTTATTGAACACATAAATATTACCTTGAATAGAGAAATGTAAGCGTTCCTCAAGGAATTCTAAGGGAAAAATTTAAACTCACTCTGTCATATCCTACTTTTATCCCTTTTGCATTAATTAATCAGTGCTTTTAAGAAATAGGAGCTTGGTAGCTTTTTTTGGTTGTCATGGTCACGGACCAAGATATTTGTGAAATTTCAAGAAATAATGAAACCATTACGAAAGCAGAGGGTGTACACACACACACACAGCCTGGTTAAATTCCGTTTTTCCACTGGGCCTGTTATGTTTGCAGGGAAGTTGGAATGAGTTTTATAGTTGTCTCAGTTTCGTTGCTCCTGTGTTACCAGAGACAGGCTGGCCTTCGCTCAAGCTACTGTGAATGATCTTACCCTGTCCTCCTTCTCCACACCTGTATTTAGTCATCAGTAAACATATTATAGTCCTTTGAAGCATTTGAATGCATTAATTTTTGATGTTTAAAATGGTTTAATCTGTCAAAGGATATGGGTCTTAATTTTATTTTCTTCTGGCCATTAGCAGGATATAATTAGAAAAGCTTGAGTAGTGCTAGACTCCATATTTCATCCAATCTTTCAGCTTTACAGACTTAATGAAAAAATAATATCTCATGAAGGGGATCTCAGCTTAACCTTGTGGAGAGGTTTTCCAGTTAGTCAGACCTTATTTACTACGTGTGGAATCATTTTTACTTTTCTTGATTCCCCCTCCCCCCATATTTAGATAATCTTGCGAAGGATCCTGACTAATCTTCGCTGCTTTCTTAAATCTCTGATTCCTGTTTTACTAGGTTTCTTCCTACTTTGCCGTGTCCCCTGGGATTATCTAGACACTGCAAGGGCTTCCTACCGATAGAGATTCATTGTGCTGTCTCGGTTTTAATTTGTGCCTCAGTTAATGCTTTTCTCAGATTCATTTAGATGCTTTATGAGTTCCTGTTCCCTGAAGTATAGATCTTATCTGTTTGATTGAATGACACATTGCAAATATTTAATGTTACATATTTATGAAGGCCTTCTGAATTATTTTATTACCCTTTTGGACATACTTACTGGGTTTTACTTAATTGATGTTAAGACTGGGCAATCCATTAAGTCTTTCAGTCAATTCAAATTCAGACTGTAACTAGGATTCCTACAGCCCTAACTCTAGTAATGTTCAACATAGTTCTGGGTTTGCTTCTTCTTAACAGTCTTTGGGACACTCTGACCTTTTGATATCATTGTTATGGTGAAAATATGGAATACTGCCTGGAAGAGAGAAATGCTACCAGGTCAGATATATTTTCAGGATTGGGTCCTCATGCTAAATGCACTTGAGACTTTATTTATTAATAATGAGTAGATAACCTCATTCTTAATATATATGTTGTGACTAAACTGTATACATTACAGAAAATATTAATAATAGCATACACTTATATAGCACTTATTTAGCATATACATATTTTATATGTATATATGAATTATAATCCTCATTTTGCAGATGAAATTAAGGGGCAGGAAATTTATGTACCTTGCCTATGTTCACACAATAATGTAGGGAGGTAAGATTAGACCAAGCATTCTGACTCAAGAGATTGCTCTGAAAATTTTGCTATTCTGCCCTGAGGTTTTTCTTCCCTGTTTTGAGGCCATGTCTTTGACTTTAGATATCTTTCAGTAAGTTCAGCTGTGGATTTTGGTGATTAAGAAGGATTGGTTGCTGCTGTAAATTGAACCGTTACAGTCTCTTCCTCCCATTCTTCAAAGTTTTAGCCCTGCCTACACAATGCTTGCATTTGAGACTAATTCAATGTCTTAGCATGGATGTTCAAAGTCCATTTCATTTGATAAATATTTATTAATCACATCCCTATGTGCAGTGTCCCCTCTGAAGGATGGTAATCACAAAAAGGCAAATATGATACGTCTTTAAACTGGGTGGGATGAGGCGAGTCTTTTCCTTACATAAATACTTCCATACTGAACACTTCCGTGAGTAACTATACTACAAGACAAAATAGTGTAGGAGTTCAGAGATGGTAGAGAATTAGGGCATAGTTTTTTTGAGAAAGTTGCTTTTAGCTGGAATGTGAAGGAGATGGCATTTTTGTCAGAGGAATTCGAGGGGGAAGAACGATATGAGCAAAGGTGCTAAGGAGAAAAGATGTGCACCGGTAGTCAAGTGTGGCTGTGGGGTAAGATGAGTATATGCGGGGGGAAGTAATTATGGAGATGTGGTTTGGGGCTATCTTGTGGTTTTTATTTAATGCCACTCTGGACAATTGTTGTGCAATGCAAATGGAAAATAAGGGGTCAGTGCGAGAGTCCTTCTCAGACAGAACCTATAGGACTTCACAACTAATAGAATGGGGAAGGTCTTGGTGAAAGGGGTTGGAGATGATGTTTACCTTGTGGGTCAAGGAGACATTGGAGAGGGTGGGTGGAAATTAGAAGAGCTGGTTTTCATTCCAGCCAGCTTTACTGAGGCAAGAATTACTGTGATAACATGGTAAGAACATTTTTGACTACCTCAGCTTTTGAAAACTTGGTTTGTATGACTTAATATTGTAGGTAGCATATGTGTTTAAGAAGGAACTACTCCTTAAAGGAATTGTGGAGAAAATGCCTGTTTACAGCAACAGCTTTGCTATGTAATATATTCAATGTGTCTAAATGAGGTATTCCAAGAGCTTTTTAGTCAATCTTAAGTTGTTTGAAAATGGAAAGGAGGAGAATTTGTAGGCATGAGGATATTGGGGCTGAGTTTGTAGTACTGGAAGTTTTTTTTTTTTTTTTAATTTTTAATTTTCTTTTTTTTTTCTTCTTTTATTTCAGCATATTATGTGGGTACAGATGTTTAAGTTACGTGTGTTGCCCTTGGTTCCCCCCCAAATCCGTGTTTCAAATATGTCCATCCTTCGGGTAGCGCGCATTGCACTCCTTGTGTATACAAATACCCGTCCCCTCCTCTCTCCTCCCCCCTCCCCAACATCCAATAGATGTTATTCTTATATGTGCATTTATGTGTTGATTAGTTAATACCAATTTGATGGTGAGTACAAATGGATCCCGTTCTTCTGCTCTTGTGGTGCCCCACTTTGGATAATGGGCTTAAGTTTAATCCAGGAAAGTGTAAGAGGTGCTAGATCACTGTCGTTTCTTACGATTGAGTAATATTCCATTGTGAACATATACCAAATTTTGATAATCCACTCATGGATTGAGGGGCACTTGGGTTGTTTCCACATTCTTGCAATAGTGGATTGTGCTGCCATAAACATTCGGGTGCAGATGTCCTTATCGTAGAATGTTTTGTGCTCTTTTGGGTAGATGCCTAATAGTGCTATTGCTGGATCGAATGGTATTTCTATTTTTAGCTCTCTGAGGTGTCTCCAAATTCTTTTCCACAGAGGTTGCACTAATTTGCAGTCCCACCAGCAGTGTAAAAGTGTTCCTGTCTCTCCACATCCTCGCCAACATTTGTTGTTTTGTGTTTTTTTGATAGAGGCCAATCTCACCGGGGTTAGGTGATACCTCATTGTGGTTTTGATTTGCATTTCTCTAATGATTAGAGATGTTGAGCTTTAAGTGTTCTTGACATGATGGTAGCTCTTCACGATTTCTGGAATCCACGTGGCCCAGGTCAGGACTGCAGATGTTCAGTGTGTCCACTAGGGGTGTTGGTCTTCTTCAGGTGCGATGGGTGGTCTGTGTTGCACAGTGTGGAATTCCTTAACCAGAGTTGTGGAGCACACTTTTTTCTCTTCCTCATAGATGCCTTCTTTGATGGCGTGAATCCTGTCTGCTTTGGGTGACTGTTGAATTCTTAGCACTTGGCACTGTGCCTGGCATACTGTAGACTCTGAAAAATATAAGTGATGATGAGTTATTCCTGTAATCCATGACTGCTATTTCTGTCCTGTTTATTAGAACTCTTTGATTTATACATCTTAAACTGGTGGATAAAGTTTTGAAAGACATAATATTATGATGGCCATTTATTAGGGAAAATTTGAATAAAGGATCCCATATGTGTGATTTACCACTTATATATTTTAATACATTAAACCTGTAGTTGAATCATTTCATCTAGAATGTCTATGAACATCACATCAGTCTTTGGCATTATGAGTTGGTGTTTGAACAAACAATATTTTATACAGTGATGATGGTAAGGCGTTATTTTATGTTGGATTTTTGAATGAGGCTCATAGGTAAAAATTTTGAGGCATTCCTGGATGGTGCTGTGTCAGACGACAGTTTAGTGTCGTCAGCATGGCCATCCTTGCCTCTGTCATCTTGAGTCCAGTGATTATCCAAGCTGAGGCTAAAGATGTATATAGAATTTCCATCTTTATTGTAATTATATTAAGTTTTTGAAATGTAATATCAGTACTTTATCTTTTATTTTTCTCCATTTCCAGAATTAACTTCTTTTGTAATAAATCTTAATAAGGCCAAAGCACAGTAGTGCCATTATATGTTTTTTAATTTTTTACAGAATTATTTTTTTATGTAGCATTTTTCTGGTTTAATGTTAGAAGGATAAAGGAACCGAAAGATGTGGTTATACCAACCTAGCAGAGAGACAAACAAAATTAAAATTAAAATATCAAGTTATTGTTAAGTGAAAAATCAGAACCAAAGAAAAACATATCACTTAAATAAAATATGTTAATTTAAAATGAAATCATTTGTTTTTACAAAACTTTTCTAGGAAAGCACATATGCGAAGTGAAGTGGTGGTAACTGTAGTTTTGAAAAATAGTAATATCTACTCCAGATTAATGTTCTTTTACTAGTTATAGATGCTTAATAACATAAAGCATTTTTTTTTTCTGGGATGTTATTGCCCCTCAGTCTTACATGTTTTAAGCTAAGCTATAAATTTACCTTGAACAAATTTAATAACATTTCCAAAGGTATATCTCAAAAAGCAGTTTAAAAGAAACGTTGAACTTTTGAGGTCAAACACAAACCCCCTTTCTTATAAAAGCAGTCAACTTATTTTAAGTGAACAACTCTTTGCTCTTAAGTTGAAAATGACTTCAGCAAAAATTTCTCCCCAAAGTTGAGATTTTAATACTGTGAACTGTAGATTAATATTATCGTTTTTATAATAGTCACATATAATCACTTATTTTGTGAATGGAGTGGTGATTGACAAATACATTTGCTTTAATGTAGAGCTTGACTGTGATATATGGACCAACTGCAGATGCTCACGTGTCTTCTCCATGTGGAATACAATTGTACGTTCTCCTCTCTCATGCACTCATTTTGTGGTGGAAGAGTAGGCTGTGAATTCCTTAGGATCAAAAATTACATCATTTCATATCTGTAGCCCCAGCATGTAGAGCAATGCCAGGCTACTGTATGGACTTAATGAATGTTGGTCGAATGAATACACGATTTAATGCATGTATTATATGTACATCTAGCATACAGTGTTTGCAACCGTAAGCCTTTTTGAAAAAATCATTTTGAAATTATTATAAATTCACAGGAATTTCCCCTGTCTTGGCCTCCAAGTGCAGGAGATCCCTTATCCCCTCCCTACCAGTTTCTGCAATGGTAACATCTCTCATGAATATAGTATAGTATCAAAGCCAAAAAATTGACATTGGTACAATCCACAAGTCAGATTTCACTAGTTTTATATGCAGTCATTTGTGTGTGTGTGTGTGTGTGTGTGTGTGTGTGTGTGTAAGTTTTATTCAGTTTTGTAACAAGTATTTGTGTAACCACCGCCAGAGTCAAGGTACAGATCTTGTATATGTGGGTTCCATCCCCACAAAGCTTCCTTTTGCTACTCTTTTACAGCATAGCCCACCCCCCAATTACGAGTTAATAGTCCTGACCTTGTGCTTTACATTAGTTTATGCATTTAGGGCATATAAAAGAATTATATTTCTATTCATTAAAAGACAGAAGCAACGACTGCATTTGCGACCATTTCCCAGTCCATAGAGCATCCCTCATTCATGATCAGCTTACACATTTCCTGTTTTTAAAAAATTTTATCTTAATTTTTGTCTTCCCCAGAGTTTGGAACTGTCAACATTATCATAATGGAAGTCCACTCCCATTAATCAGAACTTAGGGACCGCATGTTGTATTCATTATTCAAAATATGCATCAAATTGCAAAACCTAAATGGAACACTAAAAATAAGAATCAACAGTACTGATGAGTTAAATATTGACAAGTGCATCTTAGAACGTGAGCTGATGAGTAAAAAACATTGCAGGCTCCTATGCAATGAATTGGCGTATTCAGGTTTTAATTGGCATGACAGTGGATGTCTCGTGCATAATTGAGGCTGTGAGGATGGATGCATGCAGGAGACCTAGGGGTATCTCAATGGATGACTGTGTTGTAAGGAATTCCATCTTTTGAGGGTGAATATAGCAGGCTGGGTTGCAGATACAACCATCAATGTTTATATAAGCAAGGAGGAAACCGTGGATATAGAAGGGAAGAAGTAGATGTTTATGGAAGTTTTTCCTTTAGGAAATAGTTCAGATTTTTGAAAAAGAAAATCTTTTACTCTCACGTCACAAAGATAAAAAGAGACAACATGGCTAAGTTTACACTTGGGTGATAAATTCGTCAAAATGAGACCTTATTGGCGTGGAAGAGAAGGCGCCATCTCTACATCGTCTTCCCTCACTTATTCTTTGACATTTCATTGTGCGGGCAGATCAAGTAATGGAAGTTCCTTGGGAATTTCATCACTGGGAGTGAAAGAACCTTCCCCTGCTCTCTCTGCTCTTCTTTTCCTGTCCTGCCTCTTTCTGTCCCACCATGAAGCTCCTATTGGGGCTCAAGCTAGCAAAAAAAAAAAAACCTGTTTTGCAAAGAAAAGCTTCCAGGTGAACCCCCACCTCCCACCCCATCCCCCCATCCATGGGATAGGGGAAGTTTTGCCACCTCCTCAGGTTTAAAAACTTCAGCTTGTCCTGGGAACACTGTGTCCCCGTTGGTCGTGTTCATGTGCGTCTGTGTGTGCATCGTGAACGGATCTGGGAGCCTACGGGTGGGCGTGTGGACGACCAGTCTGGGTGAGTGTCAGCCAAAGCCTTTAAAAATAGCTTGTTTTTCATTTTTTAGAACATAGCCTCCCTGTTCCAGTTGATTAACAATCAATTTTTAACTCTTATAGTAGGTACTGTGGGAAGTTGAGAAAGCCTTTATCTTTGAGGAACTGACAGTTTCTTGAGAGGACTGATCTACAAGTGGGAGAGAAGGACTTACTAGTAATACAAAAGAATAGGCCATGGAATATTTTAGTAGGGAGAGAATACATTGTTGCAGGTATAGAAGTGGTCTGAGGGAAGTCTGAGAGAACATCAGGTTTGGGGTGGTTCACAAGGAGCTGATGAACAGTAGGCTGGTAGGTGGGAGCATTCAGGGACAGGAGCTGGGGCTGGGGCCGCATCCGGTGCTGGCTGGCCAGTGTGTGTGCTGCTGGATGGCTCAGACATCCTGGGGACAAGTCCTTAAACTCCTAGATCTCTTAGTTCCAGGGGAGGTCCTTCCCTGACTATAAATCCCTGTCTTACATTAAAGTTGTGAATAGTAAATAAAAATTTATAAAACTGCAAAACCCTATGCAGATTTGAATTATTACTCTTTGATTACCAGTCTTAGAAATCAAGTGGTTTTTTTTTTGTTTTGTATACAGTTTAAATCTAAAGAGCATCTGAAAAAATACTGATATTTACCCATTTTTAAGAACTTGAAGTGAATAACACAATACAGCAGATCATTTTCGCATGAAAAATGTATTCCCCTCTCAACCCATGAGAAATGAATTTTTAGAATAATTATGGCTCTTCAGCCAGGGGTGGGGAACCTTTTCATGTGGGAAGGCCACATTAATTTAGCTGTAATCAAATAAGGCCACATTCGAGAAACTTCAATTAGATACACTTAAAAATGTACATTATTTTGTAAAAATATAACTACTATGTACTTAATAATTTCAAAAAATTAAAACTGTTTTGTTAATTTTAAAATTAATCTTTTAATGACTTTGTGTCTGCTTTTTGTTGGAAAGCATTTGAATATTTGGTTGTAGCGTGGAGGTCTGCAGTTTCAGTTGATCCTCTAGATGGGTATCAGTCATTTGCGACCTTAAGTGTGCCTAGATTTGGGTTAGATAGGAGAATGTAGATTCACAGCAATAAGTGGTTGAAAAGCAAGAAAGCATTTTTTTTTTCTGGTGTGGGTATTCTGCATATTTTTCCATATTTCATTTGGATCTTTCTTAGCATCAGACAATGACTTTAAAATGTCATCTACTGAGAGCTCAATCAATTTCATCTGTAGTTCTTTAGGTGCCTTGGCGATATCAACGAGGGGAGGCTGAAATGCTAATTTGAGTGTGATGTCATGATTCTCAAAGTCAGTGAGCCTTTCATTGTATTCTCCAATGAATAGGTCTATAACAGCTGTGTATTCTTCAAATAATTCGCATATATCATCCTGCTAATCAATGACCTTTGCTAATCGGGGAAAAGGTTCATCCGAAATTTCCTTTTGAAGAAAAAAATGTTTTGAAAAAAGGTAGCTTTTTTTCCAAATGCTTGGATTTTTTGCCACAATTATATAGATTTAGTTTTACCTTGCAAAGAAATATTCAAGTTGTTTTGATTTGACATGATATCACACGGAAATGCTGCATCCTACAGAAATCTTCTTTCAATAATCCACATTGCCAATTCTGTTCTTTATAAAATTTAACTATCTGTTCTCACAGAGATAAAATTTTGGCTAACGCCTGCCCCTGGGATAGTCAATGCACTTTAGAATGATACAGCAAATCCACTCTGAACACCTTATCATTCAACTTTAGCATGTTACAAAACTGATGATGCCGTGTTGCATTTATGTGACTATAGTTAACAATACTTACAACTTGTTGCAAAGAGTCACTTAAAACACTAGCTTTAGTACAGAGACGTTGCTGATGCAAGATACAATGAAAAGAAACGAGAGCATCTGGATCTGTTAATACTTTTTTTAATCTGTGCAATAAACCCTTCATGTTTTTCTGTCATGGAAGGTGCACCATCTGTACATATACTCACTAAATTTAACAAATTCAGCCCAACTTCATGACATTTACCTTGAAAGTTGTTGAAGATGTTTATTCCCCATGTTCTGTTCACAAGAGTGCCCAAAGTGAGGTAACTCCTTGTAACAAAGAAAATCTTCTGTTGTGACCCAAATGAAGTATATAAGCTGCACTGAGTCAGCAGTATCAGTTGATTCATCCAAAATGATTGAATGATATATATTTTCCTATTGAAGTATTGCATGAAGTTGTTCCGTTGAGTTTAGGCTAATTCATGCTGCCGATCAGTTATAGTCCTCCTTGAAAGAGTTAGTTGTTTGTATTTTGAAACGTTACAGGGGTCTAAGCATCCTACAGCCTTGACAATGCATTCTTTCACAATTTGTACGTCACTGAATGGCTTCCTTTTTTCCCTGAGTATATAAGCTACTTTATAAGTTGCTTCAGTGGCATTATTTCCAGGTTTATTGCTGCTTGAAAGAATTGTCTTTGCTTTTGCTTTTCATCTTTTAATTTCTGTAATACAATCTTTTGTGCCTCTCCTTCTAATTTAAAATATTTGTGGTCCTCATGAGTGTTATGCTGATGAGCTTTGAATTTCTTTAATGTTGATATTGCAGTATCACAAAGCAAGCAAATCATCTTATCTTTAGCAGAAACAAGATAATATTGCAATTCCCAATCCTCATTAAAAAATCTGTTTTCTTCCTTCAGTGTTCTCTTGGTCTTCTTTGACATGATGGATTGTGAAGCAGATAGAATTAAAAAATACCGTCAAGCTGTGCAACTATTCACAAATTCCACGTCAAACAGAAACATGGTGCACTGTTGTCAAAAGTGGATAACAGACTGACATACTCATCTCTAAACTCTCACCAACCAGCCTCGTGTGGTAGTGGCACCAGTCACGTGGGGGAAGTTAGAACTAAATCTGTGTGGCAGCTAATTTAGCCCTTGTAGCTTACTAATGTTCTAATTGCGCAGTTCAATCTGGGAGGACTATTTCATTGAAGCTTATTTGTTCTTTGGTATTTTAAATACATTCACTTTTTTAAAAAAGAAAAATATAAAAGATGAACAAAAATGTATCAATAAAAATTAAAGGGTTCTGTAGAATTTGGATTTAGTCCAAAGGCTGCACTTAAGGACCTAGAAGGCCACATGTGGCCTTAAGTCTGCAGGTTCCCCACCCCTGTCTTCAGCTCTTCCAAAATTTTACGAGAGAAAGATTGGTTACTTCCAAAGAAGAACTGTGTAGTACCAGCGTTTTGTTTGGCTTCATTTAGACCTTACATTTTTTGTTTTTACAAAAATAGGCAAATGCAAAGAAAAAAAAGACTTATACCATATACTTTCCATCTTCCCTTCCTTCCTTTCAACGTAGTTATTGAGCACCTATTTAGATGCCAGCTTCTGCAATG
>NW_012142301.1:1874487-1876180 GCF_000956105.1 Propithecus coquereli
AATCCTGGTTTAACCACTTGCTTCCATCTTTGTGATATTAGTCAAGATCTTTACCTTCTAAGTTATAATCCCTCGCCTGTAAGGTGGTATATGAAGAATACCTATTGCAAAATTTGATTTTAATGAGATAAATCTTACAAAGCATTTTGTACTGTGTTATCTTAAATGTTACCCTTAAATAAGAGAAAGAGGGACATTCAAGCTAATTGGCTTGAATATTATCTGTGGTGTATAACTGTTTTCTCTTGAAAGGGGCCAGAGTGGGAAAGAGTGTGGGAGATGACCAAAGGACAAGAAGGTTTTGTTCTGGAACAGAAGAGCTGTTCAGACTTCCTCATCTAGGTATTTAAAAGTTTAGTTAAGGCCCATCTCAAGGTGCGGTGAGACACTTCTATTCTAATGAAAGAAATTTGTGTTTACCAGGAGCAGGCATTGACACGAGCAAAGGTAGAGTGTGATCAAGGGAGAGGAAAAGAGAGGCTGTAACATCGGAGGAAAATCACGTGACGCTGGGCAGATACTCCCTGCTCTTCCCTGACAGCTGCTTTTCTCACTGTTCTTTTGCTTCTTGCCTGAGAGGTGGTACCTCTAGCCTCCATGGGCTCCGTTCTTGGTAAGCTTCTCTTTTGTTTTCTTCTAGTGAGCACTCTACTGGTTAAAACAAAATACGCTCTCCCCTTCCTCACTTCCCAGCCATGAGAGATTGGGACATCCAGGCCTAGTTTATTTTAGGCCAAATCTCTAAGGCATTTTGACTTACTATATGTACTATATAACAATCTACGGTGGTGTTTTATGAAGAAAATTCACATATTTATAAGAAAATATAGAATTTCAAATAACTTAAGAGCTGTCAGTGGGTGAATCGGGCTCTGCTTGTGGCAGCAGCTCTTTCCTTTCCATATATCTTCACTTGAGCTGCCTTGCATGGGGCCCTGGCTCTGCATTTAACCATAGCCCCGAGGTGAGCTTTGATAAGCAGTGCTCTTAGGAGATTAAGTTATGAAACTTAACTCACAGAGAAGGAGACATTTGCTTTAGGAAGGGAGCTAACTGCCTAGGAGATCCTTAGAAGGTGTTGTTTATGTTGGAAAACAAGGTACTTTCTAGAGGCCAGATTTATCCTTGAGTGTAGAATGATAGAATGAGACATGTGCTTAAAAAATGCATAATAACAAATTGTAAGGAGTGATACTGGGTGCCCTAGATGCCTAAACCCATTAACATGTTCTCTAAATACTTACTTTAGAAGTCATGAATGACACAGACACTGAAGAAAAAAGTAAGGACATATATGATCCAGTATATTCTACCAAATTATTCCTGGTGTAGTCAATGAAGTCTGACTTAAAAAGAAATATGATAAGGAAACATGCTTATATCAATTTTATGATTGCAAAGATAAAATTTCAATTTAGTTGGAAACACTTAATAAGAAACATGTTGAAAATTAAGTAGATGACCAGTCATGGTGGAATTTTCTTGGTACATAGTTTCACAATTCTTCCATTTCAAAAACAGATAAAAACACCTGAGGAAAAGCAAATCTAGTGGGGTTATATAAAGAAATATAGATAAAAGTGTTGGGTTTATATGGTTTATAAGAGTTTTTTGGTTAAAGTTTTAGTTCCAGCATTTATTATTGATCAGATATCCTCCATATAACCTTGGGCAAGTTATATTTTCCACTTGA
>NW_012142301.1:1876230-1878141 GCF_000956105.1 Propithecus coquereli
AAAATAAATCTACATAAAGATTATTTTATTTTTATTGATCAGCCATCAAGTATTTACTAAATAGCAAGCATTGTCAGGAGCAAAGAAGAAATATAAGACGTAGAATTAATGACCTTCTTGTGGACACAGCTTCAGCAAGAGCTGATCCATATTTAAGATAGCGTGTGATCGGGGGGTAAATTGCAAAATTCAGGTGAAAATACGGGAATAGGCTTGGGTGGTGAGAGCAGGGCTGTATATAAGATGGATAAGGTTGAATAATACTTGTGTGATAGAGAAGGTACGTGGAGAAGGTAGTGTCGAGTTGATAGTGAACGCTGGGTGGGTAGTGGCTGAAGGTGGAGCATTCTGCAGGCCAACAGCTGAGCAAGCAGCGGAAGCAGGAACGAGCAGGGCGTTGGCTGGTTGGTTTGGAGCCCTAGGAAGTACAGTTGGGAGAGGCCAGATTACAGAGAGCTTCCATTGTGAGGCATTTATGTAGAAAGTTTCCCAGATATGCTTTACAAGGCTTAATTATGTTGGTTAACTACAATTTCCTCTTCAGTTTCTATAGAAATATTAAGGAGGGTCCTATAATCGAATTTGTGCCTAACAGATTTGGGAGTTCCTGTTACATATCCCACGTTTTATCTTCAGTTTTCGAACTGTATTTTTATAGTATGTTAACAGCATTCTGTGGCTTTTACATGACAAATAATGAATTTGATTAATTGGAGCAGGCCTGTGCACACTTGTGAATAGAGTTCTTAATTAAGAAACTCTGCCTTTGATGGGGCTTTGGACATCATTTCTTCTGATTTTTCACGTCAGTACAGGAATTTCTCCTATAATAATCCCCAAAGGAGATTATTCCTAATTATTTGCCTAAAATAATGAATAACAAGAGGAAAATGAAGATTGAGTTAGTTGCTTACCCCAATATTTAAAGTAGCCTATTTCATCCATTGAAATACATATTTTTAACTGAGTGAAAATTTAAAGCACCTCTCGTTTTCTAGAAGATTCGTACTTCTTGAAAAGGAATCATGTGAAATACTAAATTACCAGTTAAATAATTTAATCTTTGTAATAATTTATCCTTTAATCTATGCAACATGGAAGAATATATCATGATATTAACTATTTCGTTACTTGAGAGATTGTTTTATAACGCTCTCCTTATAGATTGAAGGAAGTTGTATCTGTGACTCAGCAGACAGCGTGTGAAGGGTATATGTAAAAAATAATATGTTTTGGTTTGGTAAAGATCGCATTTCTTTAATAGTATGACTTAAATCACATTGATTATTTTTATTAATAAAGTAGTACCTCACTTAAGAGCTAGGTTATTACCAGTAACATATACCTCCTCTAAATGAAATAATAGGGTCTTATGATGATAGTTTCTATGAACCTAAAATTAAGATTTATTTAGTTTTTTGTTCCTGAGATTGCCCCCTGTCAAACTGGTTTGTATAATTTACTGATAGTCAATGTATAGTATATTGAAGGTACAACTGGTAATTTAGAACGAAGTAGAGGATACAGTCTATTTCTTGAGTATAAATCTGATGTGCAAAGCCATGTAAACATAAGAAATTATAGGAATGAATTTTAAATCACATATAAAACCAACAATATTACTGGAGGAGAATTAGTGGACCAAGGAAGACTTCCACATAGAAGGAATGGCAAATAGTTGTAGTCTGTGAACCCACTGAGTCTTGGACTCTACCTAATCTTCGTAGTTCCAGGATATAGCACAGTGCCTTGTACCTACTGGTACTCAATACACCTGTAATCCCAGCACTTTGGAGGGCTGAAGTGGGAAGGTCACTTCAGGCCAGGAGTTCAAGATTACTGCGAGGTATGATCGTGCTACTGTACTCTAGCCTGGGTGACAGAGCAAGAACTTGTCTATGTATATATATA
>NW_012142301.1:1878191-1879617 GCF_000956105.1 Propithecus coquereli
GGATCAAAAATAATCATCATCCCTGCCATGGCTCAGATAATCAAATTGGTATAAATACAGTCAGCCCTCCATATCTGCAGATACCACATCCTCAGATCCATCCAACCACAGATCAAAAATATTAAAAAATAACAAATTAAAAAATATAGTAGAACAACTATTTGCCTAGCATTTTCATTGTATTAGGTATTATAAGTAATCTAGAGATGATTTAAAGTATATCAGAGGATATGCATAATTTTATGCAAATACTACATACCGCCGTGTTATTAATATATAAGGGACTTGAGCATCCGAAGATTTTGGTATGAGGCAGGGAGCCTGGAACTAGTGTTCAGGAGCAGTGCTGGGGGAAGCTATATGTATGCATCACTTCTAACTGAGAACTTCTGTAGAATAAAGGGAAAAATTCTAGGACCTTTTATAACAGGGAACTAGTGGAGCCGTCTTCCCTCCAAGTAATATTTGAGGGCAGCTATGAAACAAGCTGTGGGATAAACAGGCCTGGAAAGCAGAACAGAGGTATATGGATTGGGATAAAAATTAATCGCTAAAAATAGTGACTATATGAAGCCAGTGTATACGATGGCCCTTTTTATAGCGTTCTGCTGTGGAAGCTTAGATAAATCCTCTTGTACAGCATCTTAATACAGTGGTTTGCCTTGGCATTATGCCTTGTCCAACCTGCGATATTTTCAGAAAAGGTATTCTAAGATTTCAGAGACATCTCCCTAGTATTTTGCTTCATAAAACCTGAACCACAGTAATGTACAAAGGTACTAAAGTAGGTTTAAGTGAATATCTTTATAGATCTGGAATGTAGAAGAAATTTCTAAAGAATGCCTCCAAATCCAGAAGTCATAAATTGGAAATACATTGGTATATTTGACTGCTTAAAAATAAAATACACCTTTATAATAAAAATTTTGTAAATTTAAGTTGTAAACTAACCTGGAGAAAACTATTTATAATATGCAACAGTAAAAATGTAGTATTTTCTTTTTTCATGAAGCAATTTCTTAACCAGAGTATGGCAGCTGCCCAGTATAAAGATGGGAAAAAATTTGAACAGAGATTTCACAAGAGAACACACATATGTGGCCAATAAACAAATGAATGGATGTTTAATCTCACTGGTAGTCCAAGAAATACAAATTAAAATAGTACCATTTTTCTACTGTCAGATTGGGTAAGATTGAAAATGTGGCCATGCCAGGTGTTGGGGAATAGGGTGTAGAATGTACGCATGTATGCGCACTGATGAAGCACGTGTAAATTTATACTTTTCTATATGCATAAATATTTAAAATGTGATAACACTTTGACCCAGAAATTTACTTCTAGGAATTTATTTCAAAAATGTAATTAATTATGAGTATGTACAAAGATTTAGGTACAGTCGTGCTCACCAGATTATTATAGTCAA
>NW_012142301.1:1890512-1891070 GCF_000956105.1 Propithecus coquereli
CTTGAAAGGAGTTCTGATAGTTGGTATTGCCAGAGGCAACATGAGTACGGTCCTTTACCACTTTCTACCAACGGATGTATGGTTATTAAATTGGCTAATTTATTAATAATGGACATTAAGGGATATCTCACTTTACAAGGGACAAAATGATTGTTGGCACATACTTAGTTTTGCATTGAAGTAGATGGTCATGTTTTGAAATAATCTGGAATTAGCACAGTTATAATAAAGCACACATTGTTAGAGCTAATTTAAAGAAAAAGTCTTTAGTGTATCTTATTGTCTTTATGTGATGAATTTGTTATGCTAACAATTGAAACTACTTATAGGAAAATTTTTAAGTTTTTGAAGTTAAAAAAATGAGCTAAAAACCTTTAAAAATGTATTTCCAGACTATAGATACAATTATTGATTACTTGACTTAATGTAACATTTACTTTAAACTCTTACTATCTGAAGCCCAAATAACTATATGTAGAATGTAGAATTGTAAACCACTATTTTGGTTTTACAAATAGCCTTAGGGGAATCTTTTTTTTTCTGACAGGGGGTATGGGG
>NW_012142301.1:1893760-1898586 GCF_000956105.1 Propithecus coquereli
CTGCACTTTAAAACATTGCTGTCAAACACAGTAAGCAAAGGCAAGCAATAGACTATATGCAGCCCTCTTGTGTTTTTCAGTTTATTTGCATTTGTTCATGACTTCTAAAGCATTTTAAATTTCCAAAGGAGTTTGCTTGCTTTAAACTCTATTACATATAAATTGTTACCTGAATGGATCTGTAAGAGATCAAAGTAAGTGTCAGCTTAGTAAATAGAAGAGATTTTTTTCTCTCTGAGCTGGTTATAAAGGGAGATTTCCTTGCCTTATTTATGTTGAGAACTTAACATAGGAAAACAGTGGTCGTTAGAAAATTGTCAGGGAGAAGGTGGGTGTTATTTTCTGTAGCGTCTCAAATATCTGAAGTCTACTGAAGTTGAAATAATTTAACTGATAAAAAATCTATTAGATTACTGGGAGTTTCTTTTAATTTCCTACATTTTAGATCTTTTTTCTTCCTCCTCAAGTGCTTTTGCATTCAAAGAAACAAAATTTGCCTTAAACAAATGATTCTGCCTATCTCCCTTAAAATGTTTTTTTAAATGAATAATGCTAACTTGTTAATACTGCCAGTTATAGGATACCTAAAATCAAAGAAGACAAAATATATTAGGGGCCAAATGAATTTGTGTTTATGGAATTATGATTTTGGTCATAAGTAGACCATTGTATTCCATAATTTGGAATACATCATTGCATTTCATGTATTTTCCATGTGCACGCTCACTCTTGTTTGCCCTGTCTCGACAGTGGTCCAGCTGATTGCTGCTGTTATCATTGAGGGCCCCTGGTGTATCAAAAAGAAGTTTTTGAGCATAACAAAATGATATATATATTTATTTATTTATTTTGATTATTGGAAACAAAAGTTCTGTAGTAATTATACCTAGTGAACACAGTCAAATACATAAACCATTAGATGATTAACGAAGGTGCTAAACCATGGAGATGTTACTCTTTTGCTGAGTATTTGTTAGAGTGTGAAGTTGGAATTTGGGAAGTATTTTCTTCTGAAATATGGTTGGCAATTAGATATGTGTTTGTTAAATGAGGTCTGTTCTACAAAGCTCATTTCCTCTCTACCTGTTCACAATCAGCTGACGCTTCTGACCATAATAATTGCACCCATCCCCCTGCTATATTGAATTAAATAGGGTTCCCACAAAATTTGTGTCCTCCTTGGGACCTCAGAATGTGACCTTATTTGGAAATAGAGTTGTTGCTGATGTAATTAGTTAAGATGAGGTCATCCTGAAGTGGAGTGGCCTTTAATGCAATATGACTGTCCCTAGAAGAGGAGGAGAATAGACACAGAGACATAGACACACAGGGAGAACATGGGATAGAAGAGGAGATTGGAGTGATGTGTCCATAAGCCAAGGAATACCAGTGATCGTTAGCAACACCAGGAACTCCAAGAAAGGTATGGAATAGATTCTCCCCAATGGCCTTCAGAGAGAGCATGGCCCTGCTGACACCTTGATTTTGGAATTTCAGCCTCTAGAGTTGTGAGAGAATAAATTTCTGTTGTTATAAGCTACCTCATGTGTACCGCTTTGTTATGATAGCCCCAGGAAACTGATATACCTGCCAATAAGCAGAGAAGAACATAGTCTGAGTTTTCCTACTGTAAGCCTGTTCTTGAAGTGAACATGTAAGTAATTTTAAAGTTCCGTAGGGTTAATACTACTGGAAATGGTATAAAAGTAGAAGATAAAAGGAGGACAGTTACAATAGCAATGAATTCCAAAGGCAAAGCTGAGCATCTGTTGTTGAAGAGCATTAGTTTTCAACCGTAGCTTCAGTTTAGCATCTTGTGGGAAAGCTTTGCTGTACTGGGCCCCCATCCTCAGAGATTCCAATTTAGTTGGTTTAGGGTGAGGCCTGGACATCTGTATGTTTCAAAGCTTCCCAAGGGAGTCTGGGACCACCCAGTGAGGGAAGGGAATCACTGACACGGAGCAAAGAAGTAAGAACCAGTGGATCTGGAGTAGTACTCTAAACCCGGGCTGCACACTGCAATCATCTTGGTGGCTTTTGAAACCTCCTGCCTCTCCTCTTCTCCCTCTGCCCCTCCCTCTCCCCCAGAGCAGTCATTTTACAAAATCCTTGTATCACTATCTCAGGAACACCATGTTCTATTGGTAACCTCATCTATTAAAAGTTTCTTAGAGACATGGAATTACAATGATGTGGCAATGTCCAGGACCCTTACGGCCTTAAACTAAAGTCGAATTAATAGAACAGGATTTATTATAGTAAGTCATCTTTTTTATTCTTGATGAGAAAAGTATGAGTAAGGCTATCAAGTCAAATACCTGATCATTCCAGATGTGAGTAGCAATTTTATGAACTTATTAGCAACAAATCAGCTGATTTTACTCATGACACCTACTGTTCTTTTTCAGTTTAATTCAAAAATTCAAAATGCCTTTTTTTTTTTTTAACCATGTCTCAGTTTTCTCTGTATAGCCTTTACCTAAAACCACCTTTTCTCCAAGGTAGGGTTTGCCACACAGCTGCATAGTAGCAGACTCGGAAGGGGTCTGGATCTTGACAGTAATGAAAAACCATGAGAATTGTCAGTCGTCTTTCTTCAGAATTGTGAAGGAAGTGGCTGGCATTAATATCTCCTTTCCATTTCGTATTTTGATGGAAAAGTCTAAACACTTGTTTAATCTCCTTCCTCTTCACTATATCTACCTGGTTGTAAATCTCAGAAAACATGTGTCTTAGAGAATTTTCATTTTTCCTGGTTCTGGCTATAACACTGACTTCCTTAAAAGTTGGAGTGCATTCTAAATCATTACATTTTGTCAACTTTCCTAGTCCTGCTAAGACCTCGAGTGTGATGTATTAGGCATCACTAAATGGTGTTGCCATCTTTATAGGATCTGCCCAGCAGTGATTAGGGTACCCATTTTCTTTCTTCCGCATAGCCATGATTCACAGGCCAAACAGGGAGTAGAGAGTGCCTCACTCCATCGTTAGCATGGACTGCTTGCTTTTTCTGCATTACTTTGGTTAGATGGAAGTTGCTTTAGTTCACTAGCACTGTGTAATTTGAAAAAAACTCAAATGTTATTAAATAGTTTCTGAATTGCTTCTTGAAGTATATATCGCATAAAAAGATACTTGAATAAATATAAATATGAAGCTTGTAAAGTTGCTTTTATAACCAGATTCCATGTAAGAATGATGTCATTTTAAAGGCAGGCTGGATTTTTCTTTTCTTCCCAGCTTGTCACATTCCTTAAGACATGGCCACAGGCCATGGGATTTCAATCCCCACACAACATAATGTCATCTTATATGTTATCCCCTAAAGATTTTGGAATTGTTGAGACTTTATGACTCGCTGACACTTATATTTAATATCTGGGCCATGACCCTGAGCGGTGAGAGCATTTGATCGCAGGGACCGTGGACTTGAGTTTATGTTACTGTTAGAAAGGTAGCTGAAAGAAAAGACCAGAGGGCTTCAATGTGCTTTGTAGTCTGGACAATTTATTTTGCTTTTGCTGAGGAAATAAAGGAGTAGCTTTTTATCTTCTTAAAATGTTAAAATTGGAAGTGTTTTCCTCAAGAAAAAGAAATTTCCAAGAAAAGAAGAAATTGCATTTCTTTGTCTAATTACGGAGAAATGCAAAGTTATGTTGATCTGTTTCCTACTTTTATTTAAACATACGATGCTAGATCTTTGATTTCAAGGAGATAAGTTAAAAAGACTTGTTATGAGTAAGCTGCTTGACAGAGAAATCTGATTTTCAGCATGAACAACATAAATGGAAACTGCTTTCTCTCTGTGATAATTCTATAATTTTGTACTGATTTATGATGAATATACTTACTATCCAAAGAAAATTATAATGAAATGGAATTAAATTCAATTACTTTATAGCTGAAACTCTTCAGTTTGATATCTTCATGTGGACAGTTAATAGTATGGGAATAAAAATATAGTTTTGTATGGAAAGTGTGAGAGTGAATTCTATTTGGTAAAACTGTTTTTTCCAATGTAATTTCAGTAGAAAAGACCAATCTTAATTTTTGCATATTTGTATTTGGCATGTAATAAATTAAAATTTTAATTTACATATGTACATATAAGTAAATGCTCCTAAATATTCCTAAAATAAGACTTTTAGTTTGCCTCCATTGTCAGTTCCCATAGAAGACCTCTGGATTTTAAAATGTGGACCTCTAATATTTTATAAATAAAAACAAATTTTTTCGCCTCTAGGCTTTACAAAAAAATTTGATCTGTAGGCTTTTTGTAATTTCTGTTAGGTGAATAAAGCATGCCTGATATTGGCTGTTTGTTTTCATCAGTGAAAAATAAAAACAAGGTGTGACTTTCCAGTGTAATTGGTCTTGCTGAATCATCTGCGATAAGACTAGGATGACTCCTAAAAATTTGAGTGTTATCGAGTCAAACATATTTTCTGGTGAAACAGAAATGAAATGTGTAGTAGAAACTACATTTGTGAATGGTCTGAATGGTGACCCATTCCCAAAGGTGAATTTGCCTTGTTGAGATGATATGTATAGATTTAATTTGTACCCCTTTTCAACAGTAGTGAGCGTGCCCATAGGCCATTTGTTCATCTTAAGTCATTTTTGCACTTGGAGATAATTAGTCATGTATTGTGAATAAGAAAGCAAAATAAATACCTGAGGTGTGGGCAGAGTAGAGATAGGGAGAATCTGGAAAATTTCCAGTAAGGGATTTGAAAATGAAGAGTTCATTGTGCAAAAACATTACTAATTTAAATTGGTAAAATGCCATTGAGTTTCCCTTATTGAGGATGTTGCCATTTTATATA
>NW_012142301.1:1899381-1927568 GCF_000956105.1 Propithecus coquereli
CCACTCAATAATCCGGTGCTCTGTGCCCCCTCCTGGTCTAGCAGAGATGACAGTGCTCCTTGGTGACAGCTCTGGAATTGTCTGCTCCAGTGCTTTCTTACTCGCTCTTTACTTCTCCTCTGGGGGGTAGACAGTCCTGGATATGCCAGGGCCTCTGCTTTTCTGTGTCTTTCACTGCTGATTGACCAGTGACTTCCAACTCAGACTGTTTGTTTGAGATATATGTGAAGTATAGATATAAATACATGTGTATGTTTGTATGTAGCATCTCTATGTTTTTTGACAGTTGCCAACTTGGGAAAAATCTCTTTTCTTCTTATTTTTCCATTTGTAGTAAGAAGATAGTGATCCCGTTTCTGCTGTACTTTCACTGTTTATGGCAATGTTAAACCTGTGTATATGTAGTCTATATTTAGCAAATAGATGAAAATAGAATGTCTCATTAAAGAGAAGAATTAGAAATGTGATCAAGAAGAGATCTCAAACAGAATCAAGTGACTAGTCAGGTTCAGAGGATTTCAGAGTTCCTGAAGTTATGTGAATTATCCATGTTGACCTTTTTCTAGGTTGAGAGTATCTATTTATTCATCTATTTTTAGTTTCCCTTTTGACCAAAGTATTGCTCACATGCAGGAAACTGTATGTATATTACAAGTACACAAATGGATGAGCTCCCACAAAGTGAACATATATACACAGCAGCACTTGCACAAGTCACCTACTGTGCCATTTCTGTCACTAAGCATGACTCTTTGTCCCTGAACACCACACAAATACAGTGTGTGCTTTTTTGAGGTATGCTTCTTCCACTCAGCACTGTGTTTTGAGGTCCATCCCTATTGTTCTTTTTTCATTGATGTGTAATATTCCGTTATGAGTTTATCGAAAAGCTTTCACAAACCTTTTATCCATTTTACTGATGGTAGACATTTCAATTGTTTCCAGTTTTCAGCTGTTAGGGATATGTGCTCTAAATTTTCTTGTAAGTGGCTTTTGGTGCACTATGTAGATACTTCTGCATGACATATTCCTAAAAGTGGAATTGCTGAATCTTAGGGAATATATATTTATTTTAGTAGATACTGCCAAACACTTCCCCTAAGTGACTGTCTGATTTAGACATACAGCAGCAGTATGCGAGTTCCAGATGCTCGATAGTCTCACTGTTCTCCATAGTCTCTGTCTCTTTGTCGTACTAATGGCTGCGTATTGGTTTTAATTTGCATTTTCATAATGATTAATGTTGATGTATTCCCTTCATATGTTAATGGCCATTGGCCATCTCTTGGGAGGAACTTATCCAAGGTGGGCTTTTTTTTTTTTTTTCCCTGTTCATTTAAAAAAAAATTGGCTTGTCTGTCTGTATCCTTTTTGTTCATTTGTAAGATTAAACCAAAGCCTAAATCCAGTATAATATTTGGAGGGGAAGATGAGAATAATGGAAACGTCATTCAGATAGAAATATTTATTTGTTCATTTATGTAACCAGTGTTACTTAAACATCTTATATTCATGCCTTTACAGTGGTAAAAGACTAGTGTCTGGCGTAAGGATTTTGCATTCTAATGTTGTATTAAGGCAAGTAAAAAGACATCAAGAGTGCTTGTTATTTGGGCATGTGGCTGATGCCTGTAATCCCAGCACTTTGGGACGCTGAAGTGGGTGGCTTTAGGCCTGGAGTTTGAGGCCAGCCTGGGCAACATAGTAAGACCCCATTTGTACAAAAGTTAAAAAAAAAAAATGCTTGTTAAATGCTTTGGTAATTAGGGACAAGAAGAAAGTCCAGTGGAAGCATAAGCCAGGGGTCTGTAATAGGTTCTGAATTTGAGAAAAGACTTACCTCGGGAGAAGAAAGGGAGCCAAAATTTAGATGAAAAGCAAGAGTTAGCCAGGTGAAAAATTAGATGGGAAATAATATTTCAGGAAAAGGGAACAGCATACATACACTCATGTTTGAGAGACTGCAATGCCCGTGGAAAGAAAGGGTGTGTGTTAGTGTTTATACGTAATGGACGTCAAGCTTGTTCCATTTGCCACAGGACAGCCAGTAAGTCGAGGGTCAAGGCACTGCTGGGGCAAGGAAAGTGACTTTTATTTGGAGAGCCAGCAGACTGAGAAGGTGGTGGACTAATGTCCTAAAGAACCATCTTAAGTTAGTATGAACCTTAGGCTACTTTTTATCTTAAGAGGAGAAGTGGGTAGGGGGAGGTTGGGTTGGGTTGCAACAGGTAATGGAGAACCACAGACATCTGGATGAGGGTCTGAGAAGATTGTAAAACTTCTTAGCTCTTGGTCAGTTAACTTTGGAAGAAGAAGATCAGGATGTTCCTACAGGTCTTTAATACAACATTGTTGCTCGTATGTATGTTTTCCTTATGTCCCTGGGAGTTAGTTTTGGAAAAGGGACTGTTGTCACCTTTCTTCTAGCCCATGTGCAGAGTTAAGCAGAAGCTTTTTAACCTAAAGGATACTGCCTCAGTGGGTCAGAAGCAAAATGGAGCTAATGGTGTTAAGCCTCCCTTCCACTGTTACATATCAGGGGTGTTTAAAAAGTCTTAAAGTATTTGTTGTTTTATGATTTACTGAGCACTTCTCATGTACCAAACCCCGTGGAATTCACAAGGACACCAGGATGGGTAAAAGTAATAACAATAATGATAATAATCAACATTTATTGAGTGCTTCCTGTGTTCTGGGCACTGTGCTAACTAACTACTTACATTATTTCATTTAATTCCCATAGTCCATTTATGACATAGGCACTGTTATTCTTTTCTTGTATTTGAGGAAACTGGGTCTTAAAGAGACTAAATAATGTCAGTAAGCCCTACAATGCCCTAATGCTCATCGGATTTATAATCTAGTGGGGACTTCCGAAATTGCACAAGGAATTACACATATAAATTGTTAAGTGTGTTGAGGGTTGCAGTAGCATTAGTTGTGGGTCTGTATATGACAACAGTAAGAGCTGTAAGATACTGGAAGAGATTATAAGAAGAATAAACATTTTCTAGCATTGTTTTAAAATTATATAATATTGCATATATTATATACAAATGTGTACTAATACTACATATATTAATAATTTATTATATATAAGCATACTTCTATTCAATTATGATCATGAAAAGGCAATAAACTATAGTAGTTAAGAGCACAGACTTCGGAGTCAAATTCTTGAGTTTGATTCTGGATTTATCACAGCATTTGTTGTTTAAGCATGGCAAGCTCTTAACCTCATGGCTTTACTTGGAAAAACATTGTTTTAACTCTCTCCTATATTCATTTCAAAATTTGGTAGTCCTGTGAGGAAAAAACATTTTCAAATTTGCCTTTGGTCTTTCTCCTGAAAGTTTGAATCTGCTCAGCACTAATAAAAAAGTCATTTATGGACTGAGACCTTGGAAAGTACATACTTTTGGGCCTGCAGAAAATTTTTGGATTGAACTGAAGGCACCGAAAATAGAAGGTTATAATTGAAATGTCAGCAAATATAACTTTAACAATTGCAGTCAATGCTACTGGAATATTAAATATACCTGTTAAATACATTTTTTTCTTTTCAGTATATAAATTTTAAAATATGCATTCCGTATCTCTCCAGCCATATTTCCTGTATCAATAGTCCCCTGTGGCAACTTTATCTTTGAATACAAACTATGCATGTTCAATATTTGCGTAGCGATAATGGGTTTTATTCTATAAATAACAGCCTTAGTACTCTAAACTACAGCCAGCATAACTTTACCATTTACGGGAACTACAGTGCTTTATATTTTAAATGGCAGTTTTAATGTTTTATTCATTACCAGTAAACAAATGCAGGACACACGGAAGAAAACTATTTATTAGCATAGAACGGGCAAATCTATCAGTGTGTTTGTGGGGTGCCCTCTATCCACTGGGTTGGTGCACCTGAACTACTGAAATACAGCATTCCAGGGGCCTTCTAGAATATCTTGACAGTACAAATTATATTTGGATCATCAATCTAAATGGCCCACAGCTGACAAGAACCCCAAACTATGGAAGAATCCTTGAAAATCATGTCTTTTTCAGAGCCAGTTTAAGAGATTCTTGATCTCTCTCAGGTTTGCCCAGTAGTCTACTTATCAAACTTTTCCTCCAGGGGAAAAAATAAAGAAAATTCCAGGGATGTGGTTGACAATAGCCTGCTGCAGGCAGTGAATTTATTCTGAAACTCTTGTTTCACTTAAAATCATGTGATTTTTTTGAATTGTATTCATAATATACTGTTTGTTTAATATAAATTCTCAAAAAAAATCTACAAGTAAAATTGATGCTTCAGTAAGAAGCATGCCATGTTTTATAATGTGAATTTATATTCCTCCTGGCACAGCATTGCAAAGGCCCAGATACATCTGGGATCTCTATAGTTTGTAATTTCTCTGTCCTGCTAGTATTTTGACTCTGAAGGTCAGAATGGTGCAACACATATTATGAACTGGCTAATGTGTGGATGGTGTTTTTGTTTTTGCCAGTACAGCAGTTTAAAATAATTCAGGAATATTTTAAAAATTAGGAGATTTTATAAACAGATACAGAGTCCTCATTTCACTTGAATCTAACTACAGGGCAACTGTTTTCAAGAGTGGAGTAGCAGTGGCTTCTCTCATGAGAGTCCATTCACTGTCCCTGCCATTTCCAATCATTTTTTGGCTGGCTACACTCCTGCTTCACCATCCTGGCTCTTGTTAGCATTTAGATTTGCAGCTCCCTAATAAGTAAATTAGCCTAGAGCTTCTAACTGGTGAGCTTTGGGGTTGGTTACAGGTGTACTGATTTCCTCTGACAGTTGGGGATGATGTGAACAACGTTTTGGTAACTTCATCCATAGCCTGGCATTTCCCCAGGGTGTCCCAAGGTTAAGAGTTCAGGGAATCCTTTCAAATGAGGGAAAGGATTTCTTGTGTTTATGCCAAGCGGTGGAGAACTATCAGCTCTTAAAGGCCTTCCGCAGACTTAGAAGTAGTCTGTTCTTTGCCAGGTAGTTTCTCTTTCTGATGTCAGAAGTTTTAATTAGTTGTGTATGTTGCCTGATAGGGTGATACAGACTGGCAGTGTGCTCGCTGATAAAGCGCCCTATCCAAGTAGAGCAGGGGTATTTGGTAGAGATTGTGTGTTTGAAAACATTGTCTTTACAGATAACTTCATGATAAAAATGATGAGTAATTAGAGTTGTAATATGTGATGCTTTTTAGGTACCGCCGCTTGTCTGTGAAAGAGCTGAAGAGCTGCAAAATTGCTTAAATGTACAATGAATTCTTTCACCACTTTTACATGTTATGAAAATTATAAACTCTGTTAAGCAAATTAGTTTACTCAGAAGAATGCCCGAGGAGAAACGTACGAGGAGCAACAGTAAGATATTCACAGTACGGATGAAAATGTTACTGTCAGAGGTTTGACATTTAGAAATTTAGGAGGATTGTTTGGCCTGAATTTCCAAATGGCACTGTAACATAATAGACTTGGCTATGTTCAGTTTAATGATGGATATTGTCCAATGTATTGCTCATCAGCAGTGGAGTGGATATGAGATTTAGAATGGGTTATGTTTTATTTTATCAGTTAAAATACAGCTCTGCTTCAGGCATAACAGTGGACTTGGGAGTAGATGCTGGGTTATATTTCTAGTTCTCTGAGACTCATTTAGTTTTAATAAATAGGCTATGAGGATTATGGAAGGCCCTTGACACTTCTGTCCAGGCATGGCTGTGCATGAAATGACTGTGTTTGGAAGACACATGCAACGCTTTTGAGATCACTCCATAGAGTTTTCAAAGAACCAAAGGTTGATAATCTGGTGAAATAAAAATTAGGTACCAGCAGTCATCAAATACATTCTGCACAATGATAGCTTTCAAAGAGCTAAAGATTGTGCTAAATTAACACAAATGTACATGTCGTGATACATTTATATCCAAGTGTAGTAAATACTAAACAAGCGAACATGTCTTTTGGGAGTTCTGTGGACAAAGTAGACATGCCATTAAGGTCTATATAAAATACAGTTAAAGGCCAGGAAGATTCCCAGTGCGTTGTACAAGAGTTTGAAATATGGAACCTTGATCAGTACTGTCCAAAAGAGATATAATTCAGCCTGCTTAAGTAATTTTTGAGTTCTCAATTGCCACATAACAAGTGAAAATACACAGTGGAAATTAATTTTAATAACATATTTTATTTAAGCCAGTACAGTTGTTTCTTGGTATTCATGGGGGATTTGTTCCAGGAACCCCCCTCTGATACCAAAATCCATGGGTACTAATGTCTCTTACACAAAGTGGCATAGCATTTGTATATAGCCCAGGCATATCCTGCTGCATACTTTAAATCATCTCTGGACTACTTAAGATAATTAATACAATCCCTACATGTCACTTCATTCACGTGGATTCAGTGTAGTACCTGGCCTGCAGCAAATTCAAGTTTCGCTTTTTGGAACTTTGTGGAATTTTTCCTCCTTCCCTTCAGATATTGTTGATGTGCAATTGGTTGAACCCACAGATATAGAGGACCAACTATATATCTAAAATACTATATTAACATGTCAGCAATACAAAATAGTGAAATAGTCTAAGTTTTGGTTTTTTTTTTTTTTTGTATGAAGTCTTTAAAATGCGGTGTGTATTTTCCACTTGCAGAACAACTTAAATTGGACCAGCAACATTTCAGATGCTCAGTGGACAGGTGGCTGGTGGCCAGTGGAGGCACCACTAGCAGTTCTTGGCCACCACTAGCAGTCTCTTGGCCACCACCAGAAGCCTCTTTAGTACTATGAGTAGAGATTTTCTACTGTTCTGATTCATATTTTCATGGCAATTTTTTTTTGACATATGTGATTTTGAAATCTTACAGTCCTCCTTTATGTATATATATATTTTGGGGGAGGGATCCAGTCTTATTTATGTTACTCAAAAATTCTTATTTTTGACTCGACTTAGAAATAGAAGCTCTCAGAGGGGACAACCTGTGTCTCTTACAGTCTGTTCTTGGCACTTTTCTTTGGCCTCGTTCATTCTCTTGGCCAAAAGTTTAGCATATTCTTCAGCTTCTTCCTTATTTTTCTTAGTACAGTATTTCTTCAGAGGAATATGCCCCAACAAGAATAATTCTTCCATTCTTCTCCCAGAGTGTCAGCAGCAGCTTCTGTGGCCATAGACTTCTCATAAACAGTATGAAGTATGTGTTCAATACACCAGCATTTGCGTTGCAGTACAAGTGGAGTTACAAGATGCTGAATCTTGGGTGCTTTGTTCCCAGGTTTCTTACCTTCTCTGTTTAAGGGCTTTCTTACAACATATTGGCAGACATCTTTAGAGAGATTGAAAAGTTTGCAGATTCTGCTAGCTCTTTTGGGCCCTAGACAGGAAGGTACCATAGTATCAGTCCAGGAATCTCCTTTTTGCTTCTTTTTATAATAACCAAGGTGAGAAAGCTCATGTTGGCATCCACCGTGCAACCTGGAACACGTTTGTGCTTTCATTCTCCGGTTCTCCTTGGTCTGTGATGGGAATGCCCCTTGCTTAGTAGCAAGTGGACGTGGCCATGGACGAAGACACCTTACTTCATGGGGAAACTTTGCTTGTTCCCACCACTGATTCAGACCACATAATCCTTCCATTCTTCTCCCAGCGTGTCAGCAGCAGCTCTGCGGCCACACACTTCTCGTAAAAAGTATGAAGTCTGTGTTCATCTTCCACTTCAGTGAGTTTTGGGCAGCCAGTGGCTGGGAGGGAGACATTCAGCTTCATCCTGAAGCAGCTGATCACCTCCAGGGTGCCAAGAAAAAGAGCCTCCTTTATTTTTAACTAGACTAGGGATTTAGTTGGAAAGGGGAGGAAGGAATTTAAGAATTTGTTTATTCAGTGAATGAATGATAAAAGTTCATAGAGAAAGAGATCAAGGTGTGGATTTCTCAATAGGGGAATAAGACTGATACTAAAGAGGCATTAAAAGGGAGAGTGTAGAAATTATTGAAAATCAAAGGGTGACTAATTTTGGAATAGATTAAATTTCAGAAAATAAAGCCAAAAAATCCCCACAAGTAGGAATTCTGGATAATGGATTTTCAGCATGATTTTTGCCTCTGTATGTTTTAGTTTATTTGGATCATATTACGATGGAAAATTGTGAACCAGTCTTGCTTCTCTGTGTCTGTAAAAGGAGAGCGTGACATTATTGTATGTTTTCTGGAAATTTGGTTGGCTTTAGTAACTACATTTCTCATTTTTAAATTAACATAATTTAAGATTATAGGGTACCTAGAGAGGTTCATGTGGCTTTTTTCCTGATCTTGTTGGACACCAGCAGCTTCTCTGGACTAATAGTATTGCTTAGTTCTGGGCTTTAAAAAACTCAAGTAATGTTTATCAATAAGAAAAATAATAATTTAATATCCACTATTTTTATCAAATGCCTTCTACAAATTACATCTTAGATTCTCCAAACGTGACAAACATACTGCAAAGTAGCCATTATTTTAGCCATTTTGTGGATGTGGAAAACTGGATTTTAGAGAGATTGTGACTAGGCTATGACCATATAACTTGCAAGTAGAAAAGCTAGGATTTGAATTCAGGGCTGTAGGATGCCAAGTCTCATCTGGCATCGGGAGGTGAATAAAGTGATTTAAGGAAACACAATTGCCTCTGATGAGCTCTGTGATTGTTGTTAATGATTACATAAAAACAGGTGGGGGTTGTTTTGCAGTAACTTCAGAGGTCCCTGGTACTTCTGGGGTGTGTGTGTGGGGAGTCTTCTTACATAATGTGTGAGAAAACCTACATTAAAAACAAAATGCACAGGCAAACAAGAGCTCCATTTTGTTGAATTTAGACCCCTTCGGTCCACAGAATATACATGGAGGAATGCTGCCCAAATGATAGCAAGACCCCATCTGCTTGTGGCTCTTGGTCAGAACTTCAGACTGAGAGCACAAGACTCTTTGTGGCTGCTTGGATCCCCAAAGTGAATGCTGCAGTGACAATTTATGCAGCATTCCTGAGATCTGGCCACATCTGTAACTGTGTACATTTGTTTTCCATTCTTACAGTGCCATACACACTAGCAAAACTCAGTCATTTACAAGTATGCTCTTTCTGGAGTTCTTTAAAAATTACCGCTTTATATCTCCTTCTCTCTGTGGTTCCCCTCTAATCCATTCCAGCAGTCTGGCATGCCACTTCAACCTAGCTCACAACTCGGAAGCTTCCAGGGAGAGGTACCATGGCATGAGGGAAAGAGTATAGACTTTGGGATCAGACAAAAGTGAGTTCAGATCCCAGCTATGCATCTGACAGCAGTCGAACTCTCTATTTCTTCACTTGTAAAGTGCAGGTTAATACCCTTTCTTCACAAGGTTACCACAAAGATTACTTAAGATAATGTGTAAAGTACTCACCACACTGCCTGGTACATACCTGATTTATGGATTGTGTTCTTACTGCAGAGATACTATTGTAAATAATATACTCCTTTAAATTTTCAAAATAGTGACAAATACATTCCTGAACACTCCCAGTGGCTGTGGTAAAACAGTAGGGAAAGAAATTATTTACAGCCACAGATAAACTCTGTTATAATGCAATGCTTTATTGAGCTGTTCTCAGAACAAAAATCCTGTCTGTTCACCTTCAGAATTCCCCAAGGCCATGAATATGTTCTTTGCCACCTTCAGAGGATCATTCAGCTACTGCTGTGTCCACAGGCTCAACTGGGGTGTAGTGAAAGTAGTTCACTCCATGGCCCCCACTTTTATCTCCAAAGAATCTCTGTGTAGAGTGACATCTAGTAAAGATAAGAAGAGTGCTGGTTGGAATTGACATATTAATAATTATTCATTCTGTTCCTGCACAAAGCTGATTGGAAGCTACTAGACAGGAGAAGGTTGGTTAAATTTCATGAATTCACCAATGCAGACTTGGAACTCAAACTCTATTAACAATATTAATTTATTCCAGCTCATTACGTATGTCTCGCAGACGTGAGCATTTTAAAAATGTAGGAGTCGTAGGATCCACAACTTTATAAATGAAAGGAGACTTGAAGATCTTCAACCCCTTAATTTCGTAAATGAAGAAGCTGAGGCCCAGAAAGTTTTACTAACTTGCCAGCTGGCACATACCATTTAATGGTAGTATTGCAGTGTGATTAAGGAAGAATGACTAGATTGTTCTCGCCATCTAATTTGGCATGAATCTCAGCAGTCAATCAAATAATGTTTAGTGGTCATCTGTAATAATTCATCATATTGCTAAGAATGGCAGAAACCCCAAAGAAAATGTGTCATATAACTTGTTTGCATTAAAAACTACAGCTAGATGTAAACGATTTTTCCAGAGAGCTGGAGTACTAGATGTGTTTCAAGTAGCTTGTCCTTCTCTGAACTAGAGTGGCTCATACAGGTTTCTCTTATTAATTGATTGGCCCCTGGTGGTGAGCTAAGTTCAGAGTGATTCATGCATATACTGGACATTATCCTATAATTTAGATAATCTGATTTAAAATTATGAATTGGTCCTATCAATTTCTTTCTTACAGAAAAGCTTTTTTTGGTTAGTTTTAACGAAATAAAATATGCAAAAATTATATAAATCATAAATGTGTGCATCAATAAATTTTCATACTTGAACTCATCCATGTAACTACCACCCAGATAAAAATATTAAAGTATTACCATCCCATAAGGCTCTCTTATATCCCTTTCTGGTCATTGTCATTCTCCAAATATAACCACCACTTTGACTTCTGTCACCATTTGTTTTGTCCATTTTTGAATCTAATATGAATGGAATCATACTGTGTGTACTTCTCTAATTGGATTAACTTAATTTCACTTGCATTTATGAATTTTACCCATGTTTTTTCATGTACCAGATGTCCATACTTCTCATTGCTATATAGCATTTCATTATTTGAATATGCCATAACTGGGTTATCTGTTCTACTGTTGATGGGCATTTGGGTTGTTTATAGTTTTGGCTATTGCACATAGTAGTGCTGTGATATTCTTATATGTACTTACTTTGAATATATGAACTCATTCTTGATTTTAATATTGTCCATTTTATTAGCTGTCATTTATGATTAGTTTTATTTGGTGTCCTAGTTAAGAAATCTTTATCACAAGATTATGAAGATGCTCTCCTCTATTTTCTAGAAACTTTATTGCTTTATCTTTTGTATTATATTTATATCCATCTGGAATAAATTTTTGTGTATGATGTGAGGTAGGGGTCCAAATTCACTTTTCCCCCATAAGATACTCAGTTGGCTGAGCACCATTTACTGAAAAGGCCATTTTTTCCTAATTGCAGGGCAGTACTACCTTTATCATAACCAGATGACCATAATCATAATTATTTGAGTTCATCCATCAGTTTGTCTAAACTTGTGTATCAATTCCAAAATGTCTTTGTCATCAGAACTTCATAATAGATCTTAATAGAGGAGAATATAAGTCTCCCAAGGTTGTACTTTTTCTGTAAGACTGCTTTGGCTATTCTTGGTTTCTCTCATTTCTATTTTAATTTTGGAATCATTTTTCCAACACACACACATATATAGGGCTTTTGATTGGGTTTGTATTGAATCTGTAGATCAATTTGAGGAGAATTTACATTTTAATATTGAATTTTCCTACCCATGAACATGGTATATCTATCCATTTATTTAGGACTCCTTTAATTTTTCTCAGTATTTTTTTTTCAATGTAGATGTTTTGAACATATCTTATTAAGTTTATTTTTAGATGTTGAGTTCTTTAATACGCTTTTTTTGCTTTTTAAATTTCTGTTATAATTGTTTTTCGTCTGGTGTATTGATTTTTGTGTGCTTGCATTAAAAAATTAGTGACCTTGCTAAATATGTGTTAATTATAGTATTGTGACTCTAGATTCTTTGTATTTTCTGCTGTGCAATCATGTTTTCCATAAATAATTATTTTTTAATAACTTTTATTTAATTACGTGTGCTTTATGACACTTGCTAGAACCTCCAGCACTAGCTCAATTGGGGTAATGATATATTTATTTTTTCCATGATTTCAGTGGGAAGGCTTTCAATATTTCACCACAAAATGAGATGCTTAGGTAGATTTTTAAAGGCAGTTCTCTTCTATTTCTAGTTTCTGAGGTTATTTTTTCTAAAAAAAGATTCATCACTCTTTTGCAGCTATGTGAGGAGATGATAATACAGGACAAATTTTGCTGGAAACAGATAAAATCCCTCCCAGAGGAAGGAGAGAAAATGCTTGCCTCTCTGGAAGGGCTGTGAAAGTCAGTAGAAATTGAGACTAATTGGAAAAAAATTGTAAATCCTTGAGGTTGGGAGTACATTACCCTGGTATGTTTGTCCTGTGTGTTGGAAAGAGCAGAGACTAGAAACAGATTAACAGTTATTCATATTTGCTAAATGAGGGCCTAAAAGAGATGAGATGGTGGAGGAAAATTGCAGAAGTAAATCTGAGGAATTTTTGGAAGGAATAAACAACAGAATTTTTGTTAGATGTTGGTAGAAAAGGGTGTTAAAATAGACTCAAAGATAAGGTTCCACCAATTGGATGTTGATGGCTTCTGACTAAAATGGGAAATGGGGAAAAGATTTTCTTTGAGGGAAAAATGATGACTTCAGTTTGGGTTTCCGGAAGTGGGACTGTCTTCCCCACTGGATGGTAAGCTGTGTCTATGTGGAGGAGCAATGTTGGCTGTAAATCTCCATGTCTATGACAGTTCCAGACATGTGAGAAGATGACACGTGTGTTGGATTATTCTGTGGGATATCCTATGGGAAAAAGCTAGAGATTTAGGTGTGAAATTATGCCCAAAGATGTTCATTTGGAAGTTATCTGTGGAATAGTAATTGAAACTGATAGTCGAACTTCCTAGGAGATCAGAGAGAAAGCACGTCTTAAAATCTGCATTTAAATGTTTAGAGCAGCACAATTCAGAATTGCAAACTTGTAGAAACAACTCAAGTGCCCATCAATCCATGAATGGATTAATAAAATGTGGTATATGTTTACCATGGAGCACTATTCAGCCATAAAAAATGGTGAACTAGTATCTCTTGTATTATCCTGGATGGAGCTGGAGCCCGTACTTGTAAGTGTAGTATCACAAGAATGGAAAAACAAACACCTCATGTACTCACCATTAAATTGGTGTTAACTGATCAACACTTACGTGCACATATGGAAGTAACATTCATTGGGGATCGGGCAGGTGGGAGTGGGGAGAAGGAGATGGGTAAATTTACACCTAACGGGTACGGTGCGCAGCATCTGGGGGATGGGCACGGTTGTAGCTGTGACTTGGGTAGTGCAAAGGCAATTTATGTGACCAAAGCATTTGTACCCCTGTAATATTCTGAAATTAAAAAAAAAAATTAGGAGTCTTGGAAGACATCTCTTTGTAGGGAGGTAGAATCTTTAAAAGACCTCTAACAGTAATGGAGATAAGAATCAGAGAAGTCAATGAAATAGGGAGGAGACTTTTCCAGAGGTATGTTACCTATAATGCCAAATATACATCAGTGATAAAAGAAACCATGGTGGGGAGAGTAAAAGCGAAGTTAATAGGTTGTGATTATGTGTCTGAGGAGGGCAGATATTATTCTGCAGCTGCACGTAGTAGTAGAACTAGCCAAAGTTAAGTACTGATATTCTAAATATCTGAACATTTTAAGGCAGGAAAGACTTCTATGCTAGAGAGGAGTATGGAATGAGAACTAGGCATGATGAGGGAAAGTAAAGGCCCAGAGCCTCATAAAAAGCCTTTAAAAAGAATAGCTGAAGTAGGACTATATATCATAAAGCATTTTATGAACCTGAAGATTGGAGCCCATTGGAATTTGAAGCTTATGAGTAAAATAAAAGAAATGCCATTGTGGAGGTTAGCAACCATCAATCTTCTGTGATGAGGGGAACGAGTACGTTTTGGACAAAGATTGCCATCTACAAAGATCTCCAAATAGTGTGTGCCCTGCTGTTGTGTGTCACTTGTGTTCATTTAGATGCTGATTGGATGCTCCTTTCAGATTAAAGTTGAATGACATATTCATGTGCATACTCCGTAGCTCTATTCCTGATTACTAGCAAGTTGTCATCTACTTGGTTCCCCTGAACTGAAATGCAGTTATTTTCATCCTTCATACCCTGGCTTATTGGAGAGATGAAGTGTGTGTCAAACCACATACCTGGGACCTACTGTTCCCAGATTTTGCTTTCCAAAAGTGCAACATGCCACCGGCAGCTGTTTTTAATTTTGAAATATATGTTAAATGAGGTCTTTTTCATCTTTGGATCCCCAGTCATAGGCAGGGATGTTTATTATATAAATGAGAGAATTAATGAGTACATACGATTAGAGATTTTATAGTTACTTTATATTTCCTGATTAATTTCTTTACAATTTTAATATATTTTAAGAGGTTAACTATTTGAAAGCATGAAGCTTTTTGAATGAAATATAAACTATTTTGTTAACTTATTGAGATAGTTTAATATTATGTTCATATCAGTACCTTCAGAATCAAAAGAATCTAGTAATTTAGTTGCATTTAAACACTCTGAGCTGAGGGAAACAGATTTTGCTAAAATTCTGATAATTCGCTTGTTAAAATTATGTATTTTAATAGCCTTTTGGGGTAGCAGACTCAAGCACAGGTTAGAAATACTCCTTTGAAATGTATTTTCAGAGTTGACTGTTTTATATTGAAGACATTATCAAAGAACATAGTTTGTGATGTGAAAAGTTAAATTCCTTTTGTATCTATACACGTGTTTGAGTATCACTGGTGAGGAAAGGGAAAGGAGGATTTTCATTAAATTCATTAATCTTAGGTTTCATGTAGGAAATTATATAAAAATTTTAAAATCTTTGAAAATCTCTAAAAACTTAAAAATATTTAAAGAAAGAGTTAATTTCTATTTAGGGAAGAAACTTTTAAAATATTGGCTTTAATGAAATATCGGGCAAGATTTCAAATGATCTCACTCAGATTTGGAATATATTTTTCTTTTCCTTTATTGGAAAAGTGTCTGAGTTCATGCCTTTGGTTCAGAAATACTTATTTTAATCTGTTTTTCAGGGAAAACACCAAAACTATCCCGTTGTAATTGGCTTTCTTATCTATTTTCCACAAGTAATGATTCCACGCTATTATGCATTGCATGATGAGGTTTTACCAAGATTATTTATAATAATCATCATTTAAATAACAGTTTCTAAAATCATGAAGTCCAGAGCCAAACTGAAGATTTTAAAGTCTTGTTTTTGCTGCTTATTAAGCAAGTTACTTAATTTTTCTGTGTTTCCACACCTGGAAAATGAAAATAATAATTCCACCTATCTCAAAGGTTGTGAGGACTAATGCAAGTTAATTAATATACATTAGAGTAGTTAGAACAGTTTATGTTAAGAATTTGCCGATGCCAGGAACAGTGTCACCACTACTACTTTTATTATTGGAAATTGATACTCTTCCACTCTGAACAATTTGAATTCAGTTCTTTGGCTAGCAACTTTCCTTCCCTGATTCTCCCAAGATGTGGTTAGCCACCATTAGGAATCAAGTTAGAGAATTTAAAAGATTCTTTTAAAACCAGGTTTTTTGTTTGAATTATACTGTACTTGAATTAAAATGTAAATATACATTTACCATGCATACTGTGAATGGTTAACCTTCTAATAATTATTTGATCAAGTTATTTCACTAATGAATATTTTATTAATAGTTTCCCTGTGTCTCCAAATGTGTTTTTAAGGTTGCAATGGGGCAATTTTTGTTTTGAGATTATTTTTAAAAAATGCTTTTGACATTACTTGACTGCTACACTACTATATTTTAAAATCATTTTAATATTTCAGGTTATTTTTTTTTAAGATAAACTTATTTATGTAACTTTTCAGGATTTTATCTCTGGTCAGAGCTTTTCACCAATGCTTGACTCTCGGGTGTACGTGTGCGTGCACACCGTCTATGAACGTATTTTCATTGATTCATATTTGAATATTTTGAAATATTTGATGTGTGACAGATGTCAGAGATATCAGGAATCATATAGAATGTGACATAATTCATGAAAAAAGGCACAAATCATTTTTTGTGGAATTATCTTGTTTAAATTATATTTCAGTGTTCCTGATCTAGCATATATACTATAAATCCCTTTACATTGTAAAACAAATGTGAACTTAAGACACTAAAAGTTAGACTTTCGCAACTGTTTTTATTACTTAACTTGAAATGAATCTTCTCTCCATATTGCAGGCTTTTCTATATTAGAGTCCTTCTTTCTGTGGGATAGGCTGACTAGTATTAATATAAATGTAATTCATAGGATACTCATTTGCATATGTACATATACATTCTTTGTAAATTATGCATACTTACACATGTGTATGATTGTTCTCAAACTTCAACTTAATTCTAATCCCCGATATATCTCCTTTCCTTGAAATGCCTTTTTTCCCCTATTTTTCAAGACTCAGCTTTGTGTCATCTCCACTATGAAGCCTCTCTGATTTCCTTCAACTTCTTACTATAGTATGTTCCTTTACCAGAGCTCCTTTGATGTTATTAGGGATGACATCTTGATATGGGATAAAGAATATTGACTTCAAACACAGCTATTTTTATTGTAAAATGTGGATATCAATCCTGGTTACCTGGAATAGCTATGCTTTGTATGTGAATTTAGTTGCTTAGTATATGTAAAAGCACATAGTAAGTGTTAAACATATGGTAGACATTCAAAAGATGGTAGATGTTATTGTTATAATTATTTTACCTTTTTATATTTGTCTCACTTTCATTGACTGTGAGCTTCTTTAAGTCAGGTAACACGGCGTATCATTCTTGATGTCCTCAGTTCCCTGGCATATAGGTTATTCATGAGTGAATTAATAACAGAATACATTTGCCACATAATATATATCACTACTATAAATCATGGACTTTCATTACCTGCTAGCAATTGCTTGGAGTATATTCAAATTGATCTTCTTCAATTTTAATATTTTTTCCATTTTTAAAGAGGTCTTTTTGGTTCTTGGAAACAAGAACCAACTTAATAAATCATTTGTCATTCTCAACAAATATTATTTTGACTCTTTTGGATTATTTAGTAATGAGAGAACCATATGGTTATAAACAATCCATTTGACAGTCTACGAATTTGCTCATCGTTGAGAAATACTAATTGATTATGTATGTATTATGACAGCTAGCTGTATGTCGTAGACCAGATTATGAGCTACATGGAGCAAAGATGATGATGTGTAAATACACAAACTGGATTGATGAGTACAGCCAGTCAAAACTATTGCTCAGTAAGGCACTCAGCAACCCATAAGATAATCATTAAAAATATCATATAAATCCTCTTGTTTCTGTACCATTATGTCTAAGTCAGTAAGACGAATCTATGAAGTTCTTTGATACATCTTTCAAATTATATTGTAAAATCTGCCTTTGTTAAAACTTCTTTAGGTTCAGAAGTGCGAAGAGATTGAACATAAAATATCCTAAAATACTTTGTCTGATATTTTCTAATTATTGCAAAATATTTTGAGAATGCAAATTTCATTTAAATGTCAACCATAATTAAGCATGTGCCATTTGTTTTTCTACTCAGGTTTCACAGTTTGATGGAATGTTTTCCCTGCAACTTAATAAATATTTGTTTTATTTCACATGAATTAATTTAAAAGTGGATAAGAGCAACATATTTTAATCAACTATTGTTATGATGGACTAGAAAATAAATTTATTCACTAAGCAAACTGTTTACTATGAATTTGAATGGGATTTATCTTGCTTAGCATTGGCAGGCTAAGCATACAAGGCAACAATAGGAAAGCCAAATATGTATACCGCATACTGATTTTTCTTGAATATGCCATAGATCTTTTGTATATAACATTTTAAACTATTCCATAATGTATAGTACTTAGCTATGTTCAACACTCATTGAAGTAGTGGAGAAATTCATAGGCTATATGGACCATGCATTTTTAACTGACACAAAATATGTGTTTATGATTTTATTTTCAGAATTTTTAGTTTGGTTTTCTATGTATAAATCGCACAACCATATTTTGCTTACATATAGTTCTGGAAGGTGTACTAGATGTTGCTACATAGATACCCTATTCTTCCCTGCCTCCCACCAGCCTCTTAAAGATGTTAAAATCTTAGGTTTTTTTTTTCATTAGCATGATGGTTAAAAACACATCCTGAAAGATAGGATTAAGAGAAGAATGTGAGTGTTCTTCATCTGTCAATGCAAACTTGTGTGTGGCTAAGTTACTTTTGGCAGAATGTAGTTAATACATGTGATAGTACTTATGTACCATGTGCAAATACAAATGGCACATGTTTATATTTTGTTATCATCTAAATCACGTAAATTAGACCAATAAAGACAAAATTTAATCATCTTGTCAATCCTTTGTGGTACAAATCAGATTTTTGACTATGCAGTCCTAATAAAAGGGCAATTACACTTGAATCTGAGTGTAGCATCAATTACTTTCAAACCATTATATTGAGTACAATATATGTAAACGAAATGCTTAATTCATTTTCTATGGTTACTTTCTTTTAAAGGTTTATTTGTTATCTGGGTGCATAGAATGGTGGGGTGTAATGGAATGGAAGCTAAAAACAGATTAAAAGAGTAATTTCCATGTCAGTGTGCTTTTGCTTTACTTCCTACCTCTGAAAATGGGCTGTTTATGCCGTGAACTCTGTTCTTAATTGACTGCTCAAGCTTCAGGGCGTACCTTCTCCAAGCGGGACCTTGATTCTTAAATTGTTTTTTCTATAGTATTACATGCTTTTCTTTTTTTTAAAAAAATAGCGAAGAATTCCTGGGTGGAAGTATAATTTCAGGGAAACATACAATTGGAAATAGGAAAGAGCAGTTTTATAAATGGAGAATTTTGAATTGGAGTATATGCAACTGAGTTCCAAGGGATCATTATTGAATACGGGTTATTAGTGACCTTTGAATTCCCTTTCTCCTATTTCCGTTAGCTGTTGCGTCTTTGAATTCTCTTATTGGATGAACTATAAACACTGTACTGTGAGATCTTAGGGTGGAGAGTCTATTTATTTTGTATCCCCACAGCCTTCCTATAAAAAACACACAATCATGGTAGAAGGTGATATTGAGGGAGTGTAACTTTGTCTGGGTCAACTTTCCTAGTTGTCGGGAAAGTTTAAGTGGAAAGAGAAGTTTGGCCACTCGGTTATAAATGTAGGGAGCGGAGATGACATTTGTTGAATACTTAGTGTGTACTAGAGATGCTGGTATACATACTATATACGTTCTCTTTTTCAACATTTCAAGCTTTACAAAGGGGGAGATTTTATGATATCAGTTTAACAAATGAGGACAAGGGAGCATATGAAATATAAACAATTTGCCCCAAGTCGTATTACCCCCAAGCGTTAAAGCTTACGTTCATTCTGTCTGGCTTTCATGCCTGGATCTTTTCCATGATGGCTCACAGCCTTTCTCATGTGGAGTGGAGCATGCCATTCATTCCTGTCAGATCCTGAAATTCTGGGTATAGTGGGGTTCCTCAGTTTTCTGTATTTTCACCTGGATTGCCTGATGAGTCAAGAGCGAGGGCGTGGAACTTCGTGCCTGGGTTTTTGTCTGGAGGAAGGGATGTAATGCTGGAAAGTAGGTGTGTAATGATAAAATATGTTCAGAAAAAAAGCTACATTGAAGTTTTTTGTACTTCCTTTTTTAACTCATCCGATCTTTACTACGATGGCCTTGTGTTATTAAGTTTAGTGGAAATTGGATTACTTACTAGCATTACTTACTAGGAGCATTACTACTACTCTAATTGAAGTGCCATTTTCACTATTTAATGTTTAATCATGAATCATGAAAGTTATATGTATTTCATATGTAGACTTTAGTTAGACTATGGAACATATGTGCCTGAAATGGAAAATAAAGTACTATCCTGTCCTTTCATGAGCGGCATCTCTATTTATACAGACAGGATTTGCTGACCTACCTATGGCCTTTTTAAAAAAATATCCGAACAGACTAGGTTGCTTCTCTATAGAGAATGATGTCCAGTGGAAATCCATGTGTCTTTTCTCGGTAGTAAGATGTGTCATGCTGTACAAGTTGAGAAGAGATACAGTAGGTGTCACCTGTCACCTAGCAACAAGCGCTCTTCTCTGTGTCTTTAGCTTCTCTTTTCATTTTAAGTCAAAATAGCTATGAAAACGTGGCACTTAGATTTGCATTTATCTCCAGAAATATTTAGATTAACCTTCAAATATTTTTAGTTCCCAAGATAACTCACTGCGTTAGATGAAACAGAAATAACTTTAAGTGAAGGGGGGAAAAAAAGCAACTTACGTAGTAGAACCTTGATGCGCAGAGCAAGGCAGATGCGGACACGTTATGTAATATCACAGACTTCCACTTACAAAGCCTGCCTGTCAAGTTCCCTAATCTGCTTTAAAAGTTACGGCAAATGAATGGAATATGTATATAAACCTTTATTGCCTGATTTTTAAAAAATCATTACTGGAAAACACGAGATCATAGCTAATGAAGCAGCGATTTGTAAACCTGAATCTAGAAGACAGAATTCCAAATGGAATTGCTATACCAGGACCAGAATTCAATTTACTTGAAACAGAGCAACTAAATTACCTTTGGGCAGAGAGTAGAATGCCCTGACTAATCAAATGTCTATAAACACATTTAAAACGTGTTTCTCCATCTCTATTAAAGATACATAAAGGATTCCCAGAGGAACCAGCAACAAGTGTACTTATGGGTCCTGAGTATTTGAAATGTATTAAACGCTAACCTTTAAAGATTGAGAACGTAAGAGATCATTTACGATGTGATGAGGAGTGAGCAGTCTGGTACTGTGGTGTCATATAATGCCTGTACTCTGAGGTAATTATTCAGAGTAATTCCTTATTTGTTAAAGTGGATAGCATTCGCTTTCATTATGGCCAAGGTCATTTCTGTTGTCCAGGGTGTACTGTCTGTAAATTCTAAAGGAAGCTCGGTGATCGTGTGTGGACATTTTAAGAGAGGTAAAAAGAGTGAGGAAGCAAAGAATTTAGAAAATAATTCTTGATTGCTTGCAACTACTAAAGTGAAACAGGAATTCCAGGTGTAACTGGAATTTCTCTAGGTTGTCCCATGGTTCCAGGCAGCAGTATTTTTGTTTAAAAATAATTCTAAACAATAAGTTGGGGTATACTTTAAAATAACAAAAAGAGTGGAATTGGAATATTCCTAATACAAAGACATGATAAATGCCTAAGGTGATGGATACCCGAGTTACCCTGATTTGATTAATTCACAGTTTTATTTCTATGTCAAAACATCACACGTGCACTATAAAGATATACTACTCTTATTGGTACCAATCATAATTAAAAGTAAAAAATTGTAAAAGAAAGTCTAAAATTCTTTCCAAAATGTAATATTTTATGCCCTCTCTCATTTCTCATGTTTTTCGTATTGAAATAAGTGAATCGAGAATCATTTTTGAAGCCAGGAAAGTGAGTACCAAAATCATATGTGAGTTCTTTCATTGAGGAAACTGGCCTTTAAAACTTCTGTGCTTTGGAAAGATTTACTGGATAATTTCAGAGACCTATTTGGCAGAGCTAAGTAAATTTAATTCAGAAATTGATGAGCTATTAACTGTTACTGGAAATGTGCCATTTTCCTATTTTATATCACAACTTGGTTACAGGGATGTGGGGAGCAACCAAAAGGCCCTTTAGCATGAATAAAATTAGAGATTCATCTGTTCTGTCATGTGGCCTACATTTAGGGAAATCTTTTTTTTTTTTTTTTCTCCTTCTAGGCTGTTGATTAAAGACTGATAATTTTTGCATGTGTGACACTTAAGGTTTTATAGATTGCTATATAGACATTATTCAATTAGGGTAGGCAGAGTAGATAGAACCCATATTATTTCTGCTTCTGTGGAGATGAAAATTGGGCCTCAGAAAGGTTGAATGAGTTGTTTAAGGTCACACAGTCAGTAGATGAGAGGTGAAATTAGGGACAGGTCATCTCAGCTCTAAACTGTGTCCTCCTCTCCTTATTTCATTTGTGCTAGGTAGGTACTGAAGAGCAAGAGGTGAATCTTTAACACTCAGGAGCTTGAATTGGATGGAAAGCAAAAATTACTATTGTACCAGGCCCTCCCAGCTTTAAAACACACAGAAATATATATTTAAATTGTAGGTAGTTGCCAAGATAGGTGGTATGGTAAACCACAGAGACCCTTGCACTAAGTTTGGGACTAAGGGAGGTGTTCATAAGGCCCTTGACATTCTAACTTACTACCTTGGATATAAAATTTACCTCTGATCAGTTTCATCATCATCAGTGGATCTTAAAATAGTCCATGTGCTCAACTCACAGAACTTCTTTCAAAGCAAATGATAACATTAGGGTATTTTGTTAATTCCAAAATGCTATAAAATGTGTAGTTCACATAATTTAACGTTTATTTTAGTCTGCAGACTGTACCTAGAAATAAAAGTTATATTATGAAAGCCTAAGTTACTTGGGTAAGGAATACCCACATAATTGATGTAAAAGAGGAATTTTCTTTATTTGAATTTTCTTCCATTTCTCATTGTTAACTTCACTCATCATTTGACAAAGGTTTATTGGTCTCCTAAAATTTGCTAGGCTCTCTGCTGTGTATTGGGAAACAAAGATGAGAATGGCACTGTTGGCCCTTCTTCTCCTGGTGGGAATATAAGTTGGTGCAGCTAAGTGCAATGGTGTAGGATGAGGTTGCCTGGCTGAGGGGTGAAAGGTGCTTGTAATATATACTGAGTTCTTCCTGTTTAGAGTCTATCTGTGTCTGCCCAGAGGGGGCCTCTGTTCTAGTTGCACAAAAGCATCATCCAGGCTAGCGGAGGCCCTGGTGCACACAAGACTTACGAGGAAGGATGTTTGTGTTATTGGTAATGAAAATCATAAATTATTAGACAAAAATTACAGAATAAATAATGATGCATCCCTACCATGGAGTATTAAGAATTTTGGATTAAACATTAATACATTTACTATCTTGAGAAAAATGCTCATGATATATTAAAATGTGAAAAAAATTACAGAAGCATATTTTGAAATATTTAGGGAGCTGGAATAAAAGATTGAAGCTAGTTTTGAAGTACCTTGAACATTCTGCTAAGAAGGTGGAGCTGATTGGGTTAGATAGATTTTGAAGACTAGAAAGAACGAGACGTGTTGGATGAGAACATGGTGTCTTAGATGACTTCTTAAGTATTTCAAAGAGTACTACATTATGGTTTCATTATGTTAAAAAGAAGAATTATACTCTGAATTTCAAGATAATATTTCTTGTCTGCCACTGTAATATTAAAATATTGTATTGCTTGTCTAGTATCATGTCTAGTAGTAGTAAAAGCTGTAGTACATGTTAGGGGATGTGTTTGGAGACATAAGAGACATAGAGATATATGTTTAAAACTGAAATAAAATTAAAGGCCAGTTCCCTTCACAGCTCAAGCCAGTGGAACTTGTGAAATCTGCTGTATTTCACTGAGGGCCTTTTGAGTGAGTGAGTTCTTTTTCTGTTCAAATGTATGGAAACACACACACAGGAAACCAAGCCCAATGCTAAAGTACATAGACATTGGCACAGGATGGGTGCTGCTGAGAACTCCAAGGCGTGGCCCCTCTTGAGTGTAATTCCAAATGAAAAATAAAGTCAACTGTGTCTAATAAGCTGGCTCAACTGAGTGCCAAAGAAAATTTGCCTCATGAAATGGAAATTCTGAAGCAAGTAACATGATGCTGAAAGAGCATAAATAGGAAGACTTGCAAGATATATCCAAATGGGGCAAATGGTCTTTTGCAACCAGAACTCTCCAACCCGCTAATATTGTAATTTATTTGGTAAGATCCAGATGGTCCCGGAGATTAGGGACCTTTTATAGGCCACATAAATATTTACTTATTTACATTTGCTTAATTTTTAAGAAGGGACATATATTAACTTAGATCGTTTTTTTAAAAGTTACTTGGATATTGGCCAATATGGAGCCATCAAAAATTATTTGTGTTATTCTGCACATTTGTATCGACAATAAAAAGAAAAACATTATCATTGCCTTAGTAAAACAACATTACTTTAAAATCTCTTAGATGCTAAGAATCATGGAGCCAAGTGCTCCAGTTCGGATATTTGGGATTTCTCTTTTATGTAGTAAATTCACTTATAAACCAATTTTTGCCATTTTCTCCTCAGCCTTCTCTCTCCCTTGCATCCCTTTCTTTTTATCATCTCCTTCCCTTCCTTCCTTATCTTTGTCTAGGTCTTCATTATCATATGCCCAGGATCTTGTCATAGAGTGAGAGCCTGTGTTTCTGCTTCTGCTCCCTCATTTCTCTATTTGGCCCTTTCATGGCTGCTAAAGAGCAAGCCAGCAACAGATAACTAAAGAGAAAACTCTCAGTTATTATTTTTATCATGTCACTCCACTATTCAAGACCTTAAAGAACTATAGAATTAAGATGTGTGTTTTCTTTTTTTCCCCCTCCAATGGAGGAATAATATCAATCTGTAGAACTTTTTCTCATTATTTTTTTTGTGTGTGTGTGCTTTTCTTGCAGGATCAATGTGACTCTAAGAACAAATGGATGAATGAATGTCCATATGAAGAGAAAAACAATAAAGGTTGGTTGTTTGGACTGTATAGTTGCATAGAAAATGCTGCTTTCAGCATAACTTTTGAGCAGTTTATTCCCATTATAACACTTCCTTGTCTGAATATGAGACAGGTCAATACTTATACACACATATCTATTAATATTTTTAAAATGTAACTTTTTAACCTCTTAAATACAAAGAAATTTATAAAGAAGCCACCCATTTTTTGTTTTTCACAAGCTTAGCTATCATTCTTTTCCAGAACTTAAGCTGGTATTTTAAGAATCAACTTTCAGATGAATATTAAAAAAACGGAAAACCACTTCATGCAACTGATCACTGGTACCGAAAAAGAATCCAGATTTTGTTTAATATACATCAGTTCCTATAAGCATAATCCCAGTACCAGCAATGTGTGGTGCGTAATTGCTGTCAAATGCGGTCCTCTTTGCCCTGCAGTCTCTGCTTTCCTCGGAGAAGCAGGATCATCGTGAAAGGCTTTAACGGTTTCTGACGGATAAGTACAGTATGAATTAAAGGGGCAGGGGAAACTCGTGAAGTTTAATGGTAATCAAATGCTGGGTATCACTTTATTTGTGGTAGTTATTTGAAATTTTCTTCTACTACCTACTGGTTGTAATATAAAAATCATAGGTAATACTAAGAAAATTACGATACGTTAAAGCATCTCCATTTTATAAATAAGGTTTTTACACTGAATAGGTCTGCTACAGAGGCATGTGCCTCATAATTCCTCTTGTAGCTGCACAGCACATACAATCTCATATTTTCCTTTTCTCATTACTCTGGTCGTTTTCAAATAAATGCACATGATGCCATGCCTTTTTCTACCAGCCCACTTTCACAGTTACTTATAAATGATTTTGCAGGTTATATCTTCCACTTAAAATTGCCTCCTTCCATTCTCATTGCTAAAATTACTCCTTTCTAGTATTTGTATCTGAAAAGTTTTCAGCCCTGTAGAGGCCTCATTGATTCAGAGACAGTACAAGGGAGATTTCTGCGAATATCAGTAATGTTCTTTTTCCTGACCTCAGTGTAGATGCGTTTACTTTGTGAAGATTAATTGTACTGTGTACTTATTTGTACGTTGATCAGTGGTGTGTGAGTGAACTGATTCTCTGGAGAAAGGGGAGAGAGGAAAGGCCTGATTGGTAGTGTTTGTCAATTTCCATGATGTAAATATTCTCACAATGGCTGGTTTCAGTGGTTTACCAATTGGCTTGCAAGATTTTCTTAAATTTAACCATCAGTGCTCATGAGCTGGGGATGAGCTAGCTCCAGCACACCATTGATAATTCTGTTTATATGATAAAGTTAACAAAATTTTTTATGTACTCCTTAAGACTAGTGGGGCCAAGGCAGTGAATTTAAATTTTCTTGCCTCTTTATAAACATGGAGATGCTCCTCACTTGTTGTCATGCAAAATGATTTACCCCTTTCCTTATGTATAATGTCGAGATTGTGTTACTTTATTTTTTGGTTAAATTGTCATTAAATTTTAATGGTTGAATGGATCAACGTTAGCTTTGTAAGTTTATAAATTTTGGCAGTGCGATTGTTCTGTAAGTAATTTTATTATGACAACTGAAGGATGGATGATGGCAAAGAGAATTATTGTGTTACAATTTACCCTGAGGATAAACTCTCAGAATATTATCGTGAGTAGCTGTAATATGCTTTCATTCTAAATGATTGTGCCTTATAGCTCATAATTCGTGAGATAAAAAGTCTTTAAAGAGGAAAAAGCATTGAGTATTTCACTTAATGTGTTTGTCCCATTGAATTTTTATTCTCATTGCTATTTTTTCAATATTTTTCATCCATATTTTCAATTATAGATGGCCTTAGAACAAAGAATACATCGATGCTTGTTTTTAAGCCTGTTAGGGCTGTTTGTTTTAACAAAGTCTGATTCAGGGAGAAAATTGCAGAGTTTGAACAGTTATCTTTTTTATATTTCAATACATTGACGAGGTCAATATTAAGATGAAGTTTAGAAAATGTCAGCAGTGGAAGCAACATTGCCATTGTCTACATAGTTGAAAAGAAATTTTCAATATGGCTTTTAAAACTATTTTGTATATTTCCAGTTTGCTAGTGGTGACAAAATCTTGCCAAGAGCCACAGAATATCATGCTGTGTCTTTCTGCTTAGGTTCTCAAATTTAAATAGCCTACTTGGGATTTATAAAATTTTCTTTTGTGTCCATACTAAGAGTTTTACTTCCAAGAGCAGTCTTCATCTGCCCTTTCCTTAAAAAAAAAATATTTGCATTAAGATTTTCTTTACTCGATTTTTAAGTTCTTTACTTAATTTTATTGCACTTGGATTTGTCTCTTTACCATCTGCCATTAGAAAACATCAAATAAATTTTATAAAAATCCCAGTTATCCATTATTTCCTGCCCACAAACATCAGCATAAAATCTGGTGGATGTACGCTTTAACGTATTTCAGCAGTTGCCCTCACTGTGAATATGGTGGGTTATTTGGGGACCTGGCTCCTTTGCTTCGTCCCCTCTACCCCCCACCAGCCAGCCATTTCAGTATGTTTACCTAGTGCCTCTCGGCAGCTGACTTAGAGCAGGTGTACACACGCATATACATTCTAGCTTATGAGAGTTCACATTAAAACTTGTGCTCTGTTGGCTATCTCTGATGAACAACTGCTTAAACCGTCCAGCACTGGCAATGGGGTGACTTTTACTTCATGCATTTGGAAACCAAGAGGATAATAGCAAGCCTTTCTGAGAATGATTTCACTCTGTACAAAAAAAGAGTTTGTTTCATAGTAATGAATGTATAGTGTGGTTACGTTAAATTTCTTTTCCACGAAGTTCCAAGGCTCTTTCACACAGGGTAGAAGGATTGTAAGAGCGATCCAGCTGTTCTTCGACTTTGAACTAAGTAGCCGTGGGTGCTCAGAAAGTCACAATTTGTGTAAATGAAATGTGTTGTTAACACATTAATACTATAATTATAATAGTAATGGTTCATACTAAATTATTTGTAGCATAGCTACCTGGGCAATAAATGTGCAATCAAAAAAGACAGGTCTTGGCTCTGCAATTGTCTATATGATCTTGGACCATGTGCCGTCAAGACCTTTGTGAATTTTAACTTTTTCATTTGAAAAGTGGAACTAAAACACCTGTCCTACCTATTTCAAGAATTGTTGTGGGTATGGAAGAAAAAAGGACATATTTGTGGAAAAGATTTAAAGCTGTAGAGTCCAAAAAGTGTGTGTGGTATTATTATTCTTGTAGCATGAGAGAGATTTACAAAGTTATATGACTTTGCAAAGTCAAACATTTTCAGAATTGGAGTGCCCTCAAAGAGCATTAAGTCTAACATACCCGTAGTGTATGCCCATGGTCAGTAAGACCTGGTTGGTTACTTTAGTGTTGAGTACTCCTTGGAATTGCCTAGTTC
>NW_012142301.1:1928778-1931074 GCF_000956105.1 Propithecus coquereli
TTTCTTACTATGTTTTCAGTTAAATTCTTTATTATTTTTTTGTTCCCAAAGTGGCTTTTCATCTCTGTAGTATTTCATAGCTTTGTCAGCTTATTTCCATCTCTTTTAATTATCTTCTGTTTTATCATTTGAACCCTCGTACTTCTTCCTGAACCTATACTTGTACCTCTTCTTTGAACTTTTAAAAGAAAGATCCTTTTGTCTGTAATTGTTATGAATTTTTTGAATCTATGAGAAATTATTTGTCTAAATTCTTCATCTGTTTGCTTGGTAATTCCTCCTGTGATGTTTGTTCTTCACTGGCCTTTTACTTCCATTTCTCTCTGGCTTTTGGTATTTGCCACGTTTACGCACAGTTCCCCTGTGGCCGCTGCTGATTATTGCCTGTCTTTAAGTGGGGCTGGTGTTTGCCAAAGTACAGTGTGAGCAGGGGCATCGGTGGTTTGGGATGAGCTGGATGACTCCAAATCTTTGATTTGAGTTTGTTATTTCAAATACTGTCTAAATAAAGATGTCATTTCCAGAGTCTCCCTTCTGTTTCCATTGTATAGCAGAGCCCCTTAAGACAAGAGCTTCTGTCTTCCTTCCTCTTCTGCCACTTCCAGTAGAGGAAGGAATTAGGCTCTATCAAGTGCTATGCCTGTGTGTTTGCTCCTTTAACACCACTTCTCTGCTTTCTGAGATACTGATCTGTATTCACTTGATCATGCCGGATGTGTGTTCTAATCAAAGGGTCATTAGATGGAGGCCTTGTATAACCGTGATTTTTGCTTTTAGGAAATTCTGCGTTTTGCTCAAGGTCTGGGGAGGTATGTGTCAGCTTCCAGTGGCTTCCCAGATTTCACGTTAATTAACAGGTGCATTTTGATTGGCAATTTGAGTTTGCGACTATTTTTACTTTCACTAAATAAGAAGTTTTGCGCCTCTTTTCTAAAGTCGCTTTATAAATTTTCAGTGAGTTTTAAAGGAAGGGTGTAAAAATACCTTTATATCATCATTTTTCTTTTAAGGACAGGGTCTCACTATGTTGCCCAGGCTGGAGTGCAGTAGCTATTCACATGCTCGATCATGGCACACTGCAGCCTCGGACTCCTGAGCTCAAGTGGTCATCCTACCTCAGTCTCCCAAATAGCTGGGACTTCGGGTGCATGCCACTGTGCCTGGCTTACATCACCATTTTCAATAAATAATCTTTTAATGCAATTTAACAGACATATGGAGAATATTGAACTTACTGTAGCATTTAAAAGCATGACTCTGCCCTCAGACTGCCTGGTTTCAGTCCTGGTTCTGCCAGTGCTTGACCTTGCTTCTGTACCTCTGTTGCCACGCCTGTGATATGGGGATGATAATGCCAAATTCATAAAATTATTGTGAAGGTTAAATGAGGAAAAAAGTGCTAAAGCAATTACTTATTTCTGAGTAGTTACTAGTGCTTATTAAAATAGCCATTTTTATTACTTTTAGCCACGTTAGTTGTGTTGAGTGTAGTCAGTTTGGCTGTAGGAAAATTGGCTACTCAGGCCGGTATTTGTATACTTTATTTTCTTTGACTGAAGAATGTGCTGTGATAGGGGTTACTGGTGTCCTACTAACATGATCAGCTTCTGGTTTTAGGGTCTGACTGGGGACTTCCAGATTGTTACACTCTGTGTTGATAAGGAGTAGATATGTCTGGCTTTCTCTTGGAGGAAATAAAATCCTTGAAGACACTGGATATGCTGTGGTAGCTGGGACATGTGTTATCGGTTCATGGACAGAATGTTGGCGGCATCTATCCTGTAGTGTGACTAACCTTCGGCAACCACGCATTTAGCATTTATTATTTGTTAGACACTGCGCTACTGAGGCAAATTATATTTAGACCTTGCCCTCAAGACTTGGGGTAGGCCAACAACTTATTACAATTTCATGTGATTAGTGCTGTAACATATTCAATAAAGCATAGAATGTTGGGATGCGGGTTACAGAAGGCTTCACATAGAAAGTGATATTTGAGCTTGGAAGCAGCAAAGTTCGATTTTTTTTTTTGAATTAGGAGTTTTATTAAGATTAATTAAATACACAATATGTTATTTTCTACATAAAAATGTAAAGTTTTGGGAACATATTTTATACCACTCCTCAAATTTTATGTATGATTTTATATTAGCATTACTTTGACTCTTTGGGCAATGAAGGATTTTAGGAGCAGTAGCTTTTAAGTTCACCGGGGGGCAATTGTGAGCTGCTTAGTTCTGGGTAAATGATGGAATATACACTCTTTCTGGGGTCTTAAGATAACTCCCTACTACCT
>NW_012142301.1:1931124-1931717 GCF_000956105.1 Propithecus coquereli
AGCATTAAGTCTAACATACCCGTAGTGTATGCCCATGGTCAGTAAGACCTGGTTGGTTACTTTAGTGTTGAGTACTCCTTGGAATTGCCTAGTTCGTGTTGCGTTCATCCTATTCCCAGGCATATATAATTATATTAAAAAATTCTTCCTTTTGTTAAGCCAAATCAATAGATTTAATAATAATACCAACTGGTAGATACATCACAATATTAATTAAAATACCATCCTGAATTCGGTCATTCTCTGTGAGGTCCCTTCATTTTTGTGTGTCTCATTTCTCTTTTCTAGGAAGTGGGAATAAAATGATATACAGGGATTTGAGAAAGATTATGGAATTACTGAAGTAGAACCATAGCTTTATTATTTGAAAAGATGATGCATCGCTCATGTTAAAAAACATTAAAGCATGCAAACAGCCCATCACCTCCCTGCCTCACACCTTCTATTAATATTAATTTGGTGAACATTATTTACATCATCTGTGTGTGTACACATAAGTAAATAGAAATGGTTTTAAGAAAATAGGATCATATTTATACTTTGCATTTCCACAAAAATAGGATCATATTTACACTTTTTATTTCTCATGAAGA
>NW_012142301.1:1935182-1954724 GCF_000956105.1 Propithecus coquereli
ATACACTCTTTCTGGGGTCTTAAGATAACTCCCTACTACCTATGGATTAATTCAGAATCCATTATCTATAAAAGAAGATACAGCATCATTCCTATTTAAAGGATGAAAATATTATACAAAAATTGAGGTGATATAAGTTACAGTCTTTTGTTTAAAAAAATTCTAAGCAAATACAAAAATATATTATTTTTTCCTCTGGGCACAGAAGTGCCCTGTAACATTTCCTCTTAGAATTAAGGACAAATGTGACATTCAGTGATACCATGAAATATTTCAGCGAGAGTCTGTTGAGGCTCATTTATGTGTCCAGATGGCTCTTTTCTTCCCTCTCCTCCGTCTTCCCCCGACTTCCTCCCTTCCTTGCTTGCACGTTTTCATTCTCTGGCCATTTGATTATAGTGGTTCTTAGCTATAGCTAAGCTTTATGTCATCCTATTTAGAGTGCATTACCAAAGTAGTTTGTATAATATATTTTACCAGAAAATTTCAAGAGTGATCATAAAAATGATATGAGCATCTTTTAAATATGACCATTTTAGTTTAACAATTTAATGAGAACATTTTAGTATTAGAGCAACATGGCAATTGATTATTAAAATCGTTTATTGAAGTATAATGTCTATATGGTTAGTTTTATGTGTCAACATCTGTACCTTATAAAAAAACAGCCTTCTTCCTTCTCCCAAAATGTTAGCTGAGAATTAATTTCTGTTCTCTAAAGAGAATTTTGTTTAATATCATTATGAATGATTATTGACTCAACAAGTATGATTCTTTATCTTACATATAATTCAATCCTCACATATACCTTACAGGCTGACAAGTGTTTCAGTTTACGAGTCAACTGATTATTAATATTCAACATGATGCCTCAATTGTACATGCCTTTAGTGCAAGAGAGTGAATGTGAAAGTGAATTTATTTTTATGAAATGATTTTTATTTGTTTTCTATGGCTGCAGTAGCAAATTGCCATGAACTTAGTGGTTTTGGAAAAAAAACCCACAAATTTATTGTCTTAACATTCTGGAGGTCAGACACCCAAAATGGTCTCACTGGGCTAAAACCAAGGTGTTGGCAGAACGGTGTTCCTTTCTGGAGGCTCTAGGGCAGAAGCCATTCCTATCTTTTCCAGCCTTTTGAGGCTACCCACATCCCTTGGTCCTCTTCCTCTATCTTCAAAGTCAGCAGCACTGGGCTTAGTCTCTCTCATACTGCCATCTCTCTGGTTCTCCTCTTCTGCCTCCCTCTTCCATATTTAAGGACCTTAGTGATTATATTGGGTTCACCTGGCTAATCCAGGCTGCTCTCCTTATTTTAAGGTCAGATGATTAGCAACCTTAATTTTATCTGCAACCTTTATTCCCGTTTGCCGTGTAACCTAACATAGAGGTTTCAGGGATTAGGACATGGACATCTTTAGGGGCCCATTAGTTTGCCAACCACAGGCTCTAAACATAAATGACTATGATTGCAGGTTCATGTTACTATTGCCATGTACATGTGGTTGGGAGTTTTGAAAGAATTTTCATTTTACTGTTTTTATTAATGTTCACACAAATTTACAATGATTTATGTCAACCAAACTATAATTTTCTTTCTTTTACGAGGCATTGGAAGAAAAAAAATCCACTCAAATCATTTCGACTCCATAGCTAAATTAAGGAACTGATAATATTAAAATTTTACATTGTGAAAAAGTCTAATACCTATTTTTGCTTTAAATGAAATTTAAAGGCATATGCAGTTGCATAATCTAAAATCTTGATAACCAATCTCTAAATAGGAGATTGTGTATTACAGTTTCACATGTTGATATAGCTATGTTTCTATGTGCCTTCAAAGCTAGATGACTACTTTTAGAATTCATCAGAGATTTTGGACTAGCAAACTTATTTATTTTTGTATGTTGTGATTTGTAGCATATCTGATAAAACTAAAAATCTAGTTTCAGGAGACACGATTGGTTATTTTGTTCAAAGTTTCTGTGGTGATAACATGCATTTACACTGGATACGCTTATTAAGACAACTTGTGTGTTTTACAGCAATGCCTCAGGGGCTGTATTTAAAGTTCAGTTAATATCTAACCAGCAGCTATCCATTGGACATAACAGATTATTTCCAGGATTGGGGTTATTGCCTCTTTCAAGTTAGTGAGATCCTTCAGATTTCAAAGAATTTTTTCAGGAAGTTTTAAAATTGTTTTTGTTGTCAAAGCAAGGAAAAGTTCTATATAGCATTTCCTTTTAATCCATCTCCATATAGCAGAGAGAGAGTGGGTCTAAGAGGACAAAGTCTGTGAGAGGGTACTTTTGCAATATTCAGAGCTTCACAAGGATGACTCCTTTAATTCAGTGGTAATAGTTGGGATCTAGTGGAAACACTGAAGACCACTTGATAAAGAGAAGCCAGAAGAGTGAGAGCAAACTTACAGAGGTTGTCAGTGCCAGGATTGTAAGTAACAAGAGGGCACAGTTACAAGGAGAGTCTGGGGTTCGGTGCCCTGAGCCTTGCTTACAACCAATGTCTAATGTCTGTGGTGATAACATCGGCTGTCGGCTCTGCACCTTCCTGCCGTGAACCATCACCTTCTTCCTTATCCGTCATTGTGCACCCAGATTGAAGGATGGGTGTCCCAGAGGCTGAGTGTCCTTCCTAACAGATACACTCGGAATCTAGGGACCCCATGTCAAACACTATTTCATCATCCATTGCTGCAAGAAAAATCATCCCAGGTTAGTGGCTCAAAACAAAAACAATATTTATTTTGCTCTTGAAATTGCTACTTGGGCAGGGCTTGGTGGTGGCAGCTTCTCCTTTCTGAGCTCAGTGGCTGCAGCGGGGGCTTGAAGGCTGTCGACTAGATTCATTTGACAGCTCTCTCCTTGACATGTTTTCCAGTTGATGCTGGCTGTCAGCTGGTCTGTTGGCTAGAACACCTTTGTGCGTCCTGGGTTTCCTTAACAAGAGAAAAGTTGCGCTCCAAGGGCAGGTGGGTGGAGGGAACTCTTGGTGGAAGCCGCATCAGCCTTGGAAGTCATGCCAGATTGTTTTCCCCATCTTCTATTCATTTAGGCAAGTACAAAGACCTGCCCCAATAATTTCAAGAGGAGGGGAAATATATCCCACTCCTTGATGGGAGATTGGCAATGTTTTAGAAGAATACACGTGACTGGAAATATTGTAGTGAATATTTCTGGAAAATAATGTCAGCCACAGTTCATCTTCAAACTGGAAGAACCTTTAAGATTCTCTTTTTCTGGAACTAGTTCTGCTACCGAATTCTTTTATTAGTCAGGGTTTGAAAAGCGAAACAGAATGATGAAAATGGTATGGAATATGGTACTTATCAGAAGGATTTGACCTCATGCAGGGGTAGGAGCTAGTTAAGAAAGTTATGTATGGCTATGGCGTCTACGTAATTGGTGCCAGAGCTGGAAGTCAGCAGGGCAGGTGGCCGGGAAGGCAGGATGAGCAGGAGGTGCAGGAAAGTAAGGGCGAACTGGATGCTCTGAGGGTGAGCTGAAGTCTGCAAAGATCTCACTGTTTATAAGCCTCCAACTTCAGTGAGGCTGGGGAACTGTGGGAGAAGATGGCGCCCCTCACTGAGCAGATCACATCATGGTCCACAGAGCAAATAAACCGATGAAGGAAATCCCAGAGCCAGTCCCTTACCTGCGCCAGCAAGGAGAGTGAGCACATCAGCTATTAATGTGTGTGTGCTGTACCCACGCCTGGAGCCCCGCATGGACCTTCTGAGTGTGAGACGCATGTGGGCGCAGCTTAGCTTCTGCATTCTGAATCCTGCCAGAATGGCTCTTGTTAATCCAAGAACCATGGGACCCCACAGGGAAGACAATCAGGAAATATAGAGATGTAGTTGAGACAGTTCAGATCCACCAGTATTTTGATTTTTATTCTCTTTGCTTGATTTTTTCCCATTTTTGAAGATCTGCACCACTGCCCTGGCCTTATATTAGATTATTAAGTATGAAATGTCTGATTCCCTTAAGTACTAAGTTTGATGGTTGATATCTCTGACATTTCATTTTGACACTTGAGTTTTATGTTTATTGTGAAGGTACATCCTCATTCTTTCAAACGCATGGATTGGCTTGTGTTTATTTTTCAAAAAAAATTTTTAGAGCAATTTTTGTGACACTGTACGTCCAAAATTCATGTTATTTTTGAATATTAGCCCCCCCATGGAACCAGTGTAGCTCAGGCAGCTTGAAATAGCAATGAAATGTTTGGGAAGCATGTTTGGGAGATTCTGTTCTGGTGATTTTAATCTTGAGGGTGACCTGAGACCAAGGTGGATAATGAGCTGAAAGCTGTAGTGCAAGCAAATCCATCTCTACCTATGCATGGATTCGCAGCAAGGTTTGATGTTACTATTCCAACACTATTGGACCATTTGAAACAAATCAGCAAGGTAGAGAAGCTGGATAGATGGGTACCACATAAACTAAGCAATCGTCAGAAGAGAAATCTTCTGGAAGCTTGCCTTTCTTTGATGTCACAACATAAAGGTGAACCATTTCTTTTTTTTTTTTTTTTTTTGAGATAGAGTCCCACTCTGTTGCCCTGGCTAGAGTGAGCGCTGTGGCGTCAGCCTAGCTCATAGCAACCTCAAACTCCTGGCCTCAAGCGATCCTCCTGCCTCAGCCTCCCGAGTAGCTGGGACTACAGGCATGCGCCACCATGCCCAGCTAATTTTTTCTGTATATTTTTAGTTGTCCAGATAATTTCTTTCTATTTTTTTTAGTAGAGATGGGGTCTTGCTCTTGCTCAGGCTGGTCTCGAACTCCTGAGCTCAAACAATCCGTCCTCTTCGGCCTCCCAGAGTGCTAGGATTATAGGCGTGAGCCACCGCGCCCGGCCGAGGTGAACCATTTCTACACCATTTTATGTGTGATGAAAAATTGATTCTTTTTGACGATCGCCAAGTGTTCGACAGCATGGTTAGATAAAGATGAGGTGCCCGAAACACAGTCCAAAACCACATATTCATCCAAAAAAGCTAATGGTATCTGTTTGGTGATCCAGTATTGGTATTATCCACTATAGCTTCACGAAACCTGGTCAGTCGATTGCAGCGGATGTCCACTGCAACCAATTTGACGAAATGATGAGGATGCTTGAGATTAAGCAGCCGAGATTGATCAGTAGAGACAGGCCAATCCTCTTGCAAGACAATGCTCAATCAGATGTCACACAAATAACGCTGCTCAAACTACAGAGGCTGTACTTGGAAACTCTCTGTCATCCACCGTATTTGCCAGACATTGCACCAACTGACTACCACTTTTTCCAGGCTTTGGACTACTTCTTGCAAGGAAAAATATTCAATTCTCAACAGGCTGTGGAAAATGCCTTTTGTGATTTGATCGCCACTCTCTCTCCAGGCTTCTTTGCTGCTGGCATCAACAAGCTACCTTTACGATGGCAACACTGTGTCCATAGTTTAAGTGCACCTTTGATAAATTGTACTGCTTCTTGTTTTAAATATAATAAACTAAACTTTTGATTCAAAATCAGACATTTCACATTTAATGACCCAATAGTAGAGAGGATCCTGTTGCCACGTGGAGGGAGGTCCCCACATGAAGGCTCACTTGCTCTGGAATATGACCTGTCTGGATTCACTGTTTATGAGCTCTGCTCAGCTCTTGAGAACCTGCCAGATCATTTGTGGCCTCTTCTTTCTTTTTCATGTGGTACTTGGTTCAATTATTGCTGTCTGGTGTGGCTGAGACCACTCTTCTCCCTGGATTTTGTGTCTTGACTGGCCATCTATAAAGCCATAGACCAGTCAGGCTCAGGCCAGGGCCATCTGGCCTCACAGAGCTGTGATTGAGAGCACAGGACAGATGAAACATAATACAAGGAAAAGGGGGATTCTGGTTTTGTTCATGGTGGAAATATGTGAGTAATCTGGACTTCAGAAACTTACCCAGATAGTAAAGTTTAGAGCAAAATTACAAGCAAGAATGCTATCAATAGCTTATATTCAGAGTATGAATGAATAATATCAAGGCCAGGAGTAAGTTAGAGGCAAGGTTGGCAAGCAGTAACTAGGACACACATGCCCGAGAGCATCTCTTAAGGAGGGATGTAGTAATTCAGTCTGAGGTTCATGAACCAAGAGGCACTAATACTGGAGGGAGGAACAAGGTGGGTAGTTAAAGAGCAAAAGTCCACGCCAGCAGCACTTGCGAAGCTGAAGCACGCTGGCACCACAAAGGACGATGGGACAGGGCTGGAGTACAGTTGGCTTTTGTGTTTCACCTCAGCTCTTACATTTGCTGATGTTACCTGGAGTTCTGGCTTGAGCCATGGTACTGGACTAGGAAATCCTGTACAACTAGACTTTCTGGACTAGAGATAAAGGGATCACTTGGTGAGGTGAGTGACAGTAAATAGAGAGAGGCGCTAGCTTCATACTGGATTCAGGGAGAAAAAAGAAAAGATTTTGAAAACAATCTGGCTTAAATTCCCAAAATTCCATTAATAACCACAGCAAAGATTTGACTAGTTTATGATTTAGGGTGAATTCAGAAATTTTTAAGCAATTAGGTTGCTTAAATCAGTCCATTAGTAAAATATACCAATTTATATTTACACATTTATTCTTTCACCCGTGTGTGTGTGTGTGAGAGAGAGAGAGAGAGAGAGAGAGAGAGAGAGAGAAAGAGAGGGAGAGAGAGTCTAATTTGTGGATAAATGCTTGCTAGGATTTTCTGAGTTGTTAATTATATTTTTAAATTACCAAATTACTTTTAAACTGAATTGCACATGTAATTCACATTTCTAAAACATCGGGAACTGAGAAATCGAGACACTTTACTTGATTATTACCATTGTAGACTCAGTTTTTTCAAGTGGTAAATACTTCTCATGGGGCATAACTTGCCAAACTATAGCTATGAAGGACAGAAAACGTTATCTGCAGAATTTATCACATTTATGCTCGTAAATTCCTCTCTCCACCATGATGTACTTCATTCTGAAAAGGAAAAAAATAGTAGAAATAGGAAGGGATCTGGCATCTGGCTAGATTTGTGGTCTCCATCTGTGACAACCTTTATCAGTCTCTGAAATATTGAGGGACTTGCCTAAGGTTGCACAGCAGTTAGTACAAAAGCTGCATACAGCTAATCTCTGTTTTATAACATTTATTAGTACATCGTTTCTAAAAGTGCCATTTCGAGTGAAAGGGCTCCAACAGAGAAATTATAGTGGAGGTGGTACTTGTGAAGATATCTGTGTGGGAGGAGAGGAGATTGAGTGATTATAGGTAGGAGAACAATAAGCAATATTTATTTTTTTAAGGAATTAAATGATTTATATTTATAATTTCTCCTCGTTCTACACTAGCACTTAAATGCATTTTTAATACTTAGCTAGTGTAACTGGGTAAATATTGCGGCCCCATTTTACTTCTCAACTCTTCCCATAAAGTTTGCAGACAACAGAGAGATCAGATATTCAAAGGTAGACCCGCCATGCAATCTGGCAGTTCCACAGTCCGCTGCTGACCAGCTTAGTGCAAATAGTCAAAGACAGAGAGAAAAAAAAGGCTTAGAGATTTCTGTGTTGGAATTAAGAGTGAGAATTAACTCTCTCTTCTTCCCCTGTTCTAATCAATTACGCAAAAGCTGCTTATTTTTTGTTTTGCCAGAGATAATATATATTGTTATAATGCAAGAATTTAATTACAGTAGACAAATTTCTGATGCTTTTTGAATGAGAAATTGAATCTCAACCTTACATTGCCTTTAATGAAACTGAGATACTGTATGAAAGCCCCAGCAGGAGCTGTGGGTAACAACGGTTGCTCTTTCCACATTGAAATATGTGAGCAGGGTGAGAGGGGAAATTAATTGGGAACATTGGGTTAGCTAATTGTCATTCTTTATATGTCGGTTCAGTCTTATCACATAGTCCAAGATGCAAGGTCTCTACTTGAAGTAGATGATGCTGTTGTTGGCATCAAGAGCAGCATCTTTCTAGGTTTCCTTCTCAAATAATGCTGAAAATTTCAAACATATATCTTAGAAATGTAGATCTTTGGAGTTGGATGGTATTGTAAGAATTATTCAACTGGCTAATGTAAATAGGAAGGAAAAAAATCAATAAAAATGAAGCTACTTAAGGTTATAAATTACCACGTGCTAATTTCATTGTGTTATATTTATGGCCTATAGTGTGCATGATACTAATGTTTTATAGCCTTGCTATATGGCCTAGTTCAAGGGCAATTTTTGTAAATGCTTTGCATGTGTTTGAAGAGAATGTATATTCTCTTATTATTGTGTACAGCATTGAATATTTGTCCAGTAGATACAGCTTTTACTTATTTTTCTTAAAATCTCTATAAGCTTACTGATTTTTGGTTAGGTAATCTTCCATGACTGAAAGAGTTGTTTGAAATCTTTTTATTCTAGTGTGACTCTGTCAGTTTCTTCTTGTAGCTATATAAATTTTGGCTTTATATATTTTGAATTATGCATACTCATTTAGAAGTAGGTGCATATTCATTTATAATTTTTTAATACTCCAAGAAAATTGACCCTACGTCTTATTGCATAGACATCTTGTTTTTTGTAAATCTCTTTGCCCACATGTCTCTTATGTCTGAATTTAATATACATACTCCAGCTCAGTTAGTCTGTTTCAGCATTGTGTGGCTCTTATTTCATTTCACTTTAAATGTAGCTAGATCATTAAAAGATTGTAAGCAGGAGGGTCATATGATCTAGAGTTTTGCAAAGATGACATGGGCGTCTCTATAAAAAGATTAGAGCTTGGAAGGTTGCAAAAAAGTGGAATCGGGGAGGCTGTTGTAGTGCAGCATGAGATGGTGCTGGCTTGGCTTGGAGTGTTAGCATCTGACGCAGAGATAGCGAGAAGCCCATGATGTGCTTTTGAGGGAGAATTGACAGACATTGATGATTGTTGAGGGTGATCTGACAGAGAGAATATGTGAATGGTGAAGCTTCAATTTCTGTCTTGAGCATCTGTTTCTAAGGAATTACTGTTTGTCAAGTTTGAGGTGCCAGAGGGGCATGCTCTTAAGTTCATTTTTGTACATATTTCATTTATTTTTTAAGAATGTATTGAAAGTCACTGAAGAACACCTTTCATACTTGTTTCTTTAGGGAGGATTAAAATAAGCCTACAGTGTATGGGTCGCCTGTGAAAGTTCTTTCTGTCCAGGCCCATTGATTAATTCCTTAACCTTTTTGTGTGTGATGACTCAATATGTGCCAGGCGCAGCACCAGGTTCTGGGCTTCCAGCCACGAATATGGTGGATATAGTGCACGCCTGCACTGAGTCTAGTGATAAGCGCAGACCAGCACAGAGGCATTATCCATAACAGTGTGGAAAAGCTTTAGTGAAAGAAGAAGTATATGGTTCCGTGAATGCACATAGTGGGGTCACCCAGCCTAGATTTGGTTGGGGTAATATTGTGAACGTTTTTCAATGAAAAGGAACTTAAGCTAAAAGAGACCTGTGGATGAGTTAGGGGTAGACCAAAGGACGGTTAGGAGCTGTGGAGAAAGAACCTAGGCAAGAAGGTGATCAGGGCGCAGTTGAGGATTCAAGTGTACGATGTGATTCAAGTGTACGATGCGAGGGGGCATACAGCCATGGAAGGGAGGAGGAGCCAAAGTATAGAAAGCCTTGTCACTTAAAAAGTGTGGTATTTATTGTGAAAACAGTGAGAGCTTTAGGGAAGGAATTGACTGGATGAGATTTTCACTTGAAGGGCATCTAAGTGTATGTAAGAAGCACTGGAATGGAAATAAGGTAGGACAATCAAATAAAGGGCTGGCGGTGATGGTGTCTTGTGCTGAATCTAAGTTTGGCTGTGGGGATGGAGGAAAATCGGTGGATTTAGGAGGCAGAGTAAACGAAAATTCAGTTAGTGTACGTGGGATTGGAGATAAGAGGGAAGTTGTATTTTTTGTTTTGTTTTGTTTTCTCCACACTAAGTTACCAAGAGGGAAGTTGGAAATGATGTCAAGGTGTGGCTTGTGCCATTGGGTGCATGGTGCTGCTGGGAGGATCAGGTTTGCAAAATAAGAGATCTTTTCAACCTGTCAAAAGACACAATTACAACAAATTTAGTTTATAGATCTAATTGGCTTTTATTTGTGATTCTAGAATCTGACAACATCTCATTCTGCAAGACAGGATGAGTGTTCTCATGAGCCCAGCTGAACACAGGAGGTTGACTTTATACGCAGAGAAGGGCTGCAGAAAGCAGGAACAGAACAAAGAAGGTTGCATTTGAATTACATACTCAGTGTGTAGTAGATTGGAATTTAAAAATTTTCAGATGCAAATACACCTTTTATTAATGGAAGAATTAAGTTTTTAAAAAGAGTAATGTACAATGATATAGCCACAGTGAAAGTTCAGTTCTTAAGTTTCACGATTTCCTTTTACTGATTTATTTAGAAATTAGTAAACTTATGGGCTAACTGCTGGTGTAGAATTTTCCACCTGGTCCTCTGCAAAAGTAAGAAACCTGCAGTGTTCTTAAAGTTTATCAGCTAGGGAATAGTATTGCTATATTTAAATCAGTTTGTTCATCCCTGGTGCTTTCCCATAACTTTTCATTCGCCATTATTTCTTTCAATTTATCTCTTTGTCAACTAGATTTCATTGTTAAATAATTTTAAGAAATATCGTAAGTCCCACATTCACTGAGATATTTTATGTTTGGGCATATTAAACAGCTATTTTCATACTTAGTTTGACTTAATAAATTGGATCAGACTTTTTCTTAGAACTTGGTAGAAATTTTATGTCAAATTAGTTCTTCTGCCACAGCTTCTCTGTTAATGAATAAAATAGACTGGATTTTATTACTGAATATTTTGTGAAGGTCTCATGGATGCTGTATTCCCTGACTTCTTACATATTCAAATATCTACTTCTTTTATATTCAGAGAATATTTTGTCTTATAAAATTCTTGGGTCACACTTAGAAATCTGTAGACATTGCTCCTTTGTCTTCTGGCATTGAATATTCCTAATAGAAGGTGAGGCCAGTCTGATTTTCTTACCGCATGTATGTGAATTACTCTTTTCTGTCTGAATACCTGCAGAATTTTTTGAGGGGGAGCGTGGAGTTGGGAGGGGTTCTGGAAGTTCAGTGACTTAAGGATATACCTTTTTTTTAGATCATTCTTTATCAATTTTTCCTGAAACATCGTCTGTTATTTCAATCTGTTCTTCATGTTGGGAAAGTTTTTACTATTTTTAATCGAAATATTTTTCTATCGGGTTTTGGGTTCTTTTCTTCAGGATCAGCAGTTTTCAGGCTTTGATCTTTGTGCCTCTTATCTTTTCTCCATTAGAAAAGAGTATTTGCTTCTCCTCTGTAATTATTGGAATTAAATTAAGCCTTTCTTCTCTGTCAATAATTCAGTTTTTAGCCAAGTCTCTTTATCTTTAACCATGTCTCATTTCCTTCTGTTTTTTGTTAGTATTGAATTGATAAAGTTTTGGTCTTTAGTTTGTTTTCTTGGCTGTGTACCAGCTTTCCATTGTTTTTTTCATTTCATCTTTGAGGCCCTGTTCATCGATAATCATTTTTTTGAAGTCCTATAACATGAAGTATTCTGCTTTTAAGTTGTGTGTGTTTAAGATATTAGTGCCTTTTTCCCCCTTCCTTTGCATACTTGTTTTCTTCCTTCCCTTTCTTTCATTTTTTCATTTCTTTTCTTTCTTTACTTCCTTTTTATCCTGTGATATGTTCACATATTTTTCATATTGTTTCTTTTCACCTTCTTCTGATAGTCCCCTTGCTATGATACAGTGTTGGTTAATTTTTCTTTCCTTCTTTCATACTATAGATGAGACCCATCTATTTTTAGTAGCATCTGTAGTCCCAGCTACTCAGGAGGCTGAGGGGGGAGGATCTCTTGAGCTGAGTTCAAGGATACAGTGAGCTATGATGACGCCACTGCACTCTAGTCTCTTAGTCTGGGTGAAGGAGTGAGACTCTCTTAAAAAAAAAAAGAGAGAGAGAGGGAGATTAGTATTTGTCTCTTCCATTTTACTGTAATTCAAGGTGAGGAGTGGGATGGAACTTTTTCTGGGGAAATGCTGGGCTGGATTATGTACAGTCATGTCAGAATATTCTTGTTCCTTGTCCCCATTTTGGCCATGCATGGACAAGGTGCCTTTTCAAAGGAACACTCAGGTATAGAACTTAGTTATAAAGGCATGCAGAATGTTTCTCTACCTTTCAGCTGAAGGATATGAAGCTACTCCTTAGGGAGTTTGGTGGCATTTTGTTCCAGACTGCAGCTTTCCTTTTTACCGATAGGAGCCCTATTGCATACATTTTAATTTATTAAGGGACTGAAATTTTCTTCATGGGGTTATTTTATGTAATTAAGATTACGGTGGGGCCAGTCGGTGCATTTCAGTGTTAAATAGCAAAGTTATTTTACACATTTTCCAGGGCAAAACATTCAGAAAGCTAAGTGCATTTTTCATTTCTCCTTTTTTTATTTTGCTGTTGCACCATTTCCTTTTGCCAACATAGAAACAACTTACTGTAAAGTGTATATCGTTTAAAATTATTCCCTCATTAGGCTTTCTGGTTTTCTGTCATTTTTGGTGTTTCATTTAAAATGATGGAGTATTTATAAAATAGGTACATATGCTGCATGAAATCACTATGTCCAGCATCTTGTAAAATCACAGTCTTTATTGTATTTATCTCATGGCCGGGGGATGATTCTTTTTTGGTACAGATATAAATCCAGTTCTCAAGTTGAGAGCACACACACCATCTTTAGTGTGCTCTTGGTGATTCATTAAGTCTTTAGAGTGCACAAGGGCAGTGGTGGGTCACACCAGGGCCAGATTTCAGTCAGGAGTCTGTCACCTTGTATTGATCCACCAGTTATTTGTTTCATTTATGTTTGAAGTTGCTCACTGTAGCTGCGATTACTGCGAATTCCATGTGAGACATACCAGATGATAAAAATAAACTGAAATTTACTTTATAAGAAACACCAAACCAATGCCACCTCCAGCTTATGATGTTTGTTTAAATGCAGTTGGCGTTCTACTTAATACTATTCAGATGACGCATATGGAAATTATTCATAATATGTATTAAGGATGGACTCTCTGTGACAATGGAACCGCCATGCTGCTATGAATTATTATTCAATTGCATTGATACTTTCATTGGTTGGATTAATTACAGAGAGTCAAACTTTAAGATTTCGAAAGACCTCATGTGTTTTTATGAGGGAACATTTATAGTGAAAATGTATCAGGATAATGGAGGAAGTGTCAGTTATTGTCAGTTTTTTTATTCTGATGAATCAGAACTTTTAGAATAGTCTTAAAAATTCTTATAAATATCTTTAATAGGTTGCTGTGATTTTATATACTCATGAATATAGAGTCCCCTTCCATGCTTTTCTCAAAGCATTCCAGAATTGTAAGATTTTCTTCGGAATTCGTTGTAGGTTGGCATTTCTTTTCCTGACCATCATTTTGTATCATTGGGTGTTATTTAATAAACATTTAATGATTGCTGTAACACCAAAAATCTGATTAATTTGGCCAATTTAATTGTACAACTAGTTGATTTGTGAATAGAAACATTTAAACCCCTTATTTTTTTCCTTTGAGTCATCTGATCAGTTAAAAAAATCTCTTAGCCGTATTTATTCATATTTCATATTACCACCGTAGTATTTTCATTGCTACCAGTAGTTATACATAAAGTCTCTTGGTGATGGTGAGACTATGTAGCCACAATTAAGATAGTGTCCTTGTTTTGAGTTTCATGAGAAATATTTACCCTGCATTTCTTTATCAGGGGCAGTATGTCAGAAGGTCTGTGTGGGGTTTGGTTACAGAGTTTATTTTGGTAAGGAAGTTCATGTATTTGCAATGCATTATGACTCTTATCCAAATTATTAACATCGGTGTAGAAACCCTTAAATGTGTTTGCAATTGCTTATTAAAAGCCTCTGGCAAGTGAAAGATTTAATTTGTAACCCCCAACTTCTCGACTCTCTGCTTGATTACATTATTTTTTCCGCACATCATATTTGTTGATATATATTTAAATTACCCGTTTTTTAATCCCTTGCCAAGTTCTGATAATTTTGTCAGTTTTTTGGTATTTCTGTTTATGATTTTTTAGCATTTAAACTCTATAAAAGTTTAACTTTGAAAACCACGAACAACTTTTCTATTTTTCAAAGATGCCCCCCCCTTAGTCAATATTAATGTTTTTTTGCAGCTTATGCAGTTTTGTTTAAAAAACATTCCCCGCCCTTCTGCTGCTTCGAGCCCTTGATTTAACCCATTACAAATGGATACTTTTGATAGCATCTGCACTTAGAAATGCTTTCCAAAGAAAACATTTGTTAGAACACAGAAACGATTTATTTGGGTACATCTAAGAGCCTAAACATTTGATTGATTCAGCTGCAGTATGTGCTTTGTTGGCTAATGTTTCTACAGTGTTTCCACATTTTCATAGGCTCGCGGCCAAGTTGTCCAACAGTCTGGTACCTCTTGGGGGCGGAAGTGGGAGTGTATGTGGGGGGGAGTTGGTGGCACTAGAATGCTCCTGTGTGTAGCTAGTTGGCATATGTTAGTACTAGTGGAAGTTGGCCCCACCAACCGGAAGCATATAGATACTGACAAGCTTCCACAGCCTGTCCTAAGCGGCTTGACAAAGCCTGTTCAGATCCCCTGTGACATTGCTCCAAGAAAATCAGAACTCTTAGAGCAACTTAATCATGTTGGATCTGAGGTAATCAAGAACAGAAGATTCCCTTCCCCTCAAGGAGTTTGCAGAAATATTCTTTACATTTGTACTATGTCTTACGTTTGCACAAACATCATTTTTAGAAAACTTAAGTAGTTCTATCATCTAAAAAAACCACTTAATAAGTCAAAGAAAGTCCCAAAATTAGAGCGCTCACTTTGCAATCAGTTTGCTGACAAGCATAGGTAATTAGAGATATGCAGATTCTGCTTGTAGGTGGCCTGAAAGAGAGCAGTATCAAATAATCAATGATTTGCAGTGAGAATATTGGCTAAAGTAGAAGCATATAGAAATTTAGTGAAATATCACTAATCTTAGTTCTCCAGAAACCATAACTGTCTGAGACCTACCCTACACCCAGTGAGTGGGAATTATACAAGTAAGGCCACTGAGAAGACAATTAGATATTATAAGGTATTTCTACTTCATTTACCAGAGAGTATGTTGCGTGCCTATGTTTCTATTTTATATTACTTTCCATCCAAATTTAGCTGGCTTATTTTTCTGGTTTCAAAGTATGCAACAGATGAGAAGCAGCAAATTTGAATTAAGCATCTTAGCATAGAAAAGGACCTTGAGAAATAAACCTCCTCATTTTACTTACACCCAAAGATGTTAAGTGACTTAATCCAAGATCGTTCAGCTAGAACTAATAACCGAAATCGACTCCACTCTTAGTCCTGAGTTCTTTCTCTTCCACCCTAGGGCAGAAGGGGCATCTGTAAAAAGAACATGACAATATTGAGAAGGAGCACCTGACGGACTGTAATATGCAGATACAAGAACTCAAGAAGCACAGCAGTTTCAGGTCATTTAGTGTAGACACACTTCACTGGGCCCTGAAGTTATCTCTGTATACAGCACTGCATAGTCATAATTATTAGTCTGAGTCATCAAGAAAATGTTAGCTTATGTCTCTTACCTTCTGTGTAGAATATATTATTAATATGAATATTTCCATCCCAAGTGGTTAATTTTTCTCTTTTAAATTTGCAATTAAAAGAGAGAACCCCTCACATATCCAGGAAACTAATCTCTTTAGAACACAATATTCCTAAGAATTCTGTGTAAGTAAGGCTTATTAATGAAGGAACAGACCTGTCTTATGACCTGATTACTTTTCTTTAAAATGAAAAGACTTAGAAATTTGGTACAGAGAATAATACTCCTTAAAGGTTGCACAGTGTTATCTACGTCAGATGCCCTGCTTACAAAGCCGATGGCTGCAGATCATCCTCGGTGGAACACATGAGAGTCTCAGCATGAGTGGTTTTTATGTTTTTTAAAACTTGACTTTGTCCTGGAACTGGGTCCCTTTAAACTCCCGTTTATGCATTGCCCACCTCATTCTTCGGCTTTGAACACCACCTTCTGTTTTGTGACTGTGTATTCCAGTCTTGGCTGGCTTCTTCGTCTTGTGCCTCTCTGCACTGATTCAAAATCATTTTTCTCAGTTTTGGTAACTGGCGTAAACCTATTTTTACTGATCATTCTTGAATCAACCTCTCTGAAGCTCAACCTCTCCATCTTCTACAAACCCTTTTGCCTAGTCCAGGAAAACTGATTCCCAAGTCAAAAATGCATTTAATTATAGACTTGGAAAACGTAACATTTGTATTCATAGGAAAGTATCAGAAAACAAAGGCCTTTTTAAAGCAAAGGAACTTGTCAGAATTGAGCATTTTTATTTGTCATTAACCATATCCTGGCAGCTATTTTGGTCACTACTTACAACATTTTTAGCCATAAAACTTATAGGTAAATATGCTTACGATTTTAAATAGGCAGCACCATTTTTCTTTGTCTCCATTTGGGATATTTAAGTAGCTGAAATTAGTTATAATTTTTCTTTAACACAGAAAAGTTGGTTAGGTAGAAGTCAGTTGTGTGTTGCAGTTTATTAACTAACATTTGACAGTATGTCCTGAGTAAACTGCTAGGAAGTTGCTCGGCATATAAATTCAAGTTCATTGGATTTCAGTGCTGGATGGAAGACTTGAGGGACCCTTTCTCTTGAATAGGGTAAAGGATTGTGGAGAATCGGGGCGATGGAAGGAATTGACTACTTTGTGTGTCAGTGAGTGAAAATTGTATTTTGGCTCAGGCTTTTTGCCCATGGAGCTGCAAGAGGCCGCAGAGGTCAGGACTGCATTCAAGCTGTCCTCAAATGAGGTTGGCTACCCTTTTCTTACAAGTCCCCACGGAAAAGAGATTCCATGACCTCTGCTGACTGCACATTTCAAAGCCTCACAATCACACTTTAAGGAGTTCTTCCTAAAGTCCATTCCTAATCCTTCCTCTTTCAGATAGTTTCTCTTCTTTTTTAAACTTTTACTATATTTTTCCTCTCACTCTTAGTTTCTTTTTGTCAACACAATACATGTTCATTATACACCCGTTAGGAAAACATCAGAAAAACATAAAAGAAGAGACAAGAAAAGTAAAGCTACTATAATTTTAGCTACACTCAGGATAATGAGGTAACTTCACATATTTTATCTGTATTTTGATTTTTATAGTTATGACAGCCACAGGCTTGTGCCATATAGCGGGTCCATTTCTACATCTTTTGAAGTAATCATTTATGATATTTTATTTTCTGGCTCTATGATCATTTATTTAACCACTATCCAGTTTTGGGGCATTTAGGTTGCTTCTAAGATTTAATCATCACAAACAGCAGGCAAATAAATATTCTTTTGCACATCCTTAAGTATTACCTTAGGATAAATTCCAAGAGTTAGAATTGCTAGAATGAAAGGCACATGCATTTTTATGGCTTTTGATATTTTTTGCCAAATTGCCCTGCAGTTTACAGCTCCATCTACTCGAGTATGAGAATAGCCTGCTTGTAATTAATTTACATGGCAGCCACATCCCAAGAACTTGGAAAAGAAAGCTCACTGGCATGAAAAGGTCATTTCCTAGCTTGAAGATCATGTTGTAATAGGGGCTTAATAACCTCAACTGAAATTCCAGTCACCTCACTCCTTTTGGTGAGAAATCTTAATATATTTTGTTGCTTTTGGAATCGTAAAAATGAATGGTGAAACAGGGAATAGGAGTTCTGGAGCAGTGTGCCATTATGTACATGAGTGTTCTCTGCATCTCCTGCCCTTGGGTTGCTCAGTCAGCCTCCACATTGTGCCTTCATGGACCATGCACAGTGGGATAGATCATAAACAGACATGTATATATGAGTGCCAGGTCTTTGTGTGACAGCCAGGGTCCCCATCCATCAGATCTGCTTGGCCCACAAATTCTGTCACTGTATAGGACTGTATAGAGGCAATTGGAGGCTGGAATCCCTGTGTATACTAGTTAGAAAAATGAGGCTAGTACAATTTCTAGGTTTTAAGGAAGAACAAAAAAATAAGCTATCAAAATAAAGTATGCTTTTAGAATAAAATATTTCTTATGGATACTTGATTAAACTATTTTTCCCTAAAGTCTTTCATCTGAAATAAATGTTTGACAAACTTATTCTCTTGGGAAAATGTCATTTTAATGGTGGCAGTATTTAGCTATTTAAGTATAAAGATTGACAGCATTTTTCTCTTCCCTCTTCCCTTCCCCCCCTTCCCTTCTCTTCCCTTTCTTCTCATGTTTGTTTTGTTTGTAACCTAGCAATGTTGAGAGCATTGGATCCTAAGTAAAGGTTTCTGACTGGTGTGTTTGCCAAGTCACACCAGTGCCCCACAGGTGGGTTACAGGTATACCTGAGATACGCATCCCTTGGGCCCTCCACTATGCTCTTCCTACCGGGGATAGCCTTATCTGCTTACGCCACTGTGCAGTAGACCCATTACCTTTTCTGTGCTCCATGGTGTGAAAACGACTGGGAAGCACTCCTTACAGACCTAATGCTGGCCTTTGGCTTCCTTGGATTATCATAGGCTAGGTTCAGATAAGCCGTAACATGTCAGAGCCTCCTTACTCTACCTCCTACAGTTTACTCTGATACCATTTTGAGGGAATTGGGAGAGCCAAAAAAGCTTTGGGGTATATACTAAAACTAGGGTGACCTAAGATTCTCAATAGTGTTTCTGAAATTCAACAACACCTTTGCTGTCTTCAATGTACTGTCCTGGAAAAAAAGACCTAGGTAGGCTTAATTTTGAGCTTCTGTGTTCTATGAGCTATTCTTTAAACAATAGGAGATGTAATGATAAATCAGTTGTTGATAGGAGCCATTAAGATGATCACTGTTGCATGTTTATTAATATTGGTGTTTACTTGTAGACTATATCTGTACATCCTTGGCTGCAGTTCATTTAGGTGTGAAAAATGATGGATTACCTAAATTTTCTCTTAAAAGCTATACTGTATAGCACACATCACTTTTTCATTGTCCAGTATTTGGGTGGAAGATACTGAATGGTATAAAATGAGACATTAGACATTTGTAACAACACTTCAGGAAGGATCTATCAGCACTTTCAAGTTAGTTTCCCTATTCGTTGACTTCACTGGTAATAAATTGCAAAAATAGGCCCACGAGTTGAACCTCAGACACTGTCACTGTGTAAGTTCCACGTCATAATCTCATAGTGCTGGATTTTCTTTCCATCTGTCATTGAGAGGCAGAATCATTTTGCCAGTTTTCCTGGTTTTTTGCATTTATGAACCAGAGAACCAGACTTTAGCATCTGAGTTGTACATAGTTTCTTATTTTAAAATTATTAGCTTGCAAAAATATGTATATCAAGT
>NW_012142301.1:1959069-1961155 GCF_000956105.1 Propithecus coquereli
CATATACATGTATTATATATAATCACTCCTTTATAAGTCACTTCTTATCTACTAGTAGACTTTATGATTTTTCCTTTATCTAATTCCTGTATAAAACGCAGTCCAATTTTCTAAGGCTTCCTATGATCTTACATTTTGCCTAGCATGAAAGACTGCTGAGGTCTGATGCTAGTTAAATTAAACTGTAGACATCGTGATACTGTTAGGATGTGTGGCCCCTCCAAATCTCGTGTTGAAGTTTGATCCCCAGTGTTGGAGGTGGGAATGAGTAGGGGTTGTTTGGGTCATGGGGCAGAGCCCTCATGAATGGCTTGGTGCCCTCCCCATGGTAATGAGTGAGTTCTCACTTTTTTGGTTCACATGAGACCTGGTTGTTTAAAGGATTCTGGCACCACCTCTTCCCTCTCTTGCTCCTTCTCTCGCCATTTGGCACCCCTGCTCCCCCTTAACTTTCCACGGTGATCAGAAGCTCCCTGAAGCCCTCACCAGAAGCAGGTGCGGGTGCCATGCTTGTATGGTCTGCAGAACCATAAGCCATATAAATCTCTTTTTCTTTATAAGTTTTTTTTTATTTCAGGATATTATGAGGGTACAAACATTTTGATTACATTTTATGTCTTTGCCTCGCCGAAGCGAGGATTAGAGGCATGCTCTTCCCCTCTACAATGCTCACCGCGTCCATTAGTTGTGAGTTTACCCCACCCAAACCCCTAATCCCTGGAGAGTATTACTACCGTGTGAGCACCATAGTGTTGATCAGTCAGTGCCAATTTGATGGCGAGTACATGTGGAGCCCCGTCTTCCAATCTTGTGATAACTCACTTCAGATAATGGGCTCAAGCTCTATCCAGGAAAGTATAAGAGGTGCTAGATCACTGTGGTTTCTTATAATTGAGTAATGTTCCCTTGTATACATATACCAAATTTTAATAATCCACTCATGGATTGATGGGCACTTGCGTTGTTTCCACATCCTTGCAATAGTGAATTGTGCTGCCATAAACATTCGGGTGCAGATGTCTTTATTATAGAATGTCTTTTTCTTTATAAATTACCCAGCTTCAGGTATTTCTTTATAGCAGTGCAAAATGGACTAACACACATAGTTAGAAGGAACAATTCCTCTCTGTCCCAAGATGTCTTTGGCAGTGTTATGGAAAAAGAGATGGTACTAGGACTGTCACATATGGGACAAAGACAATTGGAACAGAGAGGAAAGGTTGGCTGTGACTGGCCAAGGATTCTGGTAACAAATTTCCTGTGGGGTAGTAAGAGAAGGATTGCTAGTCTGAGAAACAGGGTTGATGATGATATCAATGCTTGAGGGAAAATTCATGAAACAGAGGAAGGTCTTTCTTTCTTTCTTTCTTTTCTTTCTTTCTCTCTCTCTCTTTTTTTGGAGGTCAGAGATCCTGAATTTGGTTTGGATTTGTTAATTGTGTCATATCCATGGAATGTCCCATTGGAGATACTACGGGATCACTTGGAATATAGTTCTGGATCTTGAGAGAAAGAGGTCAGGGCAGAAGATACAAAGTTGGGTTCCAGCAATTAGTTGCTGAAGTTCGGCTAGCAGATGACATCGCCTGCATGTTGTTCAATGGAGACACAACTGACATTGCGGATAGAGCAATTCGTCATTAATTGGGACTGACCCATGCACTGAGGACTTTTAGCATCTCTAGCTTCTAGACTGTAAAGATCAGTGGCACTCTTCCAATTTTATGACATTCAAAATTCCTCCTATCCAGAAGCATTGGGCGGAGGCTAGAGGGAAGATCTTGGTACCAATGTAGCAATTCAGATTGTGATCTACTGAAATTGTAGTGTAAAGTAGCTTTGTCCAACAGGTACAGAATGCAGTCCATATATGTGATCTTAAATGTTTTGGTAGACACTAAAAACAGTTAAGATTTTTGCTTCCTAGTAGATATTAACAAAGTTTAAAAAATTAACTGTAATAATATATTTTATTTAACCCAATGTTTTGATTATATCATTTCAACATGTAATTAACTCAAAATTAATGAGACATTCTAAATTTTCATTTTTATACTAAGTCTTCAAAATCCAGTGTGCTTTTTAC
>NW_012142301.1:1962363-1981676 GCF_000956105.1 Propithecus coquereli
TTTTACTGGGCAATATAATTCAAAATGAAATTAAGATTATATCCTGAGGAGCTCATAATATCAGTAATTATAATTAAGAACAGTGGTTCTTAAATGGGGCACCTCCCTCCCTCTGCCCTGCAACATTTGACGATATCTGAAGGCATTTTTGCTTGTTACAACTGTGGGGGTGCTACTGGTAGAAGCCAGGGATACTGCTAAACATCCTACAGTCCCTCAATAAAGAATTATCTGCTATAAAATGTCTTTAGGGCATATCTTGAGAAACCCTGGTCTAAAAGAATATCTGAGTTATAGCAGTGAACTTCTTAAGCAGGGAAAATTTGCTCTATGAGCTACATTTATTTTGGCCATATTCAGTATCAAATAGCAAAAGGAGGTAATAGAAACTTTCTGTGTATAACATGTTATTCATTTCAAAATTGTACTGTTTGTTTTTATGGGTCAGTTTATTAAGCTGGTAGGAGGTAACAAAGCCTGAGTAGATGCTGTGCAGTCATATAATTCCTTAATAAAAAAAGGATATTCCAAATTTCTGTTGAATGAATTTTGCTTTTCTGACTTGATTGTGTTACATTTTAGAATTTGAGAAATACCCATGAAGGGAAAAAAATAACACCAGCTTTGATTTATTTATCTACAACACTCCTCTCCCCCCACAGAAATTCCCAGAAGGAATAGGCATGGTTGATAAAATGTGGAAAAGCAGAAATGAGGAAAGGAGATCAACAAGACAGTGACAGCAGCAGGTGTCATGGTCTGGAGGTGTTAGTATCACTGGCTTCCTATTGCTCGAAATGCAGGCTGGTTTTAAAGTGTTAGCAACCGAGATTTAGCTTGTAACTTATATAGCTCTTTTGTTTTCCTCAAGTAATTTTGAAAGTTTTCCACAGCTCAAATTACAGGCCACTTTGTAGGTAACTTCTCCAGTAATATATTTGTGAAATATGTTGCAGTAGTAATTATCTTTCTTTTAAACAGTGTATTTCTACGTAATCACATAAAGGAGAACTAATAAAAGCCTTGTTTACTTAGCACTGCTTCAAATATAGCTTTCGATTAGTGGAAGGGCTTTTAGACACTTCCTGGTTGTCTTTAGTAGTCAGAAAACATTAAATGTCCTCATTAGAATGTCTGTTAAGAGGTGAGTTGTATCCCTGTGTCATTGGTGTGTGCGTCCCTTATAGTTTTAAACAGGTGAAATAGGTCTTTGCTGCCATTTCCCATGATTATATTAATATGTACTGCGATTGTGTATTAATGATGTAGGTCAATCTTCTATCAATTCCTGTCAACATTTTTTAAAAAACAAGTCTAACATTTCTATTCTGTATGGAGAATCTTACAAAATTTAAATTCTGTGAAGAGTCAAAAAAAAAAAAATCAAATTAGGACACTCATTCCTAAAAATCAGTTTGGGAGGAAAATACTACTATTACTACTAGTAATTATAATTATTTTAGTATTATCTCTTAACATTTATAAAAGACATGTACTAAGCATTATCTCTTTGAAACCTTAAAAAAATTATATGTAGTAGAAACTTATCAGCATTTTACAGATAAGAAAACTAAAACCATGAGAAAGTCATATGCCTAGTAGATGGTAGAGTCTGACCGTGAAGTCTGATCATCAGGCCCATGCTTCTAGGCAATATCCTATTCTAACTCGCCCTTCTATATAATAATGAAAGTGTACAGGAGAAAGTATAGACATGAAAGATAGAATGCTTTTAAAACGATAAAAGTTAAGGTAGTTAGAATTTTTGGATGATACTGAATAAAATGAATATTAGATATTTAACAGCATTGCCAATAAAAATGTCAAATGAGTGCAGTAATGGGATTAGACATAAAATTTAACTGAAGACATCATTTGGGGAATCTGGAATAATCATAGCTAGAGCTGGATATCCTTGGAAATTGACAAGTTACATTTTAGGTTGATCCTATATATTTGGCCATTTGGCTGCCAACTAATTAATGTCTTTCTCCATTGCTTTCTCAGAATCCATAGTGTTGGTGAAAGAGAAAGGCATGCCGTTCGTGTTACGTGTCTGCTGTGACTACCTAGGCAATGCAAACTGTTGCATCTTGGCTATTGAGGATACAATCTTTCAATATAAACTACTTTTGTTATACCTTTTAATAATAAGACAAACACTGCATAATGCTTTGATAACCCTTCTTGGATGAAATGAAAAACGTCATTTTTTCTACCTTTACTTTTTGGAACATATATTCCATTAAAAACCAGCATCAGGCCGGCATAGTGGCTCATATCTATAATCCCAGCACTTTTGGAGTCTAGGGCAGGCGAATTGCCTAAGCCCAGGAGTTCAAGACCAGCCTGAGCAGCATAGCAAGACCCTGTCTACAAAAAAGTAAAAAAAAAAAAATAGCTGAATGGGGTGGTGTGCGCCTGTAGTCCCAGCTACATGGGAGGCTGAGGCAGGAGGATCACTTGAGTCCGGGAGTTTGAGGTTGCAGTGAGCTATGATGATGCCACTGAACTCTAGCCTGAGCGACAGAGTGAGACCCTGTCTCAACAACAACAAAAACCCCAACATTATGCTCATGGTTTTCAAGGAAGATAAAATTACATATTTGGTATAAAATCTTAACTAAATGATTAAACTACAAATATGAGAAGGGACTGAATAAGGATTCTTAAAAAAAGACAAAACCTAGCTTTGTTGTTTAGCAGATTTTTCTGCCCACTGAAGAGAACCTTAAAGTCATTCATTCTCTTTTTTGTTTTCATTAGAATAGTCATATTTTTAAAAAATTAACTTGGATTGTTATTTCTTCTATAAATTCCTTTACTTATTCCCAGCTAATCAGTACTATTTCTTCAGATAAATACTCAACAGCCGATGTTTTAGAAAGTTAATTCATTTTGGATTTGATAAGGAGCCACTTGACATCATTGTATACGAGAAAAGGTGGAAATATAGGTCAATAACCATTTCCTTTGTTTTCCACAGAAAATAAATGAGTTAATACTTGATAGTAATCTCCATTTTTCTCTACGCACAAAAGATCAGTGATGTTATTTCATTACATATTCCATTCAGTGTTCTGGATTTTTTTTTTCATTACTATTCAAATGACTTTTCATAAAGGGAAATGACCAGTGAATATGTTAATACACAGTGCTCCAGCTTCTACTCAGGCAAATACCGACTTTTGTTTGTTTGGTTTTTAGTTTTGATAACCATGATAGTTTATGGAGTTGATAAATCCTGGAAAAATGGTTGTAAAGGCAGAGTTAATTCTTTTTTTGCATACTTAGCTAATCAGAAGATTGGTCGATATAATTTTTTTACGTTTTAACCAAACTTGTTAAATTTCCATGTTTGGATACTTCTTAGTCTCAAGTACATGATCCAAACCAGTACAACTTAAGGGAAATCTTTCTCTCTGTGGAACAGATTCTAAGTAAAATATATTGAAATTAAACAGGACACCCAAATATTCATGTATCTCAGAATGTAGTAGGTCCTTTAAGTGAAATAGGAGGAATAAATTGCATGATTTCCTTTTCCTACTGGGTTTCCACTAAGGTTAAAGGTTAAAAACCCTAGTGGAAAATCTAGAAAAATCAATGCCATCCTCGACACTCTTCTCCCAGCTCTGTCTTACCACCAGTACTTCCTGCATCTTAGTCATCCAAGGCCGTTCATTCTTCCTCTGAACTATCTTTCCAACATTTTTCCTCTTCTTTATTTCCACTGCCTCAGTCCAGGCCTCATTCCCTTTCCCTTTGTGCTGCTGTGGTGGGCTACGGGCTGGTTCCACTCCCTTCTGTATCACATCCGACATGTTTGTAGGTTAACTTCCAAATTAATTCTGGTACTGCCTTTCAAAAAATAAAGCTTAAATACATTAGCTTTTGCTTACTAAGCCTTCATAATTCTTCATCACTTACTGTGTGATGCCCAGACACATTTCTTCCCCTGTACCTCAAGCTTTCTTAAGGCAGGGAGCCTTTCTGTCTTGCTCACTTGCACCCCTAGCAGCTAGCACATAGCAGGCATTGAAGAAATACTTTTGAAGAAATAAATGAATTACTATAACATGTAACACTCTTTATGACCTGACCCCAAATTGCCTTTCTGGTCTTACCTCTAGTTACTTCTCCAGTGAACATTATGTTTCCATTATGCCAAATTCTTTTTGATTCACAAACATGGAGAATTTTATCTCCCTAAGATTTTTCTTATGTTCTTTTTCCCATCTGCCAACAACTACCTTATCTCCTAGACCCAGGAGAATGAACTGATCTAACATGTATCTATATTTTTTCTTTCACTCCCCCAACAAATATTTAACTGAGCTCATGTTATCTGGTAGACACAATTTTAAGTCTAGGGTTAGAAATATTGTTATGAATAAAAAGACAAGTCCATGTCCTTCTGGAACTGGTATGATAGCAAATAAGGATCTGTCCTGTGATGAACTACAATGAGAAGAGAATGTACACAGTCCTGGAGGAGGCTGCCTTTTTGACATGGTTGATATGTAGCCTGAGCAGAATGATAGAAGATGGAGACAGGGAAATGGTGAGAGGCACCTGCTGAAGGTCAAGGTAGACACTTCAGAATGAGCTTGGTGCTGGCTGTCTTCAGTGTGTGTATGATCAGTTTGCCTTTGGCTGCCTGCCTCTTCCTCAGCCCTGGCGCCTGGCCTGTTATATCAGGAGCCTGAAGCCCATTAGCCAGAGTGGCTTGCACAGCTCTGGGCTTACACAGCTTTGTAGCAGTGTCAGAGTAGCCTGCAGCTGAAGATCTCCATCCCTGGAAGCAGTGAAAAATAGCAGTCACCCCAAAGTTAGACTGCTTATCATTTTCGTTATCTTGGATAGACTATTTAATCTCTCTGAATTTTAATGATTTTCTTGTCTAAAAGAGACATAGTAAAAAAAAAAAATATGTTAGGAGATTAAAGGACTAGAATGAAACCCCACAAAACTTTCTCTGTCTTGCTCGCTGATATATCCTAAATAACTGGAACAGTGGCTGGTCAAGTAGTTTTTGAATGAATCAGTGTATGAATGATGCCATGAATGTAAAAGCACATGAAACAACACCTGGTACATAAGTGTTCATTGAATGTTATGGTTAATTATTTATAATAATTATTATAATTTTTTAAATTAGGAAGCCCTGTGATGATGATGTTGTTGTGTTGCAAGTGTTTTTCCTGATTCTCCACGTGTGGGGCCTGTCCACATCAGCCCTTCTGCCCAGGCTCGGGGTGCCTGGTTTCCAGGTCTGCGTGTGTGTCCAGGGAAGAAGGGCTGGAGGCCTGGGCTGGAGCACATAGCTAGCTTTCTGATTCATGTCTGCTCTTGCTTCCTAGCTCTGGACTATGTCGTGGCTAGGCCCTGGGAATTAGTTTCTGCTAGCTCTGTTTCCTGGAGTGGATCTTGTTTCTGGCTTCATTTTTCAGGATTGAACTCACTTCTCTCTTGCTTTTGCTTTTACCTGACATCAAACCCACTGGTTGGAAGGCTGTGTTCCCTTTCTCCTTCTCTAGAAGGCTATTCTGTGGATGCACGTGGTGGATGGAAAGAACTGCGCAGGGGGCCAGACATGAGCCTCACGCGGCGGGGGGGGGTGGGGGGGGACGACCCCACGGTGGTAGGTCATTCTCCAGAAGGAGCAGATGTCCCCTGCCAAGTGCTGGAGCCACTCCGGCTGCCTCCTCCTGTGGAGAAGCAGCTCAGTGGAGATTCTCATACTCCATTGTGCACCACGAACTTCCTGTCCCTCTGCTGGAAGGGGCTGAGGCCCTACTGGTAACTCAGGACACCAGTCCCTCATCAAGAGCTTGCCTGGAGCGGAAAGCTGTTCGCTGCACAACCCTGAGGATCTGAGCTTCCCAGTGAAGGTGACCACTCCTATCAGCCTAAGGGCACCTGTTACAACAGGTCCCAGTAAATCTAGGGAGTCGGAAATTTTAGCCACATAGCTTGTGTTTTCAGCTCCTGGCCCTCCTGTTGGGAGGAAGAGGTGTGGAGGAAAAATTATGGGATCTGGGTGTTTGCAACGAATCCATCAACCTGTTATCTTCAGAACTTGGACCCTGGACTTTAAGTTCGAGAGAGTGAATGCATTGCTCTGTTAGCGCTGTTCCCCAAAATATTCTCTGTGTGACACCCAAACTCTGCTGAGTGGGGATTTTCTTGGTCGTGGATATTAGAGACACACATTAGCAGCACTGTCAATGGGTCCAATGCCTGTACTTTCCCCAGTATGTCTGCTCCAGAGACTTTGCACCTGAGCTTCTGTCTTTTATATCAAGAAATGCAGTTGTAGGCTCTCTGAGGGTGTTTTGAAAAGCACCCAGTACTTGCCCCGGAACAGCCCAAAATGTCAAATAATTCATTTCTGTTAAGCAACCTTTGCCACATAACACATGTCTTTTAGAAAACCCGCATAAAAATAAACCTCAGTCTACAAAAAAGAACGTGTGGGAGGTAACTCCTCTGTCTTCATAGCTAAAACCTGTAGATCTAAGCTTATGGTGTAAATATTCAGAAGAGAAAGGAATAGTGACCATTTTACGAATCATGGAATGATTTGTAATAATTCAACATTAATTAGAAGAAGGGATTAAATGTTGACCAGCAAGTATTAGTACAGAAGTTTTGAATGTGATGATTATCTATTCGTGTATATGTCTGGAGCTTCCAAGTCCATTTCAAATTCTGCTTTTCATTTTATAAAGCGTCTCTGCATTATCTTGTAGACATTAGGCACTAAATAAATATTCGTGACTTTAAAAAACAACACTTGTTAGTTCATCCTGACACCTTATTACCTGCTCCCACATATTGGCCCTCTCCCTGGAAAGGAGTTAATGTTAATACCTGCCCACTGAACTGAAGTTTTGTCTTCCCTCTCTAGGGTTTGGCTGGCGGTGGGTTGGTATTTCTCTTGCCATGATGTTTTCCTGCTTTCTGACCACTCTTGTTCCCCAATCCCTGGCTTGCCTCGGGCATTTCCCATGGTGCCTCATGGTTCATGAATGTGGTGGAATGGAATGACTTTGGCACAGCAGAGGCTCTCACTGTATATTTATAGAAAGATTTGGCCAGCCCACAATCCCCAAGTGTGTACAGTTTTTCAGAGTATGCATGACAGAAATACTTTTCTATTACAATTTGTTTTAATGCTGGGGTAAAAAGTGTTATTCAGAGGCTCAGATGTCATTTTAACCATGCTCTGCACAATGAACAAAGGAAAGAAGGCATGCATCTGTTGTAATTTCTAAAAATGTATTGAGGTCCTTTGGAAATGCCATTAGTAAATAATTGGCTTTCAGTTTGGGTTGGGTTGGTTGTCCCTTTGGAAAGCATCCATTTGCAACTTGAATGAGAATGTCTGTTTTTCATGGCTAGTTTAGCAACTATCACTTATAGAAAACATTTCTAAAATGTTAGTGTAAACTATACATTGTTGTGGTACTTTAGCTCTTCACCAATGAAACAAAATGATCCTTGCTATCAGGAAAATATAATTGGTGCATTACCCATATAGTTTTATGGTTCCATGTTTCAATGTGAGGATTTTTATGGAAGGGTTTTCTTTTTAAGACTGAAGACAGATATTTCAGAATAATGTATATATGGATCACTGAAACCATTAAGGGATTTGAAGTGAAGGGTTCCAGTAGGTCTATGGTTTGAGCTCTTAGTTCTGTTAATAAAAAAATCATTAATGTAATAACCATTCCCCCAACCTGCAAAGAAATGAAAAATGAAAGGCTGGGATATTATGGCAAAGTCTATGTTTGAACTGATGCCTATTTTGTACCATTCCTGGTACTTTGATTATTCATATGCCCTCTACAAAATTGAGTTATCAGTGGAAGATACGTGAGCATAGAAAAATATGCTTTTACACTTAATCTTAGGTAAGTATAAATTAAATGTAATTCCAAGATGTATCTGTTCTGAGTATAAAATGTAGAAGATGAAGTTACTGTATCGCTCAAGTACGTGAAACTGTTGTGAAAATATGGAAAATATTCACCAAAGATATGAATATTTTAAAAACACTGGATAACAGATGAAATTACTTGCGGTTTTTAAGGATGGAACATAATTCATCAATTTAAATTGTGTTTGAAACATGACTTGAAAAAAATGTGAAATAGCTTGGAAACTAGAGACTAATTTGACTTATTATTATTATTCCCCAAAATGTTGATACTCACCAGAAGTTTCACATTCAGTTCCATGACTAAGCTCAGCCCTGGGAGGAGCTCTTACTGCGATTCCAGAGCTCCTGTGTTGGAGCTTTAATAAGGTGCTCATATTTTTTCCTATTTTTATATGGGGAATGCATATTGATATAGAGATGGGTGGGTATGTGGGTAGGTAGATAGATAGACGATAGTGGTTAAAAGTGCAAGATTGGGGTCTGACTCACTGGGTTTGGGACACAGCTGTATCACTTACTAATTGTGTGACTTTGAGCAATTTCAGATGCCTCAACTTCAGATAATACAGCATTGACAACTTGGGTTGCTAGAGTACTGAATGAGTAGTTTAATCTTAGCACACAAATATTTGTATTATTATTATTGTTGCTACTGAGATAATAAAATGATTGTTGTTTCATGCCACTGTATGATTTGTTGCATAGCAATAGATAACCAAAATCATTACCTAAGCGTGATTTCAATCTAGTAGGTTTGTTAACAGTTATCCAGAAAGAGAGGGAGGGATTCAGAGACTCTATTGTGTTTGAGCACAGGTTTTGGAATTAGTTGTTAACCTGTTAGTTGAACTGGCACATCTGAGGTAGGGCTTGAAAAAAATTGCTATTGTTACTGTTTTTTTATTTGCTGTTGTAGAGGTGAGTCAAGAAAGAGGAGAGATTGACTTCTCTTAAGAAACCTTTTTTTTATGCAAAAGCCTAACTTCCCTCTAGTCTGATTCTGTTGCTTTTTCTGTAGGAAAAGGAACCCACAGGATGATACTTTTAACCAGTTGGCACGCTTGCGTTATAAATCTAAGAATCTCCTATGAAAGTGCCTCAACCAGCTTGGTGCAATGAATCTTGAATCACTATTCATATGTCCCTTACATCGCTGTTCAATGTAACATGGATGTGGGGCAGGGGTGGCATATTCCTTTTCTCATCACCTGTAGCCAAACATGAAGGTTTAAGATGGATACATATTTAAGTAAATATGTCCTGTACCTACAGAAAGCAAAACAAATACCAGCAGTTATGTTTGACTTCGGAAAAGGAAACCTTGTTTAAAAGTTTGTACTGTTGAATATTGACTGGCTAGCTGCTTGTTATTCCAGTTGTGGAAAATAACCCACAGGCAGGAGGAGAGAGAGGAAAAGACCTATCTTAGCGGGGGTGGGAGGGTAGATTGTAGGAATTGACCTGAAAAGTCACCCCCATTGTATGTTTTTGTGAATTATGGTCATTGAAGATCAGTTCTTCTCCTTGCTGCACATTTTCTTTCAGAATATTTTGAGATGTTGGGATTAATGGCTATTGTGGTTATGTGGCTTTTGACTAGGAGAGCTACTGTCCACTGGACTACTGTGTTGCCAGGTCTTACTTGGCAAATGGGAATATCCAGAGTACCATTGTTCATCCAGTGCACATGGAATTGGCCAACAACGTGAATAATTTTGCATTAATTAATAAAATTCACTTATGAAATTCACTCATGTACACACATGTATGTATGTGTGTGTATATGCATATGTATATGCACAAATTATAATTCTGAGGATTATATAATCTGAAAATATTTGTAACAGCATAAATATACAGTGAGTACCACGATCCTAAAATTGATGAGTCTGTAATTTTATTTACCTCTTGGGATTCAGTCGAGCTATTGATTTCACAGCAAATGTATTTTGATTAAGATCGTGGCAGGATATGTTTGACAACAATTTCAAATTATTAGAACCTATTACATATTTAAAGTCAACAGTCATCTGAGATTATGTGTCTGATCTTAGCTTAGTCAGATAAATCAATATTTTGTTTCAAGGACTATATCATCAATGCTGTATAATTACCATGCATTGTATAAAAACCATGCACCTTCCTAGATAGTTTGGAAACACGCTGTGATACTCAGTGCTTATGTTTATGCTAATGGGGCTAGAATCATGAATGCGGAGATTAATATGCTTCACATACATTTACAACATAACTTTCAGGCATATATACAGATTGGATCTGCACTAGTTGAAAGAGTTTAACAGTTAAGGCTTAGTTCCCCAGCTGTGAACACTGTTATTTATGGTGTTTATTATGGTTGTGGCTGTAAATGATTTTAGAAAATCAGAGAAATTTTTCAGGAAACCTTGATTTCTTAAAAAAATTTCGAATGTGGGTTTTTTTTCCACTTTTACATGGAACTAAAATGTACATTCTGTACGTCAGATTATTCAAGAACAACAATAAAAACTGAAAAACCACCATGAAAATATGGTGATATTTAAATGAGCTAAATGGAACATGGACCCAGTCAGGTTGCCCTGATTTATCCGTTTTTAACTTCAAACACTCTGGTTAGCTTGCATTTTTTAAAATAACGAGTTTATCACAGCCAGTGGGGAAAATGGTTAAAGTATATCAGCTGTAAATTGGCACAAAGTACTGAAAGGGACATTAGCCTCTAATCAGATTCTAACAGTTCATTAAATCCGCCTTTCCAGGATGGCTCTTTGTCTTTTCCCCTCTTTTGCTTGGGCCTCCCCTATCGGGCATCTTTTTGCCTTTTCATCTGGGCAAGACCTCCTCCAGGATAGGAAGCAATATCAACTCATCCTTCACTGTCTACCAACCAAACAGCCTACAGGATGCTTTGTTAAGGTGGATTCCTGGAGCCGCTGTGAGCCTCTGGGGAGCGGAGGGCTGGCAGGCTGCGGGAGGGCTTTCCTGAGACTGGGTGGTGGCAAGCCAAGCTGGCCGCATCCAGCCACGGAAGCAAGTGACGCGTTTGGATTTGAAATCCATGCCCTATGTATAAACAGCCCAGAGGCCTCGATGAAAGCATTTCAAATTTGGAACAAATTAACTGAGCTCTCCAGTAATACTTTAGTTCCTTCTGCTGTGCCCTATCTATTAAGACGTCAAATCCCTAAAAAAAATACGGACAAGCCAAGAGCAAAAATTTTTTAAAAATGTATCCTGCCAATTTCGAAAATACTATTTACAAGGCAAGAAAATTGACAGTGATTTGTTTCATTCTTTTTATTACCTAATAGACTAGGTGGCATAGACTTTTTAAATGCTCATTAGTTAACCCTAGAGTCAATTTGCTTTTTCTTGTTGATTTCTCAGAGCAAATATTTGTGATACGAGGCCCTATAAATTTTATCTCGTAGAGCATTTTTCTTAAACAAAAAGAATAGTCAAGAAATAGAAACAATTAGAGCTTCACTATACTGCACTCTGTTGGTATTATTTGGTAATAAAACATACAATTTATGATTTGTTGAAATGGGAGTTGTTTTTATTTAACTTTCTGTTTGGTAGAAAAGCAACTGTGTGTAAGGAGAAAACCCGAAGGTTTAGAAATTATGCTAATCCTTTTCACCATGTAGGCAAAATATTTAGAAACTGGTTTTTTTTTTCTCAATTAGAAGCGGATCTTTTTTTTCTGTTAATAAGACCACTTTAATGTCATAGAGTCATATTTTGTAATTGAGCAAAAATAACCATTCTAGAAACTGAGTCAAATTTAGTCTTATCAGTTTCTTAGTATACGAGAGTAAAGTTGGCATCCTAAACATGTTTTAAAATATGAGCCTGATTTGGGCCTTAAGTGAGCACTGAAATATGACTCTCTGACTCCCTTCATAGGTTACTGACTTCAGAAAATCCCCAAAGCAGTGACAGTTGTAGAAAATAACCTCGATTTAATCTTTTTATAAATGTTGTTTGAAATTCAGTTGTGCTACGATATTATAAATAAGCGTTTCCTTTCCAAGAGGTATTAAATTGAGCCAAACATAGAACAGAAAACAAATTATTTGTTCCTTAGTTATGACTTCAGCTTAAGAATTCACTCTTAATCTAAGATTTATGTTGGTTGTTTTTAAAGTACATATTTGTATTTGGGGTTTGATATGTAGAAATTTTCATTTGATCCGAATTGCCATGGTATAAAAATTGAATGTCTAGACTTATATTATCTTGCTTTTAAAGTCTTTAGGCTTGGACTGATATGAGAATATATAAATTATTTTTATCTGATTTTCTTCTTTGTGTATATCTTTTGTACAATGCAATCTTCAGAGCTAAGGAAGACAGAAACTCACCTTATATTTCCTTTTACTATTGGGAAAGTGTGATGAATTGTTCCAGCTCCATATAAATTAATGTAAGGTTTCCATACTCAGTTTATTATAGTCTGACCTCCAACCCAGAGGTCAGAGAATCAGACTGATTAATTCAACTACTTGGTCATTATTTCAAACAAAAGTTCAGAGTAGGGGAATAATTGGTTATGCTGATATTGTCATTTAATTATGCTTCATTGTTTAAAAAAATTAGGTTAGCAGTACTAAATGTACTACAATGAAGGAAGACTCTACCAGATGTTCTCTTTTGAATGCTTTAGAGCTGAATCTTTCTTTATTTTTCTTTTTTATTCTCAGAATATCAACACCTTTGAGAACAGAATGTTAATGCTTGATGGGATGCCGGCAGTCAGAGTCAAAACAGAGCTTTTGGAATCTGAACAAGGGGTAAGCAAAGTTTCCAATGACACCCACCCCCTTCTTTTGATGATAGTGGCATTTCTTTCTAGAGCATCCTGAGGTTTGCAGAGCACTTCTAATGGTTCCCTTGCCTACGTTTTTCTCTCTCAAGTAAAAATCATCTGAGATTGTAGTTGATTCTCATCCATTTGCAACCTCAAGTATTAACTCCCTTAGAAGGGGTAGCATCCTGAAAACAGGAAGGCATAGTGCCCTTATAAGAACCATATGGCTATATCTAAATTGGTATTGAAAAGCTAATAAAAATCCAAAGCAAAGAGGAAGTATTAAAAAATAAAATGGGAATATAACCTCAATGTCCAAATAGCTTGGTTGTTTGAGTCCAGAAACGACAGAATACAGGTAAGAGAATGTTATTTGTTGGGTGGATTTCTCTTTTGACATTTGTATTTACCTTTTTTTACTCCAGGAGGACAAGGGGATGAAATCAGGTCAGTGAATTTGAAAAATGCCTAAAAGCAAAAGAAAGGTTATTTTACAATACATAGCCAGCTTGATGAATAAATTCATAGGTACTGAAAACATAAGGACTCGGAGCACAGATTTTGTTTTTTAAATGACATAAGAGATTTCACAATTAACATTTGTAGCTTCACTGGTTAAAAGTATAAGAGCAGTATAATTGGTTGTGGCATCGGCTGACCACTTAGTGTATTTAAAGGAGAAAGCACTGCTCACGTGCCGGAGTGCACACTGGCTGCCTACTTTATTTCACCACACCGGTGAGGCTGCATGGATGCCTGACAAAAGGCCATAGATGAATATATAATCTTTACCTTATCAGTGTATCTATAATTCAAAAAATCAAAACTGAAAATTAGCGATGTTTTGTACTTGAACACTCTAGAGAAATTTAAAATGTGAATAAAATCTCACTGTTTTATAGTATAAAAATCAATGTGGATGCATTCACCTGGGATCCCACTGAAAGGGTGAGGATACTGATGTACCAGAAGGATTTCATAATGAGGACATTGAGGTTATGGATCTGGACTGTAGCATTTAGAGCGTCTCTCCGGTAATGTCCACATTCCTGAGAATTATGTGGCAGGGCGTATGGCCTCTCGGTGTAACTTCTCCTTTTCAGTGTAAGCCTTTGTTAGAAACAGGTCGTGGTAGAGGGTGTCATTTCACCTTTACGTTCAGCGTTGACTTCTGTGGCTCTGAAATCAACCTTGTGGAGTATGTCAACCAGTAACACCACTCCACAGTTGTATACACACTATAATGACCAACTCGTATAGGTTCAGCCCAAGACTCAGGCGATAGAGCATCATGAAAGAAAAGACTGTGTGACAGTTACGTTATTTGTTCAGTATAGACAACCTTTCAGAAAAAGTCGTGCGTTCCACTGCATTTACTAGCTGAGTTCATCAAGTTAAACTCTACATATTAATCTTCCAAACCTTATGGATAGTTTTTACCTTTATTGATTAAACTAACCACAGGAAAGATTTGTTTTATTTCTTTGGAGTTTGGTTTTCTTGATTCATTTCTTAATCTAGATTCATTATTATGAATTTAATAAAATAAATTGCTGCACAGTTCATACAGATCATAGCATTTCATTCAGAGAGGAAAGCCTTTCTGCCCTGCTGGTGGGGGAAAAAAAGTGAAAAAGCAGTCTATATGTCACAATGTTGCTTTTATTTCACAGTACTTTCTTCAGCTTGAAATAACAGTAAATCTATTCAAACCATTCATATTGGAGGTAGGCAAAAAGTACAGAAAACCAGTCAGAAAATATGACCTGGACCAGTGGTCAAAGCCAGCGAAGTGTGTGGCTGTCACCAGTTCTGGTGATCTTTAACAATATCCCATAGTTCTTTCCCCTTTGCTATCATTTTCAGTTTCAAGGTAAGGTTTGCCTGAAAGATTTAGGTGCACAAAAAAACAAAAGCCAATATTCCCAGAGGTTTTGCAGCGTGTATAATTATGAACCCCACATCACATTATTTATAGAAAGTATTTATTTGTCCTTTGAAAGGGACAGGAAAAATTGTAGGTTCATAGATATTACTTAATGTCTGTTCTTGAAAATCAATTTTATTCCTTGTGAATGGAGCTGATGTTGATATTTTAACCCTAATTAGGATTATGCATGTTAGAAGGAAGTAGAAATTTTATTTCCCTTAGCTTTTATATACTTCTAAAATATGACAGATATAATTTCATTCTTTTTTATAATAAAGCTTCAAGAGTAGCAACCTATAGTGTTTGATGAAATGTATAATGAATTAACTCTTTATAGACTATAACAGTTTGTGATTTAATAATTTGTAATACTTTTAAGTCAACTCTTTAAGAAATAATATCTAGAATTTTAGTGATTTTAATTTTTGGCTGGATTTTTTAATTTTTTACTAGATTTTTCATTGGAGAAGATGGAGGTGGGTGGTATATACTATGTAATAGTTTAGAGTCTCAGAACTATTTTTAGATAAGGAGTGCTAGAATTTTGAATATTTCATGACTCTTTCCTCATTTACTACTGAAGCCTGGTTGAAGTTTCATTCTTCATAAGAAAATGCAAACATATTGGTGAAATTTAAATAATTAATCACACATGTGTTTATGAGTTTTTGAAAAAGATGAGACACGTTAGTTACAATGAACAAAAAGTTACAGAGACTCCTCTGTGTCAGAACAATGAAGAAAGCCTGAAGTTGGGACATTGGTTGGAATTTATAATCACTCTGAAAAGCTTAGTTTTGAGACTCTGCCTTTAAGATACAGACACTAATCTCTAGTCTTTCAGGGAAGAAAAGCTGGTATTTTTTGTAGGCTGCAGACAGCATTTTAAAGATATGCTACTTTACACGGCCCTTCTGCTTCAGTGCTCCACGAAGGCATATGCTTGTTCTCCTCTTCCTGTTATAAATAGTCCCTTAGGTCTTGTGCTGTCAGCTGGGCTCTGCATGAATCCCCGCCCCTCCTAGGAATTCAGGACCTGATGAGCACATTTCAGAGCCTAAGGAAAGACTGGGAAACAGGCCCGGATCTCTTCTCTGGAAAGTTCTGGCTGCCTTGCCTCTTTATCTTAATGGAGTTTTATGGTGTGTGTATGTGGTCATGTCTCTTCAATCAGATTGTAAGCCCATAGAGGGTGAGGACTTTTTCTTACATTTCTGTCTTGTGTCTCTTGTAGTTCCTGGCACGTGGTAAATGCTCAGTAAATATATGATTTATTCAATTTATCTAGGAGTTGTAACTAGCATGTTGAAAAACCTGTCAATAGCTAGTTGCCAACTTGTTCTGTCTACCTCATAGGGTTATTGTAAACATAAAAATCAAAATTGTACTTACTGGAAATAGGCGTTCCCATTGGTGACAGAGATCTTCACCTCGTAGCCATATGCACTGGATAGTTCTGGTAGAATAGGACACTAAGTCTTCGTGCCTTCTGTTTGCAGTGCCCTGATCCTTGCATTGTTAGTTATGTGATATCCAAGTAGATGATGATGATTGCAGTCTTCTGAGATGAGACTTGAGTCTTCTCCAGGCTTGTCGGTAATAGAGCACATGCTGCTGAGCAGTCTGTAGGAGGGGCATGTGCTCTTAGGATAGACTTCAGGGCCACAGCAAGGAGTGTTTGAGTGACTTTGTCTGTGACCTTTGGTGCTTGGGCCCTGCTGTTACAAGAGCTTCTCAAATGCTCTCAGCTTTTGGATGTTGTAACATGTTCTATTATACCCAGAGAATGAGGAAATACGGAGAGAAAGAGTACTGCCTCAAAGATATAAAACGTGAGTTTATTCCTGCAGTTTACCAGCTTGCATGACGTTGGAAAGTGACTTCATATCTGCAGGCCTCCGTGTGCTCATCTGTAGAGTGGGTGTGTTGGAAACGAGGCCTTCCCTCCCGGGTTTGATGTTCTTTGATGCTGGTAGAGGGCAAGGGATGAGAGAAAACATTTCAAATTATGAGTTTGACAATCTTACTACAATGAAGCTGCCTGAGTGTGGAAGTAGAAATTGTAGGCTTCACAATGAGAAAGACCTGAGTTCAGGTGCTTGTTCAGCCAGGCGCCAGCTGTGTGGATCGGCCTTGGTCTCCATCAGCCTAACTCACCTCACCTGGGGGGTGGCGTGACCCACCCAGCCACACAGGCGTGCGCCTGCCCATGGTGAGTGCTGGATCGGTGTTCTCCTTTTGAAGAAAAACAGGAGGCAAAAAGGCCCTGTTATTTCCGTTTCTGTTGCTGCAGTTCAACATCTGTTCATTTGTAATTCTCCAGGTGGATTTAAGGTAAATCTCAAATTGGAACCCATATTTATTTCATTTGAAATTTTATTTAAGCATATCTGCAGAAATGTTTCAAATTTGGGTTAGATTTTTACCATATGAAAAAGAAAACGATGGAACTAGAAAATTACTTTATTAAAACGAAAATTATTTAATTATTCAGCCAAATTTTGTATGTCTGAAATTTTTTTAAGTAAAATGTTTAAAAAAAAAGAACTCTATCAATAAAAATATTTTTAAAAACTACATAGGTGCAGAGGCTTCAAGGGGGAGATGAAGAAACGTTCCTCAGTGACCCTCACTGTTCCCTAAGGCTGAGGAAGCTGCCGTGGGGAGGGCGCCAGTCTGAGTCCCTGTACCGACTGCCAGGGTATTGGCGTCCTTGCTTACCCTGCTGCCCTTCTGTCCTGTAGAGCAGGTGTAGTTCCGATACATGGGTCTGTAGAGGAGAATGGCAATAGTGTGGCATAGAGAGAGAGAGAGATTGTGCGTTTTGCCAATTTTAGGTACTCTGAGCAGTCAGTAATTGAGCGGTGAAAGAGCCCTCTGTGTTACCGTTGGAGAAGAACCAACGCCCCCTCGCTGCAGCCACGCAGCTAGGAAGGGTGCAGGTGTTGCAGCAAAGTATGGGTTTGCATCTGTACTCCATGTCACTACCGGAAAATACCCACCATGGTCAGACCAGTGACCCCTATGAGCTCCCCCATTTTAAAGGTAAGACAAAAGAGGATAAAAGAGACTCAGTCTTTTCCCTAGAAACAGGTTGCAGTAACTTTTACAAACCATCTGCAGGACATTTATAACAAGGTGTTGAGGGTATTTCTATACCGCAAAGAGCTGACTAGCGCCATGAAGCCAGCTGTAATGTAACGTCCTCCAGAGCAGAGCTTATGCTTTATGTTTCTTGTTATTCCTCATCGTCTCAGCACAGGAGCTTATGAATAGGCAGGGCTCGATAAATAGTGATTCATTCAGATGCTATTTATTGTAAGTGAGAGGCTGTTTGCCACCCTGTAAAATTGAGAGGATTTTGAAACTGGTGCTGTTTCGAAAAAGACTCTAGTCCTCAGGCTTAATAAAGAAATACAGACAGGTGCAAGTGTTGTAGCTGAACCTAGAAGTGTGCTGTAGAATGCTTATTTAAGACAGGCAATTACATTAAAATTCAGTAGTATTGGGGGGAAAAAAACAACAAACCTTTTCCCTCAGTAAACCTCTGTGTTTAATTTTGAACGAAAGATTTAGTGTACGTCTTTGTGTAAAGGCTTAGTAAGACACTGTTACTTTAATGACTGTATCAGAAGTGAAGAAAAGGCATTATTAAAAATGCCACTTGCATTACCCTTTAACAGGGCCTCATTATTCCCTCTCCTACTGTGAAACACGGGCCGGCGTTGCTGGTGAATTGGTAGAATTATCTTGGAAATATGAATTTGCTTATCGTTTAATATTCCCTGACCCACTGCTTGAGATCTTTTGATCTGTAGTGAAATCTTTGCATGTCACTACCTGGCTTCAAAGAAAAACATTTGCAGATGTCGTGTTATTGCTAATGTGAGAAGACCATTTTTTTTAAAGCAGAAAGAAGTATCTTGCAAAATTCATATTTTAAGAAAGAGATATCCTCCACTAAAGATGCAGAGTTGGACTGATTTTAATAATGTCAGAATGGCCAATAAATGTATTAATGGAAAGAATTGAAAATCAATGAGCTGTGATAGTAATTACAGATAGTACCCAGGGGAAATATAGCAGGCAGACAAATCCTGTCCCTCAGGACCTGCCTTGGGCAAAGCTATGAAGTTGAGAATTCTGCCCCTTTTCCTTCCCTTTAGCAATGTACTTGCTCCTTCAACTTCATTCTCCTGTCATGCACATTCCAGATGCCCTGGCCCTCTGATTGTGCTGTAATGGTTCAAGGTACCAACAGACGACCACTTCTAACTGCATGAAGTCTCTTGTTAATTGAGGAGAATGTACAGTGCCATCTTTTCCAAGAGTTATTTGCATTTTTTGGGGGTCAATGCTTTGTAAAAAGGAATACTTCTTAAGGAAATTTCATGCTTTGAGTAATTTGGGAATTTTGATTTGAAGCAAATTAACATTTCTGTAATATTTCAGTTTCTGCAGAGTAGTAGTCTGCTTTGTCTGCTTGTCATTGTGTTAGCATTTAAAAAAATCTAGACCATGAGTCACGTATTTCTATCTAGAGGTGTTTTCTGGTGCTGATATTTGCATACTGATTCACAGTTTATAAAGTACCACACACACACACACACACACACACA
>NW_012142301.1:1981726-2040365 GCF_000956105.1 Propithecus coquereli
TATACTTTTTTAACCCTCGGAGGACTTTTGGTTCTGACCACAAAAGATTACCTGCTGTGGGAATTGATCTCCCACCGTAAACAACTGGAAAACCAGATAAAATATATAAACCGTTTTTCACATATTGGACAACAGGTAGTGATCCTCGAGAGAAGAGCAGTAAAAGGAGATGAACTCTGGCTGCCTCAGCTTACCTCCCGGAGGCAACTTCCAGGCTGCAAGCAAGGAGGGAGAACCCAGACGGGGCCTAGCAGTCTCGCTGAGTTAAGCAGGCAGGGAGTGGAATTCAGAGAGGTCAGGGCAACACATTTTTGAGGGAAACAATATGATAGAGGAGGGAATTGTACAAAGAGAGAGCTCTGGAGATCTTTAGAGGGGTCTCCTCAAGGGTTTGGTGAGTACTTACCTTCCTGTGTGTGGAGGAGGGTAAGCAAAGAACCACCAGAAAGTGCTCGACTGAACAATTCTCAGAGCTCAGACGTTCACACGAATCAGAATGGAGAGACCTCTTTGCACATAAGGCATTTGGGAGAGATCTGAGGAGGGTCACAGCTCAGTAATGGGTTCAGCTAGCAGAGTAGACTGGTCTGGACCTGCGCTGACTAACCTTAGAAGCAAGTGTTGAAAGGACCAGCCTGATCTGCGAGTTGACTCAACTGTGTGCCAGAACAAAAGTCCCCTGCAAAGAAACACCACAAAATCTAGTGCCAAATAATGTAAAAAATCACAATGTCTGGCATCCTGTCAAAATTACCATATGTACAAAGAAACAGAACTCGTAACCAAATGAAAAAAATGAATCAATAAGAACACATCCAGAAATGACAGAAATAATTAATAGACAAGGACCTCAAAACATCTTTTATGTAGCTTATAATAAGCTCAAGGATGTGAAGGAAAACATGGAACATTATGAGAAGAGAAATGGAAGATACAAAAAGATAAAAAATCAAACATGAAAAATATACTGTATCTGAAAATTTAAAAATACGGTGATAGCATTAATAGACACAACGGAAGAAAAGATCAATGACTGAATACATAGCAATAGAAACTATCTAAAATAAAGCACAGGGAGAAATAAAGACTGAAAATGAATTGAGGCTCAGGGAGCTGTGAAACATTATCAAGTTGTTTAACACAGGTACAATTGGAAGGATAGGGGATCAGAAAAATCTTAAGTAAAAATCGCTAAACATTGTTCAGGTGTGGTGCAAACTATAAACGCACAAATCCCAGGCAGTTCCATGAACTTCAAGCAGAAGAAACCACACCAAAACACAAATAATCGAATTGCTGACAGGAAGTAATGAAGAGAATAGTCTTAAAAGCAACCAGAGCATAAAAAATACACCTTACATATGAAGTAACAAAAATCAGACTTATTAGAAACCATTCGGGACAGAAGAAAAAAGCTTCTTCAGGCAGAAAGAAAAGGATCTAGGTAGAAACTTGGATTTATACGGCAAATGAGCATCTAAAATGGTAACTATATGGATAAATATAAAAGATTTGAAAAATCTTTTAAAAGGACAGTTGATTGATTGGTTAAAACAAATAATACATTGTGGAGTTTATAACATAATTGAATGAAAACAAGTAACAAAAGTAGCACAGAACAAGGGTGGTGATGGCAGGGTGCTGGTGAAGGATACTGGTGTAGGGTCTTCCGCTATTTGTGAAGTGCTGCAGTATTATTTGAAGGCAGACTGATAAGTTCAAGGTATATATTGTTAATCTTAGAGCCACTACACACACAAAATTAAATAACAAGATACAGTTATTAAACCAATAGTGGAGATGATGTGGAAACAATGGGGGAAATTTTTTTACTTAAAAGAAGAAAAGGAAAAGAGGAAAAATGAACTGATAGGAGAAATAGAGAACAAATAGCAAGATGGTAAATTTAAACCCAGTATACTGATAATTACATCAAAGGCAAATAATTCAATAACTCCAATTAAAAGACATCAGATTGAAAATAAAAGCAAGACCCAACTATAAGCTATGTATAAGACATCTTTAAATATAGAGAGGTTAAAAGTAAAAGAATAGAATCTAGGATAGTTAAGACATAGCAGAATGGTGGTTGCTCGAGGCTGCAGAGAGGAAAAATTGGGGGGTTCTATGAGTTTCAGTTCTGCAGTATGAAAAAGTTATAGAGATTTATTACACAACGTGGATATAGTTAAAATGCTACTGAATGGTACACTTAAAAACGGTTAAGACGGTAAATTTTATATAGTGTTCCTTACCACAATTAAGAATTTTTAAAAACTAAAAAAATAACAAAAAACCCAGATGGCCAAGGAGTTATAACTGCATAAGAGCAAATATGAATTACTAGACTGGCTAAGGGAGGACTTTGGTAGAAATTGCTTTAGGTAGTTTAAAGGGTAGTGACTTTTAAAGAAATTGTTATAGCAGCAACCATTTGTGAATAGAAGACCTTCCTTGTGCTTACCATGGACTCTTCTTCAATGAATATTGGCTTTGACATCTTTTTTCTGACTCTGGAGGAAGTCTCGTATGAAAGTTGAGGCTGTTGGTGTTTATTCATGCCAGTCCTGTAGAATGCCTGTGAACAAGGCCTGTCCTCAGATCGGAAACTGGAATCCTTGTGTTTGATAAAATTTTTATTTTAGTACAGTTTAAACATATTAAAAAGAAACTGTCAGGCTGGGCACAGTGGCACAGCCTGTAATCCTAGCACTGTGGGAGGGCGATGAGTAAGGACTGCTTGAGCTCAGGAGTTCAAGACCAGCCTGAGCAAGAGCAAGACCCCTGTGTCTACTAAAAATAGAAACATTAGCCAGGCATCATGGTACATGCCTGTAGTCTCAGCTACTCGGGAGGCTGAGACAGGAGGATTGCTTGAGCCCAGGGTTTGAGGTTGCAGTGAGGTATGATGAAGCCACTGCACTCACCCCGGGCGACAGAGTGAGACTCTGTCTCAATAAATAAATAGATAGATAGAACCTGTCAAGAAGAAAATAAAGACATGATCACATTACTTGAAATAAAAAGCTGTTAGTAGTTTAGAATGCTTTCTTCTTGGAACATAATAAATCTATAATAAATATTGTTTTAAGAAAAAACAAAAAGAAGTTGTATCATGCAGACACTAAATAACAAAAACAAAACTCTGGTGCTTGTATTAATATCAAAGTAGACCTCAGAACAAGAATATAACCAGAGATAAAAATGGAGCATTTCATAATAAGGGGGTCAATTCGTTAAAAGAACATACCAGTCTCGAATCCTTATGTTCCTTAGTAACACTTTGAGTAGATATCATATTAATATTATCTTCCTTAGTAAATAAAATTGCAGAGGTGTGCATCTTGGGTCATACAAGTACATAACAGGCACAGAACTGGAGTCCATGTCTTGTGAATTGGAATCTTTTTACCATTGCAAGCTGTCTTTGTAGCTTGATTTTGATAATTATTGTAATTAGTTATCACATTGGACATGATCTGATATCAAATCTGACTGCCATATTGACGTGTAAGGAGGATTTAATGCAGTACAAACTCTTTCGGAATAGCTCTTTAACTTAATTTCATAGGATTTAAGAAAATATTTTCTGCATATGTTTGTTTTAATGTAAAATGTTTTTAACAGGTAAAAATGTGCAAAAATATTCCCTGGTTGTCACATGGACAAAGTTCTATTTCACTGTCTATCAATTTCAGAAAGCAGTAGATTGAGCAGAACTGACACCACATATTAGATTCAGCTTCTAGAAAACTGTCTCTCATAGTATTTTGAGAACCCAGAATTTCATAAATATGTAACAACATAAAGCATAAAGATGTCAACACTTTTTTCTTCGTTGCTTTGGAAATTTTGTCAGTCATCACTGAGGGAAATGTATACTATGCTGTGAAGGCATTTGAGCTGGTGGCAATTTTGATCAATTTTATGTCTTACGGAGTGATCATATCTGTGGTTATGGAAGAATGAAACTGTGTCCACTCTCAGTGGTCAGTCCTTTTTGTCGTCTTAAGGAAATATTGTCAAATATTTTCTTAAATACGAACTTCTTTTCATCAGTCGTAAATGAACTATAATGTTCAGATGACTCCTAGTGTCCATGGTTCTCTCAAACTTCAATTTTGTTGTTCTTGTCATAACTAATTATATCTTAATAAAGCTGTGAAGATAATGATTGAGATATATTATTCACTCTTAAAGCCTCTTTCTACATAAGGCAGATTTATTATTCTTTAAAATTCGGATAAACAAAGAATTTTTCTTAGGCTTTTTATTTAAGCTTGGTTATACACTTTTTAATTTTTAACTTGAAGGAAATTAATGCAACTGTGGGTTTAAAACTGCCAACCTCCCTTGCCTAAGTCAGCTGTAACAAGGTAATTGAATGAGCCTCGTGAGTCACTTTATTTTGTTATAAATTTTCTATAGAAGATGAGTATTCAGACTACTCAAGAATGGATTATCAATATATTACATATGCTAAAAAATAGAATTATTTGAGGCGAAGTATTTTCTATGAACTGGCTATTTTTTTTTTTTTTTTTAGCCTATACAATATATTGATCATCCATCCATCCATCCACTGGCTGCTGGCACTTTGTTAGGGACTCAACAGTCTAGATACTATTTTCAGCCCATACATATGACCTCCTCGTGTACAAGATTATGTATATTTTTTCCCAGGCAGTATTTACTCACTAAAAACTGATTTTTATTGCTAAAAATTTCATCAGTCTTTTACCATCAACTATGTTGAAAAGTAGCATGATTTTCACAGATATCATCAAAACTCTTAATGTCTGTTGGTTTATCAAGTCATAAAATAGAGACAATTATCTCTTTCCATTCACATTGCATGACTGTATGCTGCCACTTGCTCTCCTCCTCCTCCTCCTAAATTTTATTTGCCAATAGTAGCTTCTGATTTCTACATTGACATTCCATAAATACACGTAAATGGAGATTTTGCCTTAATCTTTTCTGGATTATTGCCCTTGAATGTGTTCAAGTTTCTATGAAATATTTTTGAGCTCTAGAAATGTCTCTTAGAGGGATGTGAAACATTTTCCTATTCAAATTCAGGTACAGTAAAAGGTATATTATTCAGATAGAATAAATGAAATACATAATACTTAGCATTGTACACTATTAAGTAATCAACAAAGTAAATGTTCTTTGTTACTGTTAATTTGCATTTCTCCTTAATTTTATGATATAAAATATTTGGATTTGACAAACATTTCTAGCTATTTACATAGATGTTAAAAAAAGATTGAACATCAGTGGGGATGCTTCAAACTGATGCTGTTTCTTGTGATTCCATTATCAAGAAAAAAAATGGTCTGTCAGTCTATATGATTATGCAATAAAAATAATACGTATTGATGTGCTATTATACACCTACTTTTTACCAATACTTGACATTTTAAAATAGAAATAAAAATAAAAATTTAATTCTGTATTCTTTGACTTTACTCAGAAATACTGTCTCATTATATGTGGCCATCTTTACTTAAACATAAAGTACTAGTAATAATTGTCATAGAAAACATTTGAAGTGTTATTTGAAAACATATCTGACCATAATAATTAAATGAGTGGCTTAAAAATAACTTTCTATTTCCCAAATTAAACTATTTTCTAGCAAATATCTAGTATTTTGTTTCAAATATCTGTGTCCAGAAAGAAAAACAAATGCTATCATTCAAAATCTCCATTGCCTTAGAAAATGATAATTATAGAAGTATAAGAGTGCTGTAAGAGGCAAAAATAGTGCATAAAATATAATGTGGCCAGCTTATTAATAGCTTTTATTTAACAGCTGTTTGCTTTTTCTTATGGGAAAAATGCATATGGTTATGCTATTCATTTTATGCTATAACATTTTGAAGTAATTGGGAAAAATTCAAGTTTCTGACATTTGTAGTTTTTTAGTTAATCTTTATGCTTTGAACATCATCTTGCTTTTATATGAAACCTATGGCTTTTCTTGGAAAGAGTAAATTGTTTCCAAATGAAGTTGCACCTGTGTGATCTGACCCTACTTTATGTAACCTACTTTTCTTTTCTTCAAAACTTCTCAGCCTGCTTGTTATCAGTGTCTAGTGGTCCTTTGTAACTACCCAGCATCTTTTATCATCCTGACATCTTATTAGCTTTGCATATTGTGATTTCAGTCCTCCCAAGAGAGAACCTTTTTTTTAAAAAAAATCTATATTTCCCAGACTCTCTTGCTGCTAGGAGAGTTTTTCTGAGCTGATATGTTTAAAAATTTCTCTCCACTTAAACTAGTCAGAGCAGATTCTGTTGTTCTGAATCGAGCAACTCTATTCAGTAAGGTATACTCGCTTTCCTGATAAATATATAGGGTCTTATCTCAATGACTCTGTGTTTAAGTGTGTGGATTCTGGAGCCAGACTTCCTGTATTTCTCCAGCTCCGACACTTTTGCTGTGACCTGAGCAAGCTACTTAATCTCTTTGTCTCAGTTTCTTCATCTGTAAAATGGGGATTATAACAGTACCTACCTCATGGAGTTTATGGGAAAGTAAAGAAGATAATATATGTAATTTTTATTAGCTACTGGCTATTGCTTCCACCTGAAATACCCTCTCTGTTCTTTAGTTTATTTCAGTAATAGTTCTCTAGCAAGTCCCAGCACAAAATCCCTCTTCCATAAGGCGTTTCCATTCATATCTCCATTCTCTGAACTTCTATTGAATCTGTTTATGGTTACTACCTACGGAATTTAGCACTTAATTGAGCTCAAATTGTATCATGTGTATTAACTCTTTTCTCAGCTTGGTTTAAAGCACCTGCCTTTGTTAATTCAGTCTCAAAATGTTGTATGTTGTCAGGGATGAGGGTAGACGAGATCTGACTTGAAGGAGTAGTTTATTTGGAGAGTGATTCTAATATTAAATTTTCCAATAGGAATATCTATGGAGGATATCATTTATGGTCGTTTTTCTGTGCTTGGTCATTTGTCATGTCATCTGACACTCCTAGTAATCTTGCAGTGCTCATCACTACGTTACCAATGAGGACAGCTGTAATGAACAATGGTTAAGTAACTTCAAGATCACACAGCTTCTCGGTGTCAGAACCAGCTGTATTTGATCTCAAAAACCAATGCTTTTTTGTGATACTAAACTCTCACTTAAATGCTAAAAACATTTTAGGTGAGACAGTCATGGAAAATTATTGATTTTTGTAGGCCTTGGAGAATCATTCTCATTATTTTATCATCATGTTTCATGAAAAATACTTAATGAAATAGTCTGTTGATTAGTTGACGGAAGCTGATTTGGTTAATGTAGACTTACATTTCCTTGGTGTTGGAAATGCACTTCCTCTGACTTCTTCAGAGTTTGTAGCATAAAGAAAAATGGCAACAAGTACTGTTTTCCATCTGTATATATATCCTTGTGTACTTCAGAGCACTTTCTTGTGTGTTACCATTTGATGTTTTTGTCAATTCTGTGAGAAGATGGAACGGAGTACTATAATCACCATTTTTCATGTAGGAACATAATGAAATCATTTGTGTAAAGCTCAGATAATTAGTGACAGTTGTGAGACTATAGCTTGGGGCTTCTAACATCCATTAGCTAAAGGGTTTAGCTGCCTTTGCATATTTCAAGTGCCAATATGCAGACAGTTTAGGGTTTCAGTAAGGACTGTGGATAGACAAGATCCCCAGAAATCATCAGGGACTTAAGTGGTATGGGGAATTAGTATTAGTATGAGGAAGTGCTGGCCTGTTGTTAAAGGTGGAGATAGAGCTGAGTCTTGACAGTGAAAGTTTGGAGAGGAGATGGAACGTGAACGGACATTCTTGGCTGGATGGAGATAGTGCAGAAAAACATGAGTGGAAATGGGGCTTCTCCTTGGACCAGCTGCCATCTGACAGATACTTTCCAGTAAAGAGGCTACATTCATTCATCTGTTGGTTTTTAACAACAAATTGCTGTTTCTTGTAACATAAAAGAAGAATGCTGGCTTGGTACTGACTTTTGAGGGATGGCAAGGGGAGGATGCCTCTGGGGCTCTGCCCACTCTTAGCCAATATGCGATGAGTTGTCTCCTTCCCATCTCCACCTTCTCATTGGTGCAATTCCTCTTCTTCCTGTGGTACCGAGTTTTCAAGCCTATTCAACTGTCCAGAATGCATTTAGATAAAATTGGAATTATAGGTATTTGTTCACGTAAAAGCTGTATTATAAATCAGTAGTTAGATGTTTGAGTTTCATGCTTCATACTGTTTCAGATTCTTTATGCTATTTTGTGTGACTCCGTTTTAATTCTGTGGAACATTTTGGGAAGAACATGGGATTATTTTGGCCCATTGTTTTTACGGAGCCAAGAAGTTATTCGTGTGCTTCTCTCATGTTTTCAGTTGTTTCCTAAAATGGGGTGAGTGTGATTCTACAGATGCTCCATTTTACTGAAATCATGCAGTACTACAGATGTACACTGAATGTACCCTGATTCTCCAAAGCCGTAATTACTTGAGTAATTCGAGCAGAGAAACCACATGTGCTTAAAACCGAACCATTTATTCTGTGTCTACAAATCACGAGTTAGAGTGATGTAATCTGATAAATTTTGCAAAATTGGTTATCTTTCTGAAATACCTTTGGTTCTCTCTTATTTATTAAAAAAAAAAAAAAAAACCGAATGGGAGCATTGAACAGATACACATGGGAGAACCCTGAAAATACAAACCGAACCATTTATTCTGTGTCTACAAATCACGAGTTAGAGTGATGTAATCTGATAAATTTTGCAAAATTGGTTATCTTTCTGAAATACCTTTGGTTCTCTCTTATTTATTAAAAAAAAAAAAAAACCCTGAGTGGGAGCATTGAACAGATACACATGGGAGAACCCTGAAAATACAAGCTTATGTCAGAGATATTACGGGTTTGGTTCTAGATCACCAAAATAAAGCAAATGCCGTAATTAAACAAATCACACAAAGTTTTTGGTTTCCCAGTACATAAAAAAGTTATGTTTACAGTATATCATAGTCTATTAAGTGTGCAATGGCATTTTGTCTAAAAAACCAAAATACTTCATTGCTTAAAAAAAAAAAAAGGGCTGATGATCATCTGAACCTTCAGTGAGTTGTAATCTTTTTGCTGGTGGAAGGTCTTGCCTCAGTGTTGAGAGCCACTGATCGATCGGGGTAGTAGTTGCTGAAGGTTGGGGTGGCTCTGGGAATTTCTTTTTTTTTTTTGGGGAATTTCTTTAAAGAAGACAATGATGAAGTTTGTCACATCAGTTGCCTCTTCCTTTCATGAAAGATTTCTCTTCTTTCAAAATAAGTCAGTCCTTTCAAACCCGGCCTCTGCTTTATCAACTAAGTTTATATAATATTCTAAATTCTTTGCCATTTCAACAATATGCACAGTATCTTCACCAAGGGTAGATTCCATCTCAAGAAACCACTTTCTTTCCTCATACATAAGAAGCAGCTCCTCATTCATTAAAGTTTTATCATGAGATTGCAGCAATTCAGTCACATCTTGAGGCTCCACTTCTATTTCCAGTTCTCCTGCTATTTCCATCACATCTGCAGTTCCTTCCTCCACTGAACTCCTGAACTCCTCCAAGTCATCCATCAGGGTTGGAATCAGCTTCTTCCAAACTCCTGTTCATGTTGATATTTTGACCTCCTGCCGTGAATTATGGATGTTCTTAGGGCATCTAGAATGGTGAATCCTTTAAAGAAGCTTTTCAATTACTTTGCCCAGATCCATTAGAGTAATCACTATCTATGGCAGTTATGGCCTTATGAAATATATTTCTTAATAAGATTGACTCAGAATGACTCCTTGATACATGAGTATTGTGTTAGCAGGCATGAAAACAACATCAGTGTCATTGTACATCTCCATCAGAGCTCTTGGTAACCAGGTACATCATCAGTGAGCAGTTATATTTTGTGAGAATTTATTATTTTTTTTCCTGAGCCATAGGTCTCAACAGTGGGCTTCAAATACTCAGTAAACCATGCTGTGAACAGATATGCTGTCATCCAGGCTTTGTTGTTCTATTTCTAGAGAACACACAGTAGATCCAGCATAATTTTTAATGGCCTTACAATTTTCAGAATGTTAAATGAACATTGGCTTCACCAGCTGACAAGAGAGTCAGCCTGTCCTTTGAAGCTAGGCATTGACTTCTCTTTCAGCTGAGAAAGTCCTGGATGACATCTTTTTCCAACAGAAGGCAGTTTTGTCTACTTGGAAAAATCTATGGTTTAGTGTAGCTGCCTTTATCAATGATCTTAGCTAGATCTTCTGAATCACTTAATACAGTGTGTACATTAGCACTTGCTGCTTCACCTTGCACCTTTATGTTGTGGAGACGGCTTCTTTCCTTCAACCTTGTGAACCAACCTCTGCCAGCTTTAGACGTTTCTTCTACCGCTTCCTCATCTCCTTCAACCTTCACAGAATTGAAGAGAGGATAGAGCCTTGCTCTGAATTAGGCTTTGGCTTAAGGAAATGTTGTGGCTGGTTTAACATCTTCTACCCAGACCACTTACATTTTCTCCATATCAACAATAAGGCTGTTTGGCTTTCTTATCATTCATGTGTTCACTGGAGTAGCACTTTAAATTTTCTTCAAGAATTTTTTTTTTCCTTGCATTCACAACTGTTTGGCACAAGAGGATTAGCTTTCAAGACTGTCTTGGCTTTTGACATGGTTTCCTCACTAAACTTAATGATTTTTAGCTTTTGATTTAAAGTGGGAGACCTGTAACTCTTCTTTCACTTGAACACTTAAAGGCCATTGTAGGGGTAATTTCTATATGGTGTTATGTCTCAGGGGATAGAGAGGGGGAGAGAAGTAGAAATGGCCAGTTGGGGGAGCAGTTAGAACACGCACACTTACCTTTTGTTAGGTGTCCTATATTATCACCCCAAAACAGTCACAATAGTAGCATTGATGACTGATCACAGATCACCATAACAAATACAATAATGATGAAAGTGTTTAAAATATTTCTAGAATTACCAAAATGTGACACCAAAACACAAAGTGGGCACATGCTATTGCAAAAATGGCGCCATCGACTTGCTCCATGCAGGGTTGCCACAAACTTTCAGTTTGTAGGAAAAACCCATCATACCTGTGAAGCACAATGAAGCAAAGTGCAATAAAATGCAGTCTTCCTGTAAAGTTATGTGCATAATTCATGTTTTAGGATATTACATTTTATTGTTTAAAGAGCTGGCTGTGCTGTTCCTGAATTCTACTTTGCATCTGTCATATCCTTTGCATGCTTTAGAGCACTTTCTTGTGCATTTTCCTGTGCTGTCCATATCTGTTTGTTGAGAAGATAGAGTAGAACAAGTATTGTGATCATTTTTTGCAGGAGAAAACAAAAATTTAGTTTACTCTCACATGTAGTAGAGTTTGATGATTATTTCCGGTGGACGGCCAGAAAGTGCTGGTGTTTCTGCATGATGTTGATGATCAATGTGTGAGACAAGTTGAATTGTGAGGTTGTTTCAGTCTCAGGACTTGGAAGTCTGGGGTGTAGAATACAGCCTTTTTCAAAGTGTGGCCTGCAGACTGTGACTGGAAAATCTCCTGGGTTCCCACCCCAGACCTACCCAATCAGAATTTCTGGGGATAGGAAAAAATACCCAAATCAGCTAATTCCCAGATGATTCTCACGCTGACAACATTTTGAGAACGGCTGATTCAGAGTGAGGGAATACATTCCCTGGTTCATTGGACTTCTGGGGACTGTCACTTCTCAGGTGCTATTCTCTAAGTCACAGAACCTCCCTTCTGTAACGGAACAATGAAATGTCTCCGGTTGCTGTGGCCCTCTTGGAGAGTCTGCCCTGGCTGGTGGGCTCAGCACATTAGAGGAGCCAGCGGGTGCTGCAGTCTGGAGACATCTTATGATAAGAATTTTTAGTAACCAAAATTGATTAGTAGATAAATATAAATTCTGAATGGCACAAATGATTTCTTTAATACTCAGTGAGAATTGTGAGGAAATTGCATTATCGAAAGTATAGTAAGTGCGATCTGGGTAATACTGGGACTCTCTCTCTAGCAGCCTTTGAATTTCTACAGAGCCCAGTGAATTCTCATTGTCAGGGGCTGCATTGTATTTTTAAGTTCCAAGCCAATTACCATTGAATCTGGAGAAATGTACTTTATCTTTGAAGAAGTAGTTCACATTTTAGTCATTGACATTTTATTTTACCTCTTCTCTACTAAGAGAGTGAATGACTCATTTAGGAGATAAAAAAATACTTGAACTGTTTAAAATATTGATGTTGTAAGTGCCATAACTTTGAAGAGGAAGCGTGAAAATTGGCATTTAAATGATGTCTCCAAAGATTCCTCATCTTTTGTACAGAATGAGACTCGCTATTGGAGCGAACCTGAGATGTTAGATTTCGAATTCGTCTCTGAATGCCTAGCGGCAGGGCTGCTGTGCCTGGTTGAACACTACATAAAGCCACCCTGCGGAGGGGGCCTGGGGGTTAATGTTCAGTCTGTGCTAGCCTGGCCAATGAGGAGCCCTAGTAAGTGCATGATTTTTCTGGGGTACCTTTTTTTAATTACTTATCTGAAGAGGTATCTCTTTCTAATTTATAATAAAAGCTTGAACAGAGGGCTTTGGGGTTAGCTAAAGTCTTGTACAACACCTAAGACAATTTATCAGTTTGTAAAGTAGGTTCTCCATCAGTCTTTATTTCTTTTTAATTTATTCAACCTCACTGGAAGTCTGTGTTTCTGGGATACGGTGTCAAGGTATTGCTACATAGAACCGCTATTCTGTCACTTCTCACAGGGACAGTTAGAAGAGTCTACTTTTCTCCGGTTTTCCAAAATCTAATCTCTAATTTCTTTTTGGCCGTGCAGCTTCTCGAATTTTCCACGAATACAGAGTTATTAAGCTCATCTTCAGCCCTATGCTGTACTTGAAATACATGAACAATCTGTTTATTTTTAATACTAGGAGAATATCTGTATGATTTCCAACATAGACCACTGAAGGAAAAAAGAACAAACACACACAATTTTGATCTGAAGTACATAAATGTTTAAGTAAATTCTTGAACATTTTAAGCTGAAAAATGTTTAAGGCAAAGGAGGAGAAAAATAAAGTAGTTTTCAGTGTTTATAGAATATGAATGTTTTACTCCTTGAAGGCAATATCAATATAAATAGAAAACAGTTTCATTGAAACTTGATAATAAATTAATTCAGTTAAATATAAACTAGGTAGCAAGACAACTCTGTGCAGTAGTAGAAAATCCTCATTCTTTGCACTGTGGAAAGCACATGACTTCCCTAGTAAAAAAGATGGTGTACAATTAAAAATATAACGCTGTTAATTGGTTCTGCAAGCACATAATGGGAAGTCCACAGATTCTTTTTTTTTTTTTTTTTATTTATTTCAGCAAATTATGGGTGTACAGATGTTTAGGTTACGTTTGTTGCCCTTGGTTCCCCCCCCACCGAAGTCCGTGTTTCAAATATGTCCATCCTTCGGGTAGTGCGCATTGCACTCCTTGTGTATACAAATACCCCTCCTTTCCTCCCTCCTCCCCCCTCCTCCCGCCGCCCTCCCCCTTCCCCAGCATCCAATAGATGATATTCTGATATGTGCATTTATGTGTTGATTAGTTAATACCAATTTGATGGTGAGTACAAATGGATCCCGTTCTGCTGCTCTTGTGGTGCCCCACTTTGGATAATGGGCTTAAGTTTAATCCAGGAAAGTGTAAGAGGTGCTAGATCACTGTCATTTCTTATGATTGAGTAATATTCCATTGTGAACATATACCAAATTTTGATAATCCACTCATGGATTGACGGGCACTTGGGTTGTTTCCACATTCTTGCAATAGTGAATTGTGCTGCCATAAACATTCGGGTGCAGATGTCCTTATCGTAGAATGTTTTGTGCTCTTTTGGGTAGATGCCTAATAGTGCTATTGCTGGATCGAATGGTATTTCTATTTTTAGCTCTCTGAGGTATCTCCAAATTCTTTTCCACAGAGGTTGCACTAATTTGCAGTCCCACCAGCAGTGTAGAAGTGTTCCTGTCTCTCCACATCCTCGCCAACATTTGTTGTTTTGGGATTTTTGGATAGAGGCCAATCTCACCGGGGTTAGGTGATACCTCATTGTGGTTTTGATTTGCATTTCTCTAATGATTAGAGATGTTGAGCATTTTTTTATATGTTTGCTGGCCATTATTCTGTCTTCTTTTAAAAAGTTTCTGTTCATTTTGCTTGCCCATTTGTTGATGGGGTTGGAAGTCCACAGATTCTGAAGCTCATCTTTTCTTTATAACCTCCAGGTGTGAGATAGAGGTTTAATATTTCTTTAACAAATGATCTTTAACAAATCAAAAGGATACTTCCTCTCTCTTGAGGGTAAGGTATAGAGGACAGCTGAAATAACTGCAAAAGACATGGCATCCAGAAAGCTTATAGCCCAGGTTTTCAATATCTGTGTTACTAATATTTAGTCCCTAGGGAGGCACTTTTAAAATACTTGAGTTACTTTAAAAACTTATTGAACTAAAAAACTTCAATTTATTTTAGGGGATACTATTGAAATTAGCAGGGCAGTTCATACCATTGTTTATTTAATAGACATTTGGTTTAATCTTTTAACATATATTTTTACATTTGATTCTTACAACAACTGCACTTCCGGCTAAAGAAGTTAAGTTACGGAATGTGTAAGTGCCCACCTGACCTCAAAGCTTATATATGTTCTCCCTACTTTACACAGATAATGAAAAATGCTATCTTAGGCACATTCTCTGATAGACACAAGACAGGAAAAAATGGTAATGTGTAAGTATTCATAGCCTCTTCTTTTTGCTGTCGTCTTTCATGTGGTAGGACTTTGTTATACAGAATCTGGATAATGAGAGTGTAGGGGTGAAAGGAACTTTCCTTCTTCTTCCTGAAGGTTCAAGTATTTGAGTCCATAAAATAGAAAATAGATTAACAGGAGAAAAAGCATACATATTTATTAACGTGAACATGCACATGAGTCACACAAAGTGTTTTTGAAGGGCCAGGTGGTTGAAGCTTAAATACCCTTTTCATAGAAGAGAGGGAAGTGGGGGATGTTAGCAATTTTATAGGAACAGTAAATAATTTTTTAAGGAGGTGAATGAACCCAAAAAACAGACAATAGCCTGAGACAAACTGGGCTCTGGGTGTGGGTGTGGTGTTAACTCTGGTCTTCCTTCCTGAGAGTTTATCTTCCCTTGATGAGATCACAGGGAAGGGGCTCAAGACAGTCTCATTCCTTCTGGAGGAACTTACCCTCCTCAAATAAGGAAACTTTAGAGAAAATCCCTCCCTGTGCTTCAGGAGAGGCAGAGGGGCTCGAGACCTTGGTTCTGAGGCTGCTACTTTAGTTTAAAGTACTCGGCATGTCCAAGAGCCATACTCTGGGGCCTCATTTGCTGAGTCCCAACAGGAGAAAGACGACTTTTGAGGGTTGAGGTGGAAGTAAGAAGCAGGAAAAGCGGCACATTTTGATTTATTTTAGAAAGGACAGAGAACTCTTGCCTCCAGGTAGGAGAATAATTAATTAGAAAAAGGCATGTGTGTATGGGAGTTGGGGAATTGAGCACGAGAGTCATGAAGTTGTGGCAGGTTTGGATAGAGAGTTCTGTGGGCTAGAGGGATAGATCTGCAAAATGTGTTAGTTTCAGAAAATAGGGAAAGGGATTTAAAAAGTTTGTGCATTACAGTCACATTTTAATTTTTAACTTTTTGTTGAGAGACTTGACTAAGCAGTTAAATTGTTCTTTGAGTAGTGGACTGGCATTTCCTTGAACGAGACTTTGCTATGCCTAGCACATACCAGCTCACCTCCGTTTAGCTTACAATATATTTAAAAAAATAAATGCGTAAACACACACACACTGCATACACACATACGTATATGCATATAGTTATACATACATATTTTTATGCATATAAATTTATATATACATAACACATGTATGTGTATATTTGTGTATATGTGTATATTCATATAATTTATACATATGCTACATATTTATGCATAGATTTGTATACACAAAGTCCAAATACATCTCATAGTACTGGCAGTGCTGTACAGTATTGTTTGGAATAGGCTTTTCAAACTACTTTGCGTTTTTCTAAATTTGAAGGGAAAAAGATGACAACAGTGGAGCCCCTGAAAGAAGAGAGGGGAGTGTGCCAGTAGTGAAATCTCGGGCAAATTACTACTGCTTGCTGGACTTCCTTCTTTCCATAAATTGAGGAGATTTAGAGAAGAAAGGTTTGTAATAGGTAAAGGAGTAATAGTAGCAATCAGCTTGGCTATTTCTTAGGTAAGGGTTCAGAACCTGAGGATATGTCAAAGTCTGGTGAAGGGCAACCCTGATGTACTAGAACACAAGAACAAAAACAGTTGCTTTACAACATTCCAAATCCTTGCAAAGTTATTTTGCTTTTCATGATATATTGTATATTACAATATTGATATTTCTGGGTGCATTCAAATGAAATGTTAAGGATTAATTCATGACAGCATGGTCTATTATGTTAAAGATGTAGTTAGGATGAGTAAAGTGTAATAACGAAATAAACAGCATCATTTCACCTGTTAGGACAAACTGTAAAATGATGTAGCCAATTGTAATTTGGACATAATCATTGAGAGAATTTAAGCCTTTTTTTTTAATTACTGTGGATTCATTTTCTTTTCTATCTGTTCTAGACTTAGGATTTAGAGAAACATAGCTTTCTTCCCTGTTTCAAGATAAACATGGTTAACAGAGAAAATCCGGGTTGCCTCTGTACAGTCTAAAGAGATCATAAAAATGAGTCTTATTGGTATAGTTAATGTTAGGACTTGTTATAGCAGTCAAAACTCTGTCTATCCCAGATTTTCTGGGATATGATTCAATTTGTGAATAATCATGCTAGGAATTTTCATGGTAATTTTTGGATGGCTCTTTATTAGGAGCTTCCTGTATTAGAATTCCTCCAGAAACATTGGAACGAAATCCACGAGTCTTCTGTCAACTTTGAAGTTACCTAAAATTGGTTCTTTGTGCATCTGAGGTGTCTTCTTCAACATGGACAGCACTCCCGGGATAGTTACAGGTACCCCCTATTGGTTCTCAGAAGCTCCGGGCAGATCCTCTATGGGTTAGTACTGATGATCTGACTACAGGGTGCCCATATAGTGTGTGGCACTTGGCAGGTATTTTCCAGAATCCAATTGGTTTTCAAAGTAGTCAAATCAAGTCAATTCGGAGGGAATGGTGTGTTTTAGATCTTCAGAACTTTGGCAGCACAGCTCAAAACAGAGGAATTAAGAGTAAATCAAGCAGCATTAAAGAGCCTAATAGGAGTAGGGATTAGAGTACATCAGTTGAAACCCTCACAATAGCAATTAGGGTTCCCTTAACAATTCTGGGGTTCTGGCATGAGGAATAGCGTGTCTAGCCAAACTCAAGATCAGGTGGTAGGAAATAAGTCCTTGTTGAGTAATTCTTTTACCAACATTCTTTCTCTTTTCTCGTTTTGGTTGTTAAGTAGCTCTCTAAATGTTGTCTTTGTGTTGGGTCAAGAGCTTGAATCCCAAGGAGTTTGAATCATACATAGTTCACATCAGAGTCTCAAATTCTTTTTAAGTTTATTTCTTTTATTATCAAGTGTTAAACTCTACCTAAAATAGTTCTGTGTAAGAACTCTTGTATAGTACTGGGGCATGAGGGGAGAAATGTATCTTAAGTTAGTAGGCGTTTATGTAGTTCATCTACATTGTAGGCTAGAGAATTGAATTTTTCTAGTAGCAATTTAAAAGAGGGCAGTAGAAATAGTTGTAGACATTCCAGTGATGGAATTTTAAGGTGGGAATATTGCCATGGAAACAAAGATTAGAATAAAAGGAAAAATTTCAAACGGAAGAATATTTGGGAAAAAATGAGGAAGGAAAAGTAAGTTTTAAGTTTTACTCACTTATAATTGTGTTCGCCAAGTCAACGTCCACTTTTGACCTACTCCCTTGGTCATTTTTACTCACAGTCTTATATGTTTGTGGGAAAAATATATATATGTGTATGTTTGTGTGTGTGTATATATATATTTACATTTAGACTAAGCACTTAAAGATTAAGAGCCCTTTAGGCAAAACTCCTTAACTAGATGAAGCACTTAACAACTTAAAGGTCAGGAATTATACCTTTTTCATTTCCCACTGTGTCTTCCGCATGGAAAAGCCCAACAAATGTTGTTTGGTTAATATTTTTAATTCAACTTGATTTAAAAAATGCCTTCCGAGTACCTATTATGTGCAAGGCATTGACCTAGATGCTGCAGGGATACCAAATACATAACACATAATCTCTGATACAAAGAGAGTTTATACTTAGAAAGCAGGATGAGATTGCAGCAGGAATAGGAACATGAGCTATTGTTTATTCACTACCTATTTGCTAGGTTAGCACTTTACATTTTGTTTTATTTAATCCTTCTGACACACCTATGAGATTAGCTATTATTATCTTCCTCTTTGTTAAAGAAACTGAGTCTCCAGAAAGATCTGTTTGGTTGATAACTACAAATGTTTATACATAGCAGAGTCCAACTGATGTCTAGTATAAACCCAAAGCCAGACTCTTAAATATGCCCCTATACATACACGCATATACACAAATATAGATATATGTTGCCATTATATATGTATGTGATAAGCAGTATGGACAGGTGCAAAAGTATAGGTATTTAAAAAGAATAAATTTCTGAGCATGAGGTGATTATACCTGAGTTAGAGGATCTAGAAAGATTCTGAGGCAGTGACAACTAATACAGACATTGGAAGGGTTAGTATAAGGATGAGAAGAATCATTCTAAGCAGAGGGAATAGTAGCAGGACAAGTGTTGAGATTTAATGTAGTAAGTGCCTATCTCCTAGTAACCATGCTATGTATTGAGTATTTTAATAGCACTTACAAAATAATCATTTTTATAGCAGATCAAGTGGACACTAAGAAAATGGAATGTTTTCTCTAAGGGAGGGCCAGTCCGACACTTGGTATATAATCCATGCTGGACCTCAGATTATTATATATTTTTGGTGATGCTTGTCCAACAGTAGTCAGTTACAAAGTTTAATTTAAAGAGATGGCCATCCTTTGACCTGGTTGGGCACAAGAGTGGCCCCGTGAATGCGATTGTGCATGTTTCTCCTTTCAGAATAATTCATTTCACTGCTTTAACAATGTTTTATGCCTGTGTATTGGGGACAGATGAAGTTAACAGTTAAATAAAAACAATTACACCATCAGGAGAGCTCAAAGCTAGTCCTTGCACTTATAGTCTAGAATACTAATAGCAAGATGCAGACATCCCAATTCCTCATCTTGCATTCCTGTGTTAAATATTAATATATTAATTTGTGTGACCATAGTCTGTCACTAAAGCTTCTGCTTTCTCTGTACATCAAAGTTAAATGATAGTACTTAAGCCTTCATTTACAGAGTAACTTGCAGACTCTGGCTAATTCATCATAACATTTCTTAGATGGTTCCTATTTAAATATTGTGATTGCTGTTTTATAGGCAGAGAATAGGCAAAGACATTGACAGCGTTTATTTACATTGGCTATATAAAGCGTCATACCTAGACTTCCACGTTCAGCATAATGACATTAATTTCATTCATAGTTTTTTTACTCCTTTGGATTCAGAGATGTTGAAGAGTAGATACTTGTAGAGGAGATAATCTACTGGGGCTCCTCTGCTATAGCCAGACCGAGGAGATATTTACTGGATATTTGATGTCTCTGGTCCTTACGGTTTATGCCAGTTCTGGATTCAATAAATCTAGATTTTTAAATTAGTTGTTATTTGTATGAGTAGCTATACAAAGCTTCTACCATTATGTGTAATTATTAACCTTGTAAAATCTTTTCTTGTATTTAAGTAGCAGCTCTTGTCCAAATTGGAGTAGTACTATTTGTTTGTTTCACATAGGATTTAATGCTTCTTAATTATGGCAGCTACATCACTCCAAATATCCTCTAAAGATCTGTGCAGTTCAATAAGAACAGATAAACATGTAAAACCCTGTGCTTTAGACACAGTGGGAAGATAGAGGAGACTACAGCCTTAAGATTATGCAAGTAAAATGGTAAACACCAGTTTCCAGAACAGCTGTTCTCAAGTTCCCTTCTCAAATCTTTGTGGAGGGCTGGATGTTTGGAAAAATTGCACAGAAAAGAGAAGATGTAACTGAGTTAAAATCAACCCCTGAGAGAGAGTCAATCCTAAATTCAGAAATACTGAAAAAGAAACCTGAGCGTATCAGAGCTGTGACTGTAAGGAAAGGATGTACCCTGTGCGTGGGACTTAGCCAATCTTGGAAAGGCCACGCGTGTGGGGAAAAGGGGTACAGGAGACTGAACAGTGACTCCTAAAGACATCCATGTCCTAATCCTTGGAGCCTGTGAATGTTACCTTGTCACAAAAGGGATGCAAATGCGATTATGTTGAAGGTCTTGAGATGGGGAGATTATCCTGGATTACCTAGGGGGCCATCAATGAAATCACACGTGCGTTTATATGAGGGAAGAGGAAGAGATTTGCTGCAGAAGAGGAGACAGTATGAGGATGGAGCAGAGGTTGGAGTGAGGCAGCGACGAGCCAAGGGATACCAACAGCCGCCTGGACCGGGAAGAGGCTAAGGATGGATTTTCATCTGCAGCCTCCAGAAGGAACCATCCCTGCTGACACCTTCATTTTAGCTCCAGGTGACTTATTTTAGATTTCTGGCATTTAGAACTGTAGTAGGATAAGTTTCTGTTGTTTTAAGCCATTAAATGTGTGGCATTTTGTTATATCAGCAAGAGGAAACGTAATACAGAGAGTAAAATAGGAAATTCACTTTTGGGAATTCTGTGGTGAAAGCAAAAAGAAACAAGAGGAGAAATCTAGGATTCTGAAAAACAACGACAACAAAAATGAAAAAGTAAGTGGAAAATACACAACTCCCCCATCAGTCACCACCTACAAATCATTCACTCAAAAAACTACATTTTTGCTAAATTAACAGAAGAGGGCTCTCTTGAAGGAGGTGGTGAGAGACTGTGCTGTCATAGCCCCCAGGTAATGTCGCCTGCATTGTTTTTCCTCTTGAGGAACGAACGTGAAGATAGAGGGTCCTTCACAGTGGTGTCCTCCAATCTTTTTTAAACATTCTGGACTCATGCTTATTGTCAAAAGCCAGCCAGAGAACTTGGCTTTTTGATACTCGTGATCTTGTAGATACTTGTTTCTTAGTGAAGAAAAAAAATCTTTGGCTCATTCCACATACATTTATTGAGTGCCTACTGTGTGCACTAATTTCAGTACAGTAGTGGTAGGAGTTAGTGCAAATGTCTTGTTTTAGTGAAATTCTCAGGGCTGGAATATATGCAGCAACTCTGAAGACAGGTGGGTTGGTCTTCTTGTGTCTGTCGGGACTCACGGCAGAATGAACCACATGGGGAGAGTGGGTCTGTTGGAGGTGGCAGGCCAGGGTGTCAGAGAGAGACCTGGAAAAGGAAATTCAAGGGATCAGGAGCAGATACCAGAAATAAATCAGAAAATAGGGTTTTTAAGGTAGGTGAAAGCAAAGTGGTTTGGAGTATAGGCTGGGAAGGTGAAAGTACCCAGGGCCATTTATCAATGTTGGCAGAAGCAAGCCAGCCAGTCAGCTTAAGGACTCAGGGCCAAGCTGGCCAGGGACCAGCAATGATTAAAAATAAATTTATTTAATTCATGGATATGCAGTATAAATGCCTTCTTATAAAACAGTGGACTATGCTCTTTTTTTTTTTTAAAGTTGTTCCAAATGCAATTATAATAAGCTTGTATCACCATGTTTAGAAATTTGGCATATGCTGCTTAGATTGTACAGTTTTTAAAGTGCTACACTTAAAATAACAGCTGAAAATATGCTGAAGGTGGTATTAATTTATGCAAAACTGCTTTCTAAATATAAATAAATAAAACTATAAAAAGCTTTCTTTTATTTTAAAGATATAAAAAGCATTTTTTTTAAGTTAAAATCTGTTGCTTTGGTCATTGCCAACATAAATGCTTTCTTTTATTAACTAACCCACCCAGTCCAGCTCTCCCTTTCTTGCTGTGTGAGGAGCAATGCATCTGGGACTCACAGTGGAGGGAGAATTTTCTCCTGGTTACCTATATTGGTAGAAAGGAAAGGTTTCTCTTGTTCATGCTTCAGTCCACAGAATACTTCTGCTGGCCACCAGGACAATCAAGTTGAATAAAATACAGACTGTGATTTACAGTTGATTAAAACGATGGCAAACCCAAGTTTCTTGTAGCTGGGCTGTGGCGCTCAAGTGTTGCACCAGCTGGCTTTTGCTAGAATTACACATAAGGATTTTCTCAAAGGAAGGAAATCCCAAAATTACTTTCTAAATTCCAAATCAATGATTAAGTGATGTGTAGGGAAAGAAAAGGAGAGACTATATGAAGAAGAAAGGAAAGTGCATGAAAATGCAAAGTAGCACTAGTTCACCTATGCACCAAACACCGCGTGCCTGATATTAAGTTCAGTTTTGGGGGCGTAATGGCGAGAAAGAGCTCACAGTCCAGTGGGGAAGACTGACCTGTGCCAAAGAAATGTGTGCTATGCTTGGGGAAATCAACTTAGCACAAAACTCAACTTAGGAGGAAGTTAAGGAAGGTTTCTTGGAAAAGATAACGCATAAGATAAGATGATCGCATGGAGAAGGATATGAGATAAATACAAGCAGAGAGGAGGAAACCCAAAGCTTTGTGCTGTGAGGGGAGAGTAAGTAGCTCAACATTGCAGGAGGAAGGTAAAACCTGAAGAAGAGATAAAAATATTAAGAGTTAAGAAAGAGCCATAGTGTGCGAATTAGTTTCCTAGAGCTGCCTTAACAAATTACCACAAACTTGCTGTCTTGAAACAACAGAAATCTATTCTCTCTCAGCTCTGGAGGCCAGAAGTCTAAAATTAAGATGTTGACAGGACCTTGCTCTCTCACCTATAGAAAGGATTCTTCCTTGTTTCTTCTAGCTTCTGGTGTTTGCCAGCCATCCTTGGTTTGTAGATGCATCTCTTGAATCTCTGTCTCTGTCTTCCTGTGTGTCTCTTCTGTTCTTATAAGGACAGCAGTCCTATTGGATTCGGGGCCCACCATATTTCAGTGTAACCTCATCTTAACTAATTAACTGTAATGGCAATGACCCTATTTCCAAATAAGGTCACATTCTGAGGTACCAAGGGTTAGGACTTCAACAGATCATTTTGGGGAACACAATTCAACCCCAAACAGTATCCACAAAAGAGTGTTTAAATTTATATTTTTCCCTGGGAGTTGCTTAAAGGAAGGCTGCTCAGTGGGAACCTATAGTTGTGTTCTGATAAACTGTGGTGATTTTTCTTAATGGCCTACGGAAGAAAAAAGGCAAACTTGAACATAATGAACTGAGAAAAAGAACAGTAAACATTAATAGCTCTAGTAGCCCTCATTAAATAAACAATTGGTAGCATTTTTCTGTGAAGCTGTGTAGAAGCTATTTTAGAAGCTACCTTTTGGGAGTTATTGTGAAAGAGAAGTAAGTAGTTAGGCCTTCAGCAGGTTCTTACTGCAAAAAAACAACAAAAACAAAAAACAAAACAACCCCCCTTCCCCCCAAAAAAAACAAAACGCAAAAAGCAAGCCCTGGACACATTCTATTCTAAGTCATTGTACTTTATAGAAGCATAAAAGGAACAGATATGCTGGAGCTAGTTGCAGGGTCTCTGGCTACAAAACAAGAGTTTTGTTTAAAAGATTATACATTATTTGCTTTGGAATGAAGTCATAAAATGAAAACAAAGACAACGTACGTTTCTATGATTCAAAACATAGGAAATGCGAGTTTAGTATAGAGTTTGCACTCTTTTCTGAATATTTATACTATTTTTGTCATTCCTGATGTCATGTTTATTGCATTCTACGTACATTTAAAAAATCTATAATTCTTCCATTAGAATAAATGAATGAATATCCTCCAGTTTATAGAAATTCACTGCATATACAGTTATTCAAGAACATTTCTTTCCTGTGAACTTTTAAACCCCTTTTCTGTTTCTCTGTTGCTGACTGTAGGAACGTATTTGGCTGTTAATCTACAGTGTGTGTAGGCAGTATTGAGGCCATGAATTGTATTAAATTGTAATTTTAAAGATTATCCTGCAAGTCTACTAAATATATATTACTAGACTGGGGTCATCCCTTTCTTCTTGTCATGCTATATTGACCTTATGAATGAAAGTTAGAATAGCTTTCTACTATAAGTTTTTCTCTTTCATTCCTCCCTCTCTCCCCACTTCTTCCCTTCCTCCCCTCCCCTCCCTGCTCTCCCTCCCTTCCCCTCCCCTCCCCTCCCTCTCCTTCCTTCCCTTATTTCTTTGCGACAGGATTTGGCTCTTTTGCCCAGGCTGGAGTGCAGTGGTGCAGTCATAGCTCACTGCAGCCTCAAACTCCTGAGCTCAAGCAATCCTCCGGCCTCAGCCTCCTGAGTAGCTAGGACTACAGACATGCACCACCACACCCAGCTTATTTATTGATTTATTGATTGATTATAGAGATGGAGGTCTCACTATGTTGCCCAGGCTAATCTCAAACTCCTGGGCTCAAGTGGTACTCCTGCTTTAGCCTCCCAAAGTGCTGGGATGATGGACATAAGCCACGGCACCCAGCTGTTTCATTTTAATAGCTATGAGATTTAAACACATATTGTTCATTCATCTAACACCATGTATTATCCTTTTGTCCCTTATTAACTATTTTTATTTTAAGGTTTTATCAGTATTATTTTTGATTGACAAATCACACATATTTATGGGGTGCAACGTGATGTTTTGATATATATGCAAAATGTGAAATGATTCAGTCAAGCTAATGTATCCATCATCTCACTTACCTATCATTTTTTATGGTGAGACATTTGAAATTTACTTCCTGTCTTGAGTCCATTTTGCTATTGCTTATAATGGGATACCTGAAACTGGGTAATTTATTTAAAAAAGGAATTTATTTCTTACAGTTATGAAAACTGAGAAGTCCAAGGTTGAAGGGCTGTATCTGGTGATACTTTGTTGCTGGTGGGGACTCTGAAGCCTGGGGCATCAGATGGCCAAGGGGATGAGTGTGCTAGTTCAGGTCTTTCTTCCTCTTCTTATAAAGCCACTTGTAAGATTAACATTAATTCATTAATCTATGAGTGGATTAATTCATTCATGACAGCAGAGCCCTCATGACCCAGTCACTTCTTAAAAGCTCTACCTCTCAATACTGCCACAGTGGAGATTAAATTTCAGCATGAGTTTTGGAGGGGACAAATACCCAAACCATAACTCTCCCTAGTTATTTGAAATGTACAAGACATTATTATTGACTGTAATCACCCTGTTGTGTAATGGATCTCAAAACCTATTTCTCCTGTCTGTCTGAAACTTTATATCCTTGATCAGTAACTCACCATTCCTTCCCTTTCACTCCCTCTTAACTATTTATTTTATAAGGTTTTTTTTTTTTTTTTAAAGAGTCAAGAGTTTAAGCTAATTGCTATATAGTTCAACATCTCCATTACCTAACAGCTTTGTGGCTAAGATTCAAGTTGCTTTAATAAAGACAAGTAGCAAAACTTTTAGTTTATTATACATACTACATTCATGCTTTGATTACAAAATTTTGCCAAATATATTTAGGCATTTGATTGTCAGAACACATGAGTTCTAAAAGCAGAATTAAGTCTGCTTTTAGTTCTATCAAATATTGTACCTTTCGAAACAGGGCAAAGATGTGGATTTCAAAAACTACTTAATGTTAAATTTCTTGTCAATGCCAAACATGTTTTTTGAACGTAATATTAAATAGATTGTGTTAATTTGGAATGAACGTGGATATTTCTGAAAAACAAAGCATGCTTAGACGGCGAGTAGTGTGGTGGAGAACTAGCATAAATGAGGAATCAAAAGACTTGGAATTTAATACCAGCCAACACCTAACTTGCCATAACCTCTGTGGGCTCCTGCTTACCCATTTATGGTTTCTGGTCTACTGACATCGCTGAGCCATTGGATGCATCCAAAGGAAGTTTGAAAGCTTAAAATTTCAAAATTTATAAATTATATAGAATTACACAGGTATATGGTGATGATATACAAAATAACCTAATTGAGAGGATTCTTGGAACAGTAGCTCAGGGAGAAACTGAAGACTCTGATTTCACCCACCATTTAAGAAAATCATAAAAGAAGCTTCCTTTTAGCCATTTAGACAAGACGAAAAATAAAGTTAACACCAAGATGTTTAATAGTAACTTAAAGGCCACTATAAAAAATTGTTTTAAACGAGCCTAAGTCATGTCTGGGACATAGTGGATGCTCGGTACATGTAGATGAACGATGAATGGCTAGCTGGACATCACGACTCTTAAAATTTCTTTGTTTTTGTACTAGAATTGCTACATCTGTCCTGTTAGGGCAATATACTGCATTTCGAAAACATGGAATCTCTTCCGATATGTGTGGCCAGGATGGTGAGCGATTTGAAAATCATCCCATATTAAGCATAACTGACATAACAAAGAGTATTTAGTCTACAGAAGAACAGACATATGAGGAGACAACAGATTTTCAGATTTTTGAAAGATTATTATGGATATTGTATATTTCATCGTATGTAGCCCAGAAGGCGGAATTAGTATAAACATTAAAAGTTTTAAAAAGGCAAAATTGGCATATATGAAGAAGCAAAAACTTAATAACCAATCAAATTGTTTGAAAAGGGACATCTTCTTTCTGACATACGCTTTGAGCTTGACCCTGGCAATGGAGGAACAGAGTCCGATAGAACACGCTGAAAAATTTTGCTTAAGTTTCCTTGGGCTGGGAATGTCTGAAGGTGATCTTTCAAGTGTACCTTCCAAAGATTTTGCAATTCCATGAACGATCTCATGTGTCAACCCTGGGTCTACTGACCAGCGAGTACTTATTGTCCATTCGCCCCTGCACTGAGAGCTCCACTGCAGAAGGCTGAGTTCCGTATGAGCCTGTACTCTGGCTGTAGCCACAATGCGAACATAACCCAAACAGTTGCACCTGGTGTTGCCATTTACTCATTTGTTCATTCAGTAAATATTTTATTGTGTTTCTGCAGTATACCAGGCACTGTTTCAAGGAGTGGGGATAAAAAAGGCAATTGTGAGCTTATTTCTTGGTGAGTGGGACAGAGAGCATAGAGATCAACAACTAAATACGTATCAGGTGGTGAGTACCGTAAAGGAAAAATGAGTACCTCTTGGGGGGGGGTGGATGAAGATCGATCAGGAGGGTTGATTTTTGATAAAACGTTCAGGCCTTTCTAATAGGAAGACAATGAACCAAGACCTGAAGGATGCAATAGAGTAAGCCAAGCAGATATCTAGACCAACAGTGTTCCAGGCGGGTGGGCAGCTAGCGCAAAGACTTGAAGGAGGAGTGTGCTTTTTGTATTTGAGGAATGGTAAAGAGGCTTTGTGTCTGAGGCACAAAAGCCAGGGAGAAAGATGTAGATGATATGGTGAGAGAGGTTGTTGTTTTGTAGAAGGAAGGGAGAGGCAGATCACGTGGGGCATTGTAATGACTTAGGCTTTCACTCCGAGAGGAAGCCTCAGATGCAGAGATCTTGTTCAGAGGGGAGAACAGAGATGTTGAATGACCAGCAAAGTATAAGTTAAAAAGAGCCCTGGACTACTGATGAGGAACTGATGTTAGTGTGGTCTTTGCCATCCAGCACCTGGATGTTCTTCGTCAAGTTATTATACTTTACCACTTCGGATCTTAGTCGATTTTAATTTTAGGACTGAAATCAGTGACCTATAAGGATGTCTATTTTTTTAATTCCTTGATTAAGTATCATTTTATGTTAAGTTTTGAAGACAAGGGAAACTGAGAAGAGTGGAGAAATGTTGGAAGAAGGCAAGTTTCATGAAGGAAAGTGGGTCTAAGCTGGGTTTTAAAACTGGGCAAGATTTAGATCACTAGAGCAAAGAGGATAGGACAGTCCAAGTATGGAGAATGCTGTGTGACTAGTGGCAGAATATATACTGAGCAGAGGAACCATGAAGAGGCTGGTGCAGTGAGGGTAGAAGGAGGCTCCTCGAGGAATTGTAGGTGGATGTAAAACATGAAGATATTATGAACAACAGGCAGTGAAGGTTAATATGCTCTAATATGTGAAGGCCATCATGTATCTTAGAGCAGGGACTAACAGGCTGATGTCACTAAGAAAGTATTAATAATGTGGACTTTGCATCCAGTGATACATTGTTGCACACCAGTAGCATCTTTGATAATCACAATTTTTTGTGCATTAGTAGTGATGAAATAGTGGACGATTTCTTAAAAATGTGCCTTCTCTATCTCCCTTCCCAAAATAAAACAAATGAGCCAGAATCAGAGCTGAGAACTAGAATAGTGATTGCTCTGGGGGCAAATGTGTATAAACATTGCTGTCTGAATACCAAGAACGTGGGCAAGCAATAGGAAAGAGGTTCTGAACCTGAGTTACCAACATGGAATTGGGTTGGGACCTTTGAGAGAGGTTAACATGTTTTCAGGTCCGTAGCACCCTGATTCCAAGCAGAAGTCCTCTCTCAAGTATCCCCAGTGTAGGTTTATAGGACTTTAACAGATTAAGATCAAGCAGGTCAGAATCATTTTAACCAACTTCATGAAGAGGTAAGACATTTTAAGTGAGAGTTAGCCTAAACAGTAAAACTGAATGTTTAGACACTTACTGAGTGCAGATATTACAGTTATCAAATACAAAAATCAGAATGGCTGTATGTACATATTTAAAGAAATAAAAGATGAACCACAAAAGCAAACAAGTAATGAAAGACTGTTGAGAATGACCAGGAAGATCTGAAAAAGAATGACATGGAACCTCTAAAAATGGAAACCATTTTCATGGAAATAAAAATGGAACTGAGAAATTAAGAGGCAGATGAGCCACAGAGAGAATTAGTGAACTGGAAAATATATGTAAGAATTACCCAGCAAGGCAGCACAGAAAAGGAAATAGAAATATAGAAGAATTGCAAGGTTCTTATTTTCAGACTCAACAAAGGACAGAGAATGGAGGAGAGTCAGTATTTGAAAACATATTAGCTGAAAATGTTTATAAATCATAAAACATGTGAATTCAAAGATTCAGGTTGTATAAAGTGTCCCAAATAGAATAAACAAAAATATGAGTATTGCAGTATCAGGAAAATCTATTTCAGTTTTTTTCTTTTTAGAGCATTTGAAGGACTAAAAACATGAAGTTGGCAACATCAACTAAGAGTTGGTTACCATTGTTACGGCAGGAGAAGATGACTTGGATGAATGATATTGTAACAATGATGAAGAGGCAATCCATAAACATTTTGCATCAAAATACAATATGATAAAATGGACCGATATGAGGGTGAAGGAAAAGATTCATTAGTGACTTTCTTTCTGGATTTGATGACTGCAACGTAGGCATTAGGAAAAGCAGGGAAGTTGAGATCAAGTAATTTGTGAGGACGAGAGGTGTGTTTGCTTTTAGATAGGTTAAGTTTGGGGCAATGAAAGCATATTGAAGTGACAGTTTAAAGTAGAGAAGCTGTCCTCATGAACACTTAAGAATTTTTTAATGTGAAGAAAAATGTATTGTGCAATCACAAAATTTTGTTTTATTATATATCCAGAGTTAGAAATACAAGGATGATTTTCGGTACAGTGTTATTTCAGCACGTTATCTGCTTTTATGTATGCATTGCAATGATACAATGAAAAGGGAACAATACAGTATACATTCAGATACTAAACTTGGAATTAAATTTCTGGAATTGAAATTTTCTTGTTAACAAAAATTAACAATGGCAAGAGTATAGGAACTAATATTGGTAGAGATTCTTGGACTTGGGCTCAAAAATACTGGTTTTAATCTTTATTGTGTATTTGTAAAGTTATTGTACTGTTACTACCCTAGGTTATTAATTTAGCAGTGATTAACCATGATGATGACACACTTCAACAGAGCCTCATGAAAGTAAAAAGGTTACTACTGCATTAGATTTTAGCTAGGCAGAAAAGACCAAAAGCTTTTCCTTGTACAAATAAAACAATAATTTGGAAGTTAGAGGTAACTGTGAATAACAGAAGAACAATGGTTTAATTTGAGTAACGATTGAAACAATTATCTTGAATACCTCTAAAATTATATTTTTTTGGCTTATAGTATTGCATGGAATTAAGTGTATGTTAAAAACAGGCTTAGAGGCCTCATGTAACAGGTCTCACGCAGCCATAAAAACAAATATGCAAATTAAATGGAATCAACAATTTAGAAAACTATAAAATTCAAATTACCATCACATCTGTGATGGACGATGATTTTTTTGCTAAGTGTAAGTTGCTGTCAACCCCAGACTGTTCAGGCGCAGGTTTTATGGGTCTGACAAGGCTGGTCTATTGAGTTCTGTGTATTCCTGCTACTTCCCTCTGTTTGAACTACTAGGAAGCCATCATTACAATTCCCAGGGCTGTCATTTGGTCTGCACTGAGATACACGCATCACTGTTAAGTCTGCCTCCGTTACTTTTCTGCTAAATTAGCCCTGGATGTTAAAGTTGTATCTTAACACGTTGCCAGTGTAATAGTAATAAACATGGTTACAGACTCAGACACTGAAATCACATGACAGTCTGGTAATAAAATGATCCAGAATATAGTTATATTAATTTTTAAGATCATCACTGAAATGAATGACAAACTTTATTCCTAGAGATAACTAGGATTTCTGATGCTATGTTCTTTGGCCTTTTGAGATCCAAATTTTGCAGTAAGTTATTAGAATCAAAGTTAATGAAACTGAGTTAGTAAAAAAAAAAAAAAAAACTCTAAAAACAAAAGCCAAAAATGAATGACAAACTTTATTCCTAGAGATAACTAGGATTTCTGATACTACGTTCTTTGGCCTTTTGGGATCCAAATTTTTCAGTAAGTTATTAGAATCAAAGTTAATGAAACTGAGTTAGTAAAAAAAAAAAAAAAACAAACTCTAAAAACAAAAGCCAAAAACACATGAGAAACTACCTTCCCATCTCTTAGGCAACTTACCACGCTTAAGAAATAGTACATTATTCTGTTTTCTCCCTGAAAGTTGCATTTACTATAGATTCAAAGATCTGAGGAAACAGAACTTTAGAGATTTTTGGGCAATGATTGTTAATCAGTTTGCACTGGTGCTGTGAGCTGTAGGGTAGTGGATTTTATTAATGACCCTTAATAGCTATAATTAACATGTAGAACCTTTAAACACAACTGACCTTTTTTTTTTTTATCTGAAGGCTGTGGTTGTGATAATTTTGGTTGCTTATTTCTGATTTATTGAGTCTCCATTTCTAGCCTTATCTTTGCTTGTAACTGCCTCCCAAAGGTTTGCTCGAAGGTTTTTGATTATCCATATTGTAATTATCATTGAAAAATACCTGATTATGGTCATTCTTGATGTGGGCCACTTTCTTATGTTAAGTAATATATCTTTAGTTTGACCTTGTTGTAGGTTTTGCCTAAGAGAAGTGGAAGATTTTGAAACTTCTGGGGCTTTAGCTTTCCCACACACCAAATTGTTAAAATTCAGTTGATCTGCCTTTTGAGACTTGTATGACTTGATCTGTGAATAAACTTTTACAAGTAATTACATAGTCCTATTCTTGAATTTGGCTTTAGGTACAACCCTTTTGTATTTCATACTAACATAAATATCCTAGAGAGATGGCCATATTTTTATTGTTTTAGTGTATTTCCAAATATTATGTCAAATTTATCATTCCATTTTATTTTCCATGTACTGCTCTACTTACAGGCTTATTATGTATTTGTGGAATGCTATAATTAATAAGACTGTGGTTAATTTTAGTGTTTATTGCCCATCTCTTGATGTGAAGATCACTTCATCACTATCACAACATGTTCTGGCGCACACAGATGCCACACACAGACAGCAGATCTTTAAAAAAAATGGTATTGCTTTGAATATTAATGTGTCAGTTAGACATCAGCCATGTGAGAAGATGTCTTCTTTTAGATCATGTTACATAAAATCTCCTGTTAGCCCCAATGAGAAAGTATGATGTCTTGATTTGTGGGCCAACTTTTTTGTCAAAGAAGAATTATAAAGATTATTTGTGAGTGGCACATGCAGAGGTACCAATCTGAATGAGGCAGCTGTATCCTATCAGGATGAACTAATGGAGACTGTACAGATGGATGCCTTAGCAGTTCTTCAAAAGAAATGGCATTAAAAAAACAAAACTCAGGAACGTGTTGCTGGACAGTACTTATTTTTAGGTTTCTCCTTGTGTTACATTTTCACCAATCCTGGTTGTAATTATCTCATTGAAAGTCACATGGGCCTTGAAATCATCTCATGGAAAGTCATCTCGATGAATTATCATCTTATTGAAAGTAACGTGGGATCTTTAATACTTCTACAAGTAGGACTTATCTTTGAGAATAACATTGAAAGAAGAAATGTTGAAGATTCTTGATTTAACAATTATTACTGTGTGCTGAGAAAGTTTATTCATTGTTTGTCTAAAGAACATTTTAGAATGTTTTATGTAGTTATGGCCATTATGCTAAATAAAGTAACACCTAAAGTAATGCCATAATAAAGTCCTGGAAAGAGCATAGGCTATCGAATTAGAATTATTTTCACTTCCTGGCAGCCCAGTAATCACCTCTGTGAACTTGGGCAAGTCACTTAATCTTCCTAAGCTTGGTGTCTGCTTCTGTAAAAATGGAAATGATATTCTAATGCCACCTCCTACCATGACAGTTTTTTAGAAATTATTGAGAGAACCTATCAAAAGGCCAATCACAATGCCTGGTAATCTCGAATTAAACAAATTAGATATCTAAACGGACTGAGAAATATATATGATGCTTGCCTCAAAATGGTTGAGCATTAAGAAAAGTTTTATGTTGTCCTTTACTGTTTCTGAATCTCTTAGCTTCTAACACTCTTTTCCGTTCCATCCTTCCTTATTCACGCCCTGATACATCATACACATTTTGGGATAATAAAAGTCCAAGACCTTCGTTATTTTACTTTTTAAATTATCCTTTAGTTAGAATTTTGTGTTTAAATGGCTTTAAAAGTCAACACATTGAAGGATAAGCACTACAGATGACTAAGTTCTATTTTGTACCTATCGTCCCAAACCGTATACTGTTTCCACTGAAAGTATTCACCGCTATGTAAAATGAGTTTGTAGTTTTTAGCTGTTAGTATGTCTCAGAGAAGTTCGTTTGATTTTTTTTGTTTGGTTGTTTTAGAGATAAGGTCTTGCTCTGTCACCCAGGCAGGAGTGCAGAGGTGCTTTCATACCTCAATGCAGCCTGGAATTCCTAGGCTCAAGGGATCCTCCTGCCTCACCCTCTGAGTAGCTGGGACTACTGGTGTGTGCCACCACACCCGGCTAATTTTTTTTATTTTTTGTAGAGAGTAGGTCTTGCTCTGTTGCCCAGGTTGCTCTCAAACTCCTGGCCTCAAGTGATCCTCCCACCTCGACCTCCCAAAGTATTAGGATTATAGGCATGAGCCACTGCACCTGACCTGATTCAACCTTTAAAATAATTATAAAAACAGAATTACAGTCCCCCTGCCCCAACCCTCCATTAATGATCTGCAAAATGTGGGTTTCATGTTTGGGTTGACACCATGAGATTTGTTTTCCTGTCTTACAACTGTGGATGATACCTTTATCTTAGGAAACCACTGACCACAGAGCTTAGAATGAAGAAAAGGGATATAGAGAATTCTTTGCTGATCTTCATTGCTTTGCTGCATTAGGGAAGTTTTCAGTTGAGCAAAGGGAGCAAGAACCCATTATTCAGGGGCTGTTGTCGTTGAGAAGATTTGTGTTCTCCATTTTAGGGAATATTTTAGAACTAAGGACCACATATCATTTATAACCATCAGGACAGGATGAGTTATCCTATAATTTGGGCTAATATATACCCCCAGCCCAACATACACACACATCCTTAATAGAAGGTTGATGTAAAGGTAATGTTTCGTGCTGAGGACAAGGTGGCCTGGAGATATTTCTATGGCAACAGAAAGGCCCCCACAGATATCTGTCTTCTAAAGTTGATGCTGTTTATTAGAGGTTGCCTGTTCTACAGACTGTAATTATCATTAGGTAGAAAAAGGTTGTTAAATGTGGGTGGACTGCTTGGCTGAAGCTTTCCGACTGATTTGTTTAGCACACCTTTGAAATAAATTTCAAAGGAATATTAAGAACCTGAGATTATTGTGCTACTTGTCTCCGTAGTTGAAGCTATAGCTAATTATAGTATGTTTGCTGAATGAGGATGAAGTTTTTGAACAGACAGCATAAACAAGCAGCACAAAAACATGATTAAGAGTGATCAGTCTATGTTAAATGATTTTAACGTGTATGCACTTAGGCTGTTTAGAGGGGTCTGTTTCTTTGTAAGGAAAAGATGCCTCAATCAAAGCAGCCTTTGAATTAATTAAGTTGTTATTGGAATGTTTTCCAAGGGCTAACAGTCTGTGATTCAGAATTTGTGTTCTGATTCTACTACTAGAACTCTGAACTTCCAACATGTTTCTTGGTTCTTTTTGTAAAATTTAAAACAAATGGGCAAAAAAAGAAAATCTATCCTCAATTGGATATGTGAGAAGTATTTTGTTTCCCTGCATTTATGGTCATGAGCAATACATTTAGTATGTAATGCAATGTTGTTGTTAAAGGAAAAACATGTAGAAATTTAATGAATTTGGGCAGCAAAATGAGTTCACTTTTTTCCAAGAATGAGATTTCAATTGTTGTGTTGCAAAAATCAGTTTCTCACTATGTATGATTAGATTTTCTTAGAAATTAGAAGTTAGAGGAGTTTCACAGTTATTATTCTTTGAATTTAATGGGATTTTTCATAAGTAGTAATATAATTCCATAACACCTTACTTGGAAACCATACAATCATTCCATTAATATGTAGTCTTGAATGAATTAATTTCACTGAAGTTTAAAATCATGCTATAATGTATTATACTGAAAAAAGTATCAAAAGGTTCAGGATGTATTCTCATGTTTTACGGACACCTGTTTTGATAGTTATTGTCATTAGCCATTAAAAAATTTACTGAAAAGAGAAGTAGTTAAGAGCAAAATGTTTTTGTATATTGAATATTGTGGAATAGCTTAAATGAAAATTCTTTTTATGTGGAGGTCTAATTAGTTGCCTGCTCTTGTCTACTCCAGCAAATTGTCATCTTGCTTGGCTAGTTTTATTCTCATGTATATGCTAAACCCCTCATGATAACAAGCTTTCCAGTTAGTTTATTGAACAATCTGAACTTGGTAAAGTATAAACATGAAATGATTTTATACTTTTCCTGACTGAGCCTACTAGGTTCCCATTCCTATCCTTTAATTGACGTTTCAAATATTTTCTGTAACTTACTAGTGACTTTTGGTTAAAGAAAAACTTTCAGTCCAGTTTTATATTAATACTTGAGCCTTATATTAGGGTTCTCCAAAGAGTTATAGCCAATAGGATGGTGATACATACATACATATATATATATATATGTGTGTGTGTATGTGTGTGTTTGTGTGAGTGTGTGTATACACACACACATATACATACACATACATACACACATATACATGAGAGGCCTGTGTTAGGGGAATTGGCTCAGGTGATTATGGGGGCTGAAAAGTCCCACAGTAGGCTGGCTGCAGACTGGAGAACCAGGGAAGCTAATGGTGCAACTCTCAGTCCAAGGCCAAAGGCCTGAGAACCTGGAGTTCTGATATCCAAGGGCAAGAGAGGGGCGTGCCAGTTGCAGAAGAGAGAGTGAATTCACCTTTCCTGTGCTTTCTGCTCTCTCTGGGCCCTTAGCTGATCGGCTGGTGTCCTCCCACATTGGATGAGGGTGGCTCTTCCTTACCAGTCCACTGATTCAAAGGCCAGTCTCTTTCGGAAACACTTTTACAGATAGACCCAGACATAATGCTTTACCAGCTGTGTGTCCCTTAATCCAGTCAAGTTGATAACCTAATCTTAACCATCACAAGCCTCACATCCAACTTGAAGCTTTTCCTTTTTCACATGGCTCAGGGGAAGGAAGTTTATTCTGGTTTTTTTTTTTTTTTTTTTTTTTTTTTAACTTAAGCTGTCTGTTCCTTACCTTGGAATATGTTTTCAGGGGTTTGGGGGGGTTACTGGCCTCTGACTCATTTCTTTCCCTTCCTTCTAATAGGTGGGAATGGGCGGATAACAAGAGAGAAGGCAGCAATGGAAGATACTTTGTAGTCTGGTCTGGCTTGGCCTAGTTCTTTGGTGGTGTGGCCTTGGTGATGTGGTGCTTTCATATAGATGATGCTCAATTTCATTCCACCTTCTCAGAGAACCTCCCAGAGTAGGGCAGCCAATTTTCTTTCAGTCTATCAGTGGTCCATGTCTCCAGCCCTCTCTCTGGATGGAGTGTCCCTGAGTGGCCTCCTGGGCAGCTCCAATATATAGTTCCCTGATGTGGGACAGCTGATACTGGCATGACTTTTTTGACCCCACCTGCCTCTACTGTAGCCATCAGAGTCACACCTCATGGCCTCTTTCTGCTGCAGTCACCTTGCTTGGCTGGGTACCTTTTGTAAAGTACAAACCAGCTTTCTCTACATTGTCCCTCGGTCCAGGAGACTGTCACATCATTGTAATGTCATAAGGGAGGAGTGTAGGCCGTGGCCTCACCCATCTACCCTTCATTACCTGTTGGTCTCTAATTTCTTTTTTCCCCCATTTTTGGATAAGTGGAAGGATAACGAGTAAGAAGTATTGCTTAAATCCATGTCCAGCCAAGGATCGAGGTACACAATTTCTCCCTCTTGCAGGTACTGTCATATTTATGAGAGGTTCTATTGGCATCCATCTGTTTATCTGTGGTTAGGGTAAGCACCTAATCCACCTATTTTCCCCATCCTGCCAACCCCTGCAGAGGACACATGACTCCACGATTCTCTCCTTTTTCTCCCTAGTCTTTGCCTGAGGGACTTAACAAGTTGGCCAGGCTTGGATGAAGGTTATGATTAGCAGAGCTTTTTCAGCCACAACTTAAAAAGCCCTGAGGGGATTGTCTGGCCCTACATATTTATGACTCTCTTTAAATAGGAAGTGGTTTATCTCTGTCTTCAGGGTTGGATTAGTGGGCAAATCTAGTGCAATAGGAAACACCTATAAGTATCCTGTAATAAGGTTTTGTTTAAGATAAAAAAGGAGAATATACATATTGCTGTCCTTCCTATCTGAAAATAGGTCATTAAATATGAAATGTCTGATTTTGAATCAAAAGTTCAGTCTATTATATCTCAAACAAGAAGCAGTTTAGACAGATACTTTAATGATACTATGAACACTGTTTTTGCCATCTTAACGGTAGCTTGTTGATGCCAGCAGCAAAGGAGCCTGGAGAGCAAGTGGTGATGAAATCACGAAAGGCGCTTTTCACAGTTTGTTGAGAATTGAATATTTTTTCTTGTAAGAAGTGGTCCAAAGCCTGGAAGAAGTGGTAGTCAGTTGGTGTAAGGTCTGGTGAACACAGTAGATTAACAGAGAGTTTCCAAGTCCAGCCTCTGTAGTTTGAGCAGCGTTGTTTGTGCAACATGTAGTTGAGTGTTACCTCATAAGAGGATTGGTCTGTCTCTGTTGACAAATCTCAGCTCCTTAATCACAAGCATCCTCATAATTTCACCCAGTTAGTTGCAGTAGACATCCGCTATAATTGATTGGCTAGGTTTTATGAAGCTGTAGTGGATAACAGTAGGGCTGGACCACCAAACAGATACTATTAGCTTTTTTTGATGAATATTTGGTTTTGGACTGTATTTCAGCACTTTATCCAGTCATGGTGCCGAATGCTTGTGATTGTCAAAAAGAATCTATTTTTTATCACACATAACAATATGGTGTAGAAATGGTTCGCCTTTATGTCATGACAGCAAAGAAAGGCAAACTTCGAGATGATTTTTCTTTTGACGTTTGTTTAATTTATGTAGTACCCATCTATCCAGCTTCTTTACCTTATTGATTTGTTTTAAATGGTCTAATATTGTTGGAATAGTAACATCAAACCTTGTTAATTTATGCATAGGTTGAGATGAATTCACTTCCACGACAGTTTTTAGTTAATCATTATCCACCTTGGTCTCAGGTGGTCCATGTGGATCATTTTTAAGATAAAAATTACCAAAATGGAACTTTTTAAGCCATCAGTGTACTGTGTGTTCCTTAGCCACATCCTTTCCAAAGACTTTGTTGATATTTTGAGCTGTCTGTGTTGTATTGGTTTTATAGCAGAACTCATATTTGAAAACAATATGAATTTTTGACTTATCTGTGGTTATACAAAAGTTGTTCCAAAAAATTTAAAAGATAATTACAAGTCAAAATGTGCATTTGAAAGAATGAGGATGTAACTTTACAATAAAAATAAAACAAGAAGTGTCAAAGTGAAATGTCACAGATATAGCTGTCAAACTTAGTACTTAAGGAAATTGGACATTTCATACTTACTAACCTAATACTAACCTGATGATCTTTTTTTGGAACATAGATTGATTTACTCTTTTAACATTTTTTAGGAGTTAATTGTGTGCCAGGGGAGAAAGGGAAGAAAGATTTTTAGCAGGAGGAAGAGAAATGCTTCAATAGGAAGTATATGATAAGGAGGGCAACTTACCCCAGCTTTCAAGTTCTCTCTCTTGGAGGAAGTGAAATCTAAGTAGATGCCTGAAGGAGTAGCAGGAGTTGGGCAGGTGAGTGGAATGAGGGAGAAGCGTATTCCTGGCAGGGATAACTGCCTTTACAGGGCCCAGAATGAAGAGAGAAACAGGGAACCTTATAGAACTGAAAGTCCAGAATAATTGGAGCTTATAGGGAAAGTAAGGACTCATAGGCATGGTCTTACATGATTTTAGAGGAATATACAGAAACCATATCATGGGAAAAGTTTTGAAAATTATCCTAAGAATTGGAGAACTACCAAAGCATTTTAAGTAGGGGCATCACATCATAAGATTAGTATTTTAGAAAGAATGCTGGTAAGTAGATAATTGGGCAGTAGTAGATTGAAGAGGCAGAAGGAATGCAGGAAGATCAGTTAAGATGCTATTTGCAGTAATCCAGGTGTGATGAGATGGTGGCCTAGAATAGGGCTGTGTAGCGGGCGGACAGAGAAGTAGACAAACTAGAGAGCGATTTGCGGTATGAAGGAGTCAGCATTTGAAGACTGATAGAGTGTGGCGGTTGAAAGAGAAGCAGGAAACAAGAATGAGGCACAGATTTCTGACCTGGGATGATGGGTAGTTTGATATCAGTCTATACTGGCATAGAGACCCCTGGAGGAAGATCTGATTTGGATGAGGGAGCTGATAGATTTAGTTCCACTTTAGTGGGGTCTGAAGTGTCCAAGGACCATAAACATGGAGGTATCAAATAGACATTTAACAAATCAGGAGATGTCTGGCCTATAAATGCGTATTCTGCTTAGAAAGCTGAATTTATTACCAAAGCTGTTAGCTCATTCAAAATAAGAATAGGAGGACACTGTTCATATTATTGACAGTTTGCCATGTTTGGGTTAGCAAAGTCGACTTTTTTTATTTGAGGCAGTTTTTTTATTTTTCATCAAAAGGATTTATTAAATGTTTTCAATATGCTATAAATTTGATGTTCTCTTCTTCCACCATAACTCAGAAATTATAAGGTTGTTTTTGCCACGGGAAACAAATTTGGAGCATGAGTCTACATAAATGTGACCACCATGCAAAAATAGGCATGCTAGATCTCAAAGTAGCCATTAGTTTTGCAGGCCTGTTGCCTTTTGAGACCAGATACGACATATGACAAAGCCTTTGCCCAGGAAGGGAACTTTTTATGAATTCAGAATTTTACGATAATAATACACAGAACTAATAAAGTCTTCAAAGTTCCAAGTATTCCAGTCTATCATTTTCGTGGAGAGAGCCAACCTTAAGTCGTTATATTACAGAGAGAAAAAGTGTGAATCTGTCATTTAAGTCTCATAAATATGAATTTAATGAATCTCCATGCACAAAAAGAATTTTTAGGTTTTAGGTTAAAGAACAAAATGTGAAGAGAATTGCTAATTCTGAAGAGAGCCTAGATTCAGAGAAATTTTATCACACATTAAAAATGCTTCAAAGAGAAGTGAATTAGATGGGAATGAAAAACTCTTATGAGACCTTGCTTATGCTGCTGTAGTGATTTTTATATCAACAACTCTCTCATAGGTTAAGCTGAATATGCCACACTTGGAGGTTCCTCGGCCCTGTAGTAGGGCTCAGCAGTCCTCCTCAGCACATTGCATGGCGCATAGTAGACATTCAGAAAGTATTAATTCTCTTCCCTCATATTTGTATTGCTTTTGGAAAAAATCTAGGTCTGTGACAGTTTAACTTCATTGTAAACTGTTTCCATCTAAAGTGTTATTAATAAAGTCATTTATTTGGGAGCTATTTGTTCAGTATAACCTACTGTCTGAGTTATAATGAACATAAAGGCGGTAGCTTGTTTTGCCTTGCCACAAATAATTTTGATGTTAACTTCATCTTTTGAATGTGAAATATACTGGGGATCTGATTTCTCAAAAACTCATCTTCTGTTGTATCCCTTTGTGTTCTTCTCATTTATAGAATCCTATGATAATTTCTCATTGGCCTATTTGTTATGATCAAACTTCTGATCTAGGGCTGCAAAACTTGCCAACCTAATATCACACTACGTGTTGTCCATTCCTATCCCAGTCAGGTCAGTCTTTTATTGGTCTCTGCCATTCATTTCTCTCTGGTGTGTCCCTGACACTCCTGTGCCCTACATACTGCCATCCACTTTTTATTTGACACATGGCTCGTAATTCACTCTGTAACCTTTGTCTTTAATGTCAGCATTACTAACCACCCACTATGAAGATACAAGGACAGCTGGCACAAACCAAAGCATTTATTTTCCTTTTCTAATGTTTCAGGTCTTAAAGATAATTTCATATGTGAAACAGTCCATTGCCCATACCAAATGCACAAGGAAAAAAATACGCTATGTGAAAAATATTACTTGGTCAGCACGGTGAGATCTTGTCCTAAGACTACCAGACACTTCTGCATACCGTTGGAAAAATTCATTCACTCCCTGGGTTGTCATTTGTTTTCACTGCGAAGGTCTTAAGTTCTAGGATCTCATGAATCTATAAAAATAAATTCTTCTATTACACAGAAGTTAGATGTTCAGTAACCTCAGCCATCTAGAACAGCTCAGAATCTGAAAGCTGAATTAAAAGCATGAATTGGCAGCAAAGAAGCAACTTTTCATTATCCAGCAATGATGAAACTACTAAACGGGTGTTAGAGAACCACAGATTCAACTCAGACTGTAATTGTGTGGTTCATAAACAGGGGGATAACCACAAAGAAAGAAATGCATTTGTTGGCTGGCTTTATTATTATATAGTGCCAAGACATTTTGGATATAAGCCAAGAAATATAGGATTAAGAGGAAAAGAAGATAGAAGAAAGAATAGAAAGGAAATCCATTGTTAAATAAGAACTATTACCCTATAATCCTCTCAATAAATTCTGACATTTGATAGAATTCAACAGCCATTCCTTATAAAAATTCTTAAAAACCAGGACATATTTAATAGCAGAGTATTTTTTCCCTATAGTCAACAGTATATTTAATGGAAAAAGTCAAGAAATTTCCATCTAAATCAGAAAATAAGCCAACAGCCTGCTAGTACATCATTATTGTTTTGTTTTAGAAAAATCTACTTAGTGTGTACCTGGAACACAAAAAGTATTAAATAAAATTGGATAACAATTTTATTAGTTTGAGAGAAATTGAATACCTGAAATTAGAGACAAAAGTGGGTAGAATTATGACTTGAGTTTAGTAAAGTAAGCATGCTAAAGCAAATAGCATTGTCTATATGCTTCATCAGTAATTAAATTAAAAATATAACAACATTCATGGTGACAAGCTGTTATGAATTACCTAGAGACAAATTTTAAAAGAATAAGAAAGTTGATGATATTGGGGGATCTAGAGCATCTCTTCGACCACCACAGGCTCTAAAGACTGTGCTGTCTGTAAATTACAGGGCATCATTTCATTGTGAGTGTTGCGTCCCAAGTGGATGTACGTGTGTGCATTTGTGTGCACATGCGTGTGTGCATGGTTTATAGACATCTTGAAAGTGAAAACAGTTTTCTAGTTTTTGAGAAGTTTAAATGCTAATCATTACTAAGTTCAATGTCTGCTCGTATTATCCATTGCCTGCCCCTCTCCTGCAAACTATGTTTCTCAAGTCCCCTTGCCCACTGGGTCCCCAATAAGTTCAGCCAGTGGGAGACACTGGCAGACAATGGTGAAGGTTACTGCAGGTTCCAGGACACTTCTGTCTCTCTAACTTGAGCAGCATTTTTCAGCAACGGTTGCATCTCTCCTTACCCAGCTCCTGCGGCAGCTGCTACTGTTGTTCTAGCTCAATTCCAGTGGAGCCAGCCCTAGATTCTGATAACATCTCCTGCTTTGGTCTTTCTAGTTCTAGGAATGAAAGTGGCTTTTTTGGCTTTTTGCTGTTGCTAATTGGGTTACTTCACTGTTCCCCTTTTGGCTACCCAACTCCCTCCATTGTCACCTGCATTAAATTTTCTCTATTTAAATACCCAGTTTGGCACCTGTTTTTTGACTAGACACTGAATTTTACAAGCACATTATTGTATTTTTCTTTATTTAAAAAAAATCTATATAGGACAATATCTGGCACACAATAACCAATCAATATTGTTGATTGAGTGCATTCTAGAACAATGAGACTGAGAAAGAAATGAACTGATCAAATTACTTGCAGATATTCAGTCAACTAAAGCTAATGAGAAGATCCACACATACACATAATTAAATTAGATCACATGGATTGTGTTTATTTAGTCATTAGAAAAGAGATTTGAAGGTGCCCCTCTCTCTGACCCAGTGCTAATTGGAAAAGCATTGCAGAGGTGTGGGTCAGGGACTTTTGAAAGACTGCCTTTTCAAAATAAGATGTTAGAAAGTCAGCTTTGGAGGCTGATAAGCAGTCAGCAAAATGGGAAGCAACAAGAGAGGGTTTTTTTGTTTTTTGCTTTTTTTAAACTTTTAAACAAAGCTCTCTCTTCTAAACACAGTGTGTTATCCAAGCAAATTTACATTTCCAGTAAAAGTGCTGATTTCTATTATCCCCTCCCTTTTTTTTATTATAACAAAAGCAGTGTATTCTTGTGATAAAAATTCAAAGTAGGTTGTGGCTCAAAAGTAGTAGCTTCACCCTACCCTCCATCCCCACCAGTGTAACCAAGGTGAATGGTTCATTGTAACTGAGACAATGGTCTGTATGCTATGTGTATATTAAGAATGTGGAAATTACCTGTTGCTATGCCAGCTACTTTTCAATTTCTTTTCTTACTAAAGAGAATAACTTAGACATCTTTCTCTAGCATCCATAACTCTGTGCCATTCTTTTTAATAGCTACATAGACAGTATTCTGTTGTATGGATATATTAACAGCCAGTTTGTTGGATTCCTTATTGCTGGCCCATTAGATTTTTGGTGTTGGCTTCTATCCTAGCAGGGGCCAACCTTAAGCTAAATAAGAAGAGTTTGGCCATTTTGTTTTGTTTTGTTTTTTGCCATAGTTTCATAATGTTCCTATTTTATTTGAACATCTGCTAGGGTAGATAAAAATCTTAGTGGCTATAAAATTTCTACAGTTTTCAAACACACCTGAATATATTATATATGTGGATATTTGATTCCGGCATTTTAAAAAGTCTTCACTAAAAGTTCTTTCAAAGTCAATTTTATTACTTGAGAACAGGAATATTATTCTATTGATATAAGAGTTTAGAGTTTAACCTAAAAAAGTGAGATCACTATTTAATAGTTTTTATTCTCTTTGCCTTCCATTTTTGTCCCATTATTTTCATAGGTTATTTCATAGGTTACCCTTCAGATTATGAAATCATCTAGGAGAGATTTTTGGTGATGAAAAAGAATTTGCAGATTTTAAATTAGGCCTTCCTAAAATATTCAAATCTGAAGTGTTAATTGTAAGTTAATGCCATTAAAACAACAAACTGGGCCCTAAGCTAAATACTTTTTGTGAATGGGCAATTTGTGCTAACACAGAAAAAAATATTATGATTGAATGCTGTTGAAAGTCGACCATACGTAGCAGTAGTGAGGAAGGTCAACGACTACTTGGGAAATTATTACTTTGACTTTTGATTCAATATTACTTTGTATGGAAAGGTAATTATATATTACATTGCTTAGGAGTTTGTACATGATTATTCTGCTTTAACTCATAAGAAAGAGATAAATGATCCAAAGGTGTAAGCTGTCAACAGAAACTTTCTTAGAAATAAAAATTATAGGGAAACAGTTTACCTATTTCTATCTTCTTGTTGTCTACATATGCAACTACAACTCTGTCTTCAGAAGAAGATAAAATTGAGGTATATAAACAGGCCCTACACAGGAAGAGATTATAGTATTTTGGTAAAGAAGGCAAAGAAATGCATAATTATCTTAGAAATGTTTTCGTCCAAAATCAGCTTTGATTATAATTATTTTGAAAGCGTACTTGTCCAAAACTCATCATTTTCCATGATTCTTGAAAACTATTTCTGGACCTTCATTCCAATTTTAAGTTTCTTTTTTAAGGCAGAGGTAATTCAGTTACTAAATGTGTTATAAAAAAATTGAAGCATGACCTTTATTTGTCCCAATGTTAATATATGGTTCTTAATCTAGGTCATTGTAGACAGGTGGGATTTTTATCCTTACATATAAAAATATAGCATTAGCATGAGAGGCAATCTATATTTTCTGAAATATATGAAAATAACATTTGATTTTTAACATTTGTTATTGTTAACAATATAATATTGTTAATATATATAATACAATAATATAATATAATATAAAACAACTTCTGACCTAAGTTTATTCTTATTATTTTTCCTAACTTACCTATACTCAGGAAAATAAATTTGTATGTATCTTCTGAAAAAAAATCACAATGCCCTAGAACAACAATATTTTCTGCTTCCGGCTTCCTGTTGGAAATATTTATATGTTTTTGTCTTTCCAGTTTTTTTTTGTTGTTCACGTGAAGTATCAGAACGGCCTAGAAAAATGCATTTCATATTTCGATGTGTCAGCTTAGAATTCTGATTCTGAGATGTTTTCAAACAAGTGTTAAGAGTACTTTCAAGAAAGTTTTTCATCTTCAACATTGACATCATATTTATACTTAAAAGTATAATATTACTGGTTTCTTTTGAATTCTTCCTTTGAGGACTGACCATTGGATTATATATTGTCAAAAGACAAAATCACAAAAAAATTTAATTTAAAGACCTAATTGGCTTTAAATTGGGAGTCTAGAATCAGGTACCGCCACATTTTGTAAAATGGAATGAGTATTCTGATAAAACTGAGCAGAGGAGGTTGGCTTTATAAAGGCAGAAAAGGGCTGAAGAAAGCAGAACAAAAAGTGGATTGGTTGTTTAAAAGTTACTTCTTTTGTAGGGTTAAACAGAGGGGACTTCCTTATTACCCTGATTCAGGTTGCCTGGAATGCGCTTTGTTTTTTTTGCAAAACTGTTTCATTTCAAAGTTCAGTTTGGTTACATGGCTCCTTATAGCACAGGCGTCTCCATTCTGCATTGGTCTGGTCTGCCGGGCCCAGTGCGGGAGGCTAGTCCCAACCATGGCCTTAAAATTTGTTTAACAACATGATAACATCAATCAAAGTAAGTGTTCCTTAAATTTTCAAAGCCTTCACTAGAAAATGAAAATCTGTTCCCCTTCAGTCATTATTGTTTAAAATTATATGAAAATAACTCCACTTACAAGTATGTAAAGTGATTTTTTAAAATAGCACTTAATGAGATAAAAGGGTTATTTTCCTTTGTAAGATAATCCTGATAGAGATTTTTTTTTTTTTTTTTTTTTTTTTTTGCTATTTTTATGTGAAGAGTATTTGGGGTTTCTAGTCAGAAAGTTTATGGGAATACATAGAAACTTCATATGGATGACTTTCATTGCTTGGTAAAAAGAAGTATTTTAGGTAATTATTCTTTTAAGAACAGCTCAACGGAAAGCTTCTAAAATCCATGACCCTTGATACTTATGTGAAGCAGAAGATAAGGAATACAGTTTAGTGGATGGGAATGAGTCAAAGGAAATCAATCATTATTTATCTGATAATAAAACATAAATAAGACTTGATATGTTCCTAGTATGGATGTGTTTAAAGACAATGTCTGTGTGTTCTCTGCTTCAAACATATTTAAGGTCAATCATATTTTTATAGTATTCATAATTTAGTCACATAATTACTTAAGGGAAATCTTATGAAGAGTTAGCCTAGAAATTCAATGGTTTAATGCTTTACTATTTTTTTTTGGAAAAAAAATGGAGGACTTATTTTGTACTGGAAAGATGCCTTCCTTACCTACTGTTTTTAAAGGTGTGAGTATATTTAGTTCTATTCATCTCATAATATTCTAAGTAAAAGTAGAAGCACAGTGGCATTTTGCTTAAATATTTTAAAAATTTGTTTTGTCTTTGATCCAACTTTTCTAAATTTGTTTTTTATTCTATTAATCCTTATTTTACATTATCTTTGCTGATACTTTTTAGATATATAAAATGCATCAGAAATCCATGATTCTCTTGGGTTTTCTTAGGTAATAGGTAGTCTTTCAAAAATTGATTTTTTTTACTGTACACTGCACATTTGTCATTGAGTCTTCTATAGATATATTTTATCGATCAAGCATTAAAATTAGTGTACTTGGGAATGGAGGAAAACAAAGAAAAAATGCCTGGATTCTAAACATATGTGGCAAGCTTTTAAAAGAAAATGAACCTCTCAGATTTTCAGTTTCTTGATGTGTGAAGTGAGCATTGCGGACATTAAGAGGTATTGTTCTGCAAGCACTTACTCCAGGTGTCCAAAGATAGTACCATCACTGCTACTCAGTGTAGTTTGGACTTCAGACCCCTAATGCCATAAGTCACTGCAAAGGAAATAAAATGGTGATTTGACTCTTACGTGATGTGTGTCTGCGAGTGTACACATATACACATACATATTTTATATAGACGTTTTATATAAATATTATATATCTTCTATGTAAATTTACCTTCTGCCCTTTATTTTTTTCCTGGCTTTCTATGTCTCTACTCAACCCTCCAACCCCTTTCTAAAAGTAGGAGAGAGGAACACACTTTCATGTGGATTCCACTAGAAACTAATGAAAGAAGACTAAAGATGTCAAAAGATGCTGGCAAGTCTAAATAAATCATTTGGATCTAAAATAATCTGTAAAAGCCCATTAGCTTACAAGCTCAGTGTGGTTACTATCTTGAAGGAGATTTATAGGAGCTAGAATTTTATAGAGATTTATAGTTCTAGAATTTTTAGTGGTATTTCAGTTGTTAAACATACTTTTCTATGACTTTTCCAAATGCCATGGAGCTTCCATTGTTAAGCTTTTTGAAGATAAAGGAACAGTACAAAGCATGACACAGTAGCAGAGAATCAAGTTTTCAGTCCTTACAAGTCCCCTAAAATCTGATGAGATTTCTTTCTTTTCAAATGACATTGTAAGAAAGGTTCATAAAGCATAAAAACATTTATTTTGTGTAGAATGGTTGTTTCTTTCTTGACAGTTCCAATAAGATACATGCATATCTCTCTTCCTTTCTACTTTTTTTTTGGACAGTTACTTACCATACTGTTTTTAAGAAATTGAAACACAATAATCTCCTCCTTTTAGCTAACACAGATGAAAGACGAAGAAAATATATTGTTCTACTGATAAAAGTTTTTATGAAACAATGAATGGCAGAATTATACATGTTGAGGGTTGTCTTTAGTGCTTTGAATAGCAGCAAGATCTAATTTCCTTACCAAAAGCCTTCATAATTAAAAGACAGTCTTAATGATTTAGTCAAGACTATTATAATAAAAATACTAGAATAACCTGAAGTCATTTAGTCTAAATTATTTTTATCTAAAAATTATAAAGTTTTTTTTAATCAGATGCATAAATAGAGTGATCAATATTCAGGGTTTCTTTTATATACATAAAAACAAATTTACAAAAGGACAGCATATTATTATGTATTCAGTCACTTCCTGTCATGCAATCCTTTGTATCAGTTTTCTAAAGAGAGCTGTTGCAGGAATCATTTTTTTATTCATAAGAATAAAACTTGGCCAACCTCAGATAAATGTTTATTCTGGAGCTTACAACAATCTTAAAGGTCTTTCAGATGAATAGGGATAGTTGTGGGTTTTTTTTTTTTTTTTGGTAGAAAGCAATGTGAACAAAATGAACCTTTTTAAGAAATGAAGATATCTTTTAGCTTTGCTGTCTTTAATTTATTACGTTATTTTTACTGTGGATGACTGTAAATATTTTATCTAGATTAGACTATATAGATTTTTATTTTTAAAGATAGGTTGTCTCTGTTGCCTGAGCTACAGTGCAGTAGCATCAGCATAGCTCACTGTAACCTTGAACTCCTAGGTTCAAGTGATCCTCCTGCCTCAGCCTCCTTAGTAGCTAGGACTACAGGTCTATGCCACCTTGCCTGGCTAATTATTTTTATTTTTTGTAGAGACAGGGTCTCACTTGTTGTCCAGGCTGGTCTCAAACTCATGGGCTCCAGCCATCCTCCTGCCTTGGCCTCCTGAAGTTCTGGGATTATATGTGTGAGCCACAGTACCTGGCCATCCAATTTATATCTTTGAAGTTTTTGGTGTCTCTGATGATAATGAACTGTGTGAGTGCACATGATTTGAACTAGTGAGGAAGTAGTTTTGATCTGGCTATATATACTGAAAAAATACTTTTATTTATTTACTTTCTTTACTTTTTGGCATTTTGAAGTATCCCTGGATTTCTCTGTCTTCTGATGGCTATTGGCCTTATGCAAAAGGATTCTTTGCTGTGTGCTAATTTTGTCATTTGGTTACTATTGAGCATAGATTCATGCAGAATTAAAAAATATCTTGGAAGATAACTGGAGAAAATTGGAGAGATTCTATGTACTCCATACTCATGTATAAAACTGTTTGGCATCTCTACTTGACTATCTAGTTGGAACATCACATCCTCCATATCCAAAATATTGGCATATTCAGAGCAAATGGCATCTGGAGGCTAGTATTTCAGACTTTGATTTTTGTAGCATTTCTATAGATGGTACCCAGTGACCTTTGTCTGTTTTTGGAACCTGCCTTTGTGATGCCCCTGCAAAACAGAGATACTGATTTTTGGCCTACTCCACCACCAGCATCCATTGAAAATGTTCCTTAGTGTGCCTGACTTATTTCATTAAGGTAGCACCAACCGTTGTTGAATTTCGTTAAGCCAGAATCATGGGAGTTACCCTTGATTCCCTTCATTCCATCATCCTCAACATCCAATTCATAATTTCTAAATATGCCTTTCATCTAAATTCATCTTATCCTCTCTAATTACTCACTCAGACTTTGCCAGTCGTCTCCTAACTGGTTTCTCTAACTTCCACTCTTACCCTCTTCAACTTACTCTCTACATAGCAGATTTTTCTCCTAGACTTAAAAACCTTTTGGCACCTTTCCGTTTCTCTTTGAATAAATGCTACTTTTTGATAGCTGGTGGCCCTTGCCTGTCCCCCTCCCTAGAATTCTCTTGTCCTTGACATCTGCAAAGCTTGATCCTACCTCTCTTATTTTGAGTCTTGATTCAAATGACCACTTTTCACGAAGTCCTTCCGTGACCACCTGTTTTAAAGGACATGCATGTCATTGGGTCAGGAGTTACACAGGATGGGTGGTGATGAGAGCAAGTATGAATATGGAAGACAAGTCTGGAGACTTCTGTGATAGTCAAGACTAGAAATAATGGTGACTTGGACTAGGTTTGTGATGTTAGAGATGAAGTAATGTAAACCAATATGTGATGTGTTTGAAGTTTAGTTAAAAGTTCTCACTTATGGGTGAGATTTTGGGAGTGATAAAAGAGGATCAAGGATAGCCCTTTAGTTTTGTCTTGAACCACCAGGTGGATGTTGACGCCATAATGACATTGGGAAGGCAGTAAGAGGAGATGGCTTTTTGCAGAGGTAAGAAATTAAGAGTGCAGCTTTGGATTTGTGATGATTAGATGCTACATGAAGATTTCAGATACACCATTGGCTATGGGCATCTGTCTTTGGAGATGGAAAATTTGTAGTGTTCAACATACTGACATATGAGATTACCTAAGAGAGTATAGATAGAGGGTATAAGACTAAGCCCTGAGGCATTTCAGTACTGAGAATTTGAGCACAGTAGGTGGAGCCAACAAAGAAGATGACGAAGACTGCCAGAGATACATGCACAAAACCAGGAAAGTATGGTGCCCCAGGGGTCAGAAGAAACAAGTACTTAATGAAGAAGCAGTTGCTCAGCAGTGATGAACATTACTGAAACATCAGGGAAGATGAAAACAAAGAAATGAATAGTGGATTGGCAACCAAGAGGTCATGGGTTGTCTTTACCAGAGAATTCTCTGTGGCAATATTGTGACCACTAGCCCCATGTGGCTCTTTAAGTTTAAATTTACTTTAAAATTAAAAATTCTTCAATCACTCTAGTGATATTTCAAATGTTCATTAGCCACATGGGGCTGGTGGGCTACCATATTGGACAGCACAGATACAGAGCATTTCCATCACACAGAAAGATCTGTATAGTGCTGCTGTGTGGGCTCTGAGTGGACACATCATACCTTGTCCTGAGGAGGCTCCTCTTCTTTGGGGAGGGGCGTGGCTGGAAGAAGACCAGAGCAGGTCCGTCAAAGGCACTTGGTCCAGTGTCTCTGATCTAAGCGGGATACTGCCTAAGAGTAGCGAAGATGACAGCATGATTGTAGAGATCCAGAAGAATTGAGGAAGAGGAGAGTGGCTGTAGACAACTCTGGTTTTGCAGACAATGAAAGTTGTTATCAGAGGTCTTTCTTTTATTGAATGTAAGTATTCTTGTTTTCTGCAGTGAACCTGTGGGAGATCAAGAACACTGGAGGAAGTGATTGTGAGGGCTTGGGTTGTCTGGGAAAATGTTATTCAGTAGAAAGTACTTCTGCTAGCCTGAAGTTGAGTAAGATTCAGATCTACACAGGGTACCGATATGTCCTTCAGTGAGAAAAGAGAAGAATATAGGGGACAGGCCTGGTGGCTCATGCCTGTAATCCTAGCACTCTGGGAGGCAGAGGCGGGAGGATTGCTCAAGGTCAGGAGTTCAAGACCAGCCTGAGCAAGAGTGAGACCCCGTCTTTACTAAAAATAGAAAGAAATTAGCTGGACAACTAAAAACATATAGAAAAAAAAAAAAAATTAGCCGAGCATGGTGGTGGCACATGCCTGTAGTCCCAGCTACTCGGGAGGCTGAGGCAGGAGGATTGCGTAAGCCCCGGAGTTTGAGGTTGCTGTGAGCGAGGCTGATGCCATGGCACTCTAGCCCGGGCAACAGAGCAAGACCCTATCTCAAAAAAAAAAAAAGAAAAGGAAAGAATACAGGTGTAGTTGTGTTTTAGACAGACAACACATTTAATCCTTATAACAACTTTAGGAGGTGGCAGTGTTAATAGCCACATTTTCCAGATGACAAAAGAGTTCCATCTTAACTGGAGAAATGAGATTGATAAGTAAAAGTGAGGTTTTGCTCTATAGACCTTTGGAAACCAAGTAGGGGATAAAGTTTTAACATAGTGGCCAAAAAAGATTTATTTTTCCCCAATTGTATTAAATTTGGGAAAGATGTCCCAAAAAGGCAGGTCGATGCTTTCTCCAAATAACTTGTATCTATAGTTAAGTTGGCTACCACTCCATTTTATCAGACTTTGTTTCTTATAGCAGATTGGCACTCAGTGTGGACAGGAATGTGGTTACCTCACACATTGTCATGTAGCAACCCTCCCCTAAATTTAACTTCCAACAAAAATCAAGGCTTGTTAAAAATATGATTTAATTATTTCATCAACTGTTCATTAGGGGCAACTATCCTACCTTTTGTCTTGCTGTTCCTTACAATTGAATTAACTGTGTACATGCCTGTTTTTCACACTGGGTTATAAGCTCCTTGAAGTAAAGATGTGTGTATCTTTGCTTTACCCTGGAGCACCCTACCCAAAGCTTTGCAAATAATTAGATGTTTTATAGATACAGGCTGGATTGAATTGAGTGAACTACTGCATTACTGCTGCTGAATCAGTTTTGGGTCAGGAATATCCTTATTTTCCTTTTGTGCTTAATCTTACGGTGTCCTTCCATGTCACATCTCTTCCGTTTACAAAAAAAGAAAATCCCAAACTGTATACTACCTTGCAGTCCTTCCAATTGAACATCATCTTGTTTATGTAAGGCAAGTTACCAACTGGGCAGGGCATTTAGCTTTATTTGACTTCTGCAGTACTGTGCCCCACATTCCTAAGGCTCATATGTTGTGATTTGGTGCTTCAGCAAAGAGAAACTTTTGAGATTTTTGGTCTCAAAATCAGTGATTTTAAAACTATTTCCATGTTTATTCACTAAATTCATTTACTTGCTTTGAAATTCAGAATGCAATTCCTTAAATCCATGTATATTTGGTGAAAATAATTTTCTCATACAAATAACTGTTCTAGTTTTTAGTAAGTTTACTGCTGTTTAAAGAAAGTTGTATAGTAAGGCATAATCTTTTATTTCACAGCTCCAACAAACTTCAGAATGTGCTTTAAAAAAGCAGGGGGTGGGTACAATATAGTATTGGCGTCAGCCTTGATAATTATTTGGAGAAGGAATTCTTAATTTAGCAGTCTTCCTCACGATGATTGGATTAATACATTTTGCATTCAGGGATGATTGTTTTAATCTCACAGGAGACAGTTTACAAAGACACTAATATAACAATACAGTGAAAAGGAAAATGAAGAATGAACGTGACTCCTGCACATGAGGTGATTCTCTAAGTTAGCCTACATGCGATCCTGGTATTTGTCTCCTGCTATAATTTGCTTTATTTATAATATGTTCATGATGGACTCTGTTAATACGTAACACTTCGTATTGCTTCTGGCTCAAGATATTTGCAATTCTTTAAAAACGTTTATAAGATACGATATCAACACATTAGAAGCACTGATTTTGCAGTTTATCATCGGCTCTTTTGGTTCAAATACTATAATTTTTGTTTAAATCACCTCTTAGCAGTAAAATATGGGCTGATGGAATGTGATTACTTAAGTGTCCTTTTATCAGTAAAACAAAAATCCGAAGTCTATAAAATTAAATTCTGCACTTCACATTTCTCCTATAGACTATTTTCGAAACAAAAGTGCTACATATCAGTGATTTTAAAACTATTTCCATGTTTATTCACTAAATTCACTTACTTCCTTTGAAATTCAGAATCATTTAATTCCTTAAATCCATATATATGTATTTGGTGTAATAAATCTAAGTATAAACATGTTTCTCTATTTTTGTATATTCCATTTCTGTCTCAGTATATTCTGTGTGATGATAATTCGTATGAAAGTAAAAAATGACAAGAATGAGAATGATTTAAGGAGATGTAGTTCGGAAAACTCCAAAAAAGGTATCTCCTTCAACTGTTACAGGAGAGGATTTTTAAACCTCTGGGTTTGTCTGCAGAGCTTAGTATGTCAAGTGCTACTGACAGAGGTATAGGCAGCTGTATCAGAGAAGCTGACCAGGTAAAAGACAACAGGAGCTAGGCTGCTGCTGCTTCTGACCAAGGATAACACCCCCCACCCCCTACCCACTTTGTGTTTTAATGTGGAAAAGGCAGTATTAAATGAGCTAACACAACATTCCCTTCTGCCAGCCCTTAGTTTTTAATTTCTATTCATTTTGTAGACAAAGCCACAAGTCAAGCTGTTTATTTTGGGTTGTACTAATGAAAAAGACCCAGTTACCTGTTTATTTCATAATAAATTTTGTCAATGTCATATAGAGAACACAATGCCATGTTCCTAGAGTTAAGATTTAATTCCACTCCTCCATTAGTACTCTAAGTAAAAAAAAAATAGAAGAAGAACATTTAGGACCAGGGCCAGATTTCTAAAGTTATCAGCAAATTGGAATGAGAAAGCCAATGTGGAGAATTGTTCTAACTTTGTCAGTATAAATTAGGCTTTACGTATAGGGGGTACTGTTTAGCTGTATCTGATAAACAACTGAGTTTGCTTTGGAAAAAAATCAAGGAAAATCACTGTGGTGTACAAAAAAATGCCTAAGTAATCTATGCAGAACAAAGTTCAGATAATAGTGAAAGCATTTTGCAAAGACACAGCCTAAAGAAATTCTATTTGAGAAATTTTTCATATGGGTCATAAAAGACTTTTAGAAAATGAAATATTCTCCTGACTCTGCCAAATCTATATTATACCATTTTAAAAATACCGAATAATTTGTTTCCATAGTATTTGTAAGTTAGGAGATTTTTGACTAGTTTTAAGTGTTGAGTGAATAAGTTGATTGAGTTTTTTTAAGCTCTTTTATATTAATTATAGGGAAAAATGTACCTTGCTAAAGAAATGAAAGCAATTGTTTTATTGTTTTAAGCTTTCAGAAAAATTTAAAGAAAAAAATGTTATTTTAAATATTTTTATTTTCTTTGGAAAATAGCCTTTAATGACTCTGCATGGATGCCAAAATGCAGATATAAAAATTATTCTATATCCTTGTAAATAATGGTTTATCAATCTGAGTTGTAAAATGGAGTAGTTTCCCCTAATTTACCTTTTGTTTCCAAAACATGCTTAATTTCTGTTTAATTTTCACTTGCCAATGACTCCTGAAATTTGACTTTTGTTATCTCTAGAGATCATGTTTGGGCATTAATTATTGTAAATAGGTACATTAAAAAATTCTAATTTATTTTAAACATTAACATTTTTAGATATCAATCTTGCTTTAAAAAATTAAGTGCATATTTCATTTTTTAATGTAATAATAACATAACTTCTGTATGCTAATAGAATCACTTCTATTCTTTTTAAAAGCCGAAGGTCTTTACCGATTTTTTTCTTTAAATAGATCAAGGTATAATTTTTCATTCCATAATAGTTCAGTTAATTGTACTAGGTTTCTGATTCAAAAAAACATACCCATTTAAAACATATCCAAGAATCTAGAATTTAGAAAAATTATCTTTGGGAGAGCTGCCCTGTTCATGCACCTGTGAAAGAAAAAAATCCCGTGGGTCCTTAAAAGTCTGTTTATTCTAATTTTAGGCACCAGTTTTACCACGTTTGTTTTGCTTTCCAGCTCTTAAAGTGGTTTGAAGCAGCCAATTAGGAAGCAAATGGGTGAGTCATGGCTAGAGGAACCTGGAAGCAGCAGGAAGTAACAGAGGAGACTCCACCATAGGTTGGAGGCAATTCCTCATGATGACCCAGGACCCTATACAGGCATTCAAAAGGAATAATCCTTCTAAATTTTTTCTCCCCCCAAACGTAATGGCCTGTGATCACTGTACCAGGCTGATTTGTAGCATCAGGCAAAAAACAAAATTTTCATTCCCTCTAACTCATTTAACTCTCTCTTAGTCTGGGTCTAACGCTAACCAAGTAAGTTGAAAAGCTTAGTATTTGTTCATTTGGAGAAGAAATGGCAAGTCCACAAACCATTTTCTGTTCTCAGGGATCTGATGTTTAATTGGGGTGGCAAGCATATAAAGAATTAAAATCAGCTGGGCTGTGTGTCAAGTTCCAGGTGTGCATGAGTTGACGTGGACCAGATACTGGACAGGGAGAAACATCTTGTTTGAGATGGTTTGAGTGGAGTCGCAGAGGAGTGGGCTTAGCCGGGCAGAAGGACTAGCACGAGCAGTCACTGAGAGCTGAAGGATCAGGATCTATTTGAGAAGCCCAAGTAGTTAAGGCCTTTGTCGGAGAGTGGGGTGGGGCAGGGGTCAGCAAACTTGTTCTGTCAAGGGCCAAATAGTAAATATTTTAGGCTGTGTGAGCAGTATGAGCCCCTTAAAGAGACTCTTGCTCTGCTGAGTAGTGCAGAAGCAGCCCAAGTGGATGTGTAGATGAGCGGGCCTGGGTGTGTTCCATGTTCGCTATTTACAAAAATCATCTGGTTGAATTTGGCCCGCAGGCCCCTGTTTGTGAACCTCTGGTATAGAGAGGTGTATTAGCACCAAGACCCACCACTGCTTTGAGTAATGTAGTAGTCGCTTTTGTTGATCTCTTCGTGGGATTGATCTGCATGACATAATGTACCTAGAATTTTATATACCTCCTCTTGAGGACGTGTTTTTCTATGTTTTAGATAATGTGGTTTTACTATGTGTTACTGTCTAATCTGTGCTTCCTGTTATGGAGAGTCTAACATCAGTTATTAATAGTTTAGAGTTGTATATAACAGTTGTCTATAATGTATAATGATCTTCCTATCTTTATTTATTTGTGTATGTGTGTGTGTGTCTTAAGTTTGTGTCACATTCAAAGTGTTAAGATAGAAGAGAAACAACAAAATCATTGACTGTCCCAGGGTCATAAAGGTAGGCTTCACTAAGCAGTAAATTTGAGCTGGCCATTTGGGATGAGTAGGATTCTGTCAGTTTGTAAAAAGAACGAACGATACTTTGGGCATCGGAAATAGCACAGGCAGAAATAACAAAACATGAAAGGCGATGTAAAGCTCACTGAGCATCGAGTACTTCTGAACATCAGTAAACATGGAGAGGATATAGGTCTATACTTTGTTTTAAAGTGCCTTGACATTCTCAGTAGTTTGGATTTTTCTTGTAGGCCGTGGAAAGTCTTGTGCTTCTACAGAGTCTATTATCCCTATCACAGCCAAAATGATCCTTTCAAAACATAAATCAGATCGTATCATACCTCTATTGAAAGACTTCCCTTCCCAAAATAAAATTCAAAATCCTTGCCATCTCCACGTGACCTGGCTTATTCTCCTGTCTGATCTTAGCTCCTCCCTTTTTCTACTGGCCTCCTTGGAATTCCTAGGGACACCCTGCACGCCACCTTCTCATGCTTCTCGCAGTCCCTCTGCCTGGAACACTCCTCACAAGGATACCACCCTTATTTTATACCCGTTTCAGATCAGATTTCACTTTGTCAGACGGGTCTTCTAGGAACACTCCTTCAGAATAGCAACACCTCCTGTGTCACTCTGTGCTTCTCTTCGATCCTGCCTTTTTCTTGTTAGAAAATTCCTCTTTTAGGAAATTAAATCTGATGTCACTACAGAGGTTGGACCATGCATCAAATGAGAAGATAACTAGAACCTAAGTAGAAAAATTACGAGCAATGTGAAGCACAGAAAAAATTCTAGATACTTCAAGCTAGAAACATCTTAAAATAATGAAAATAAGTTTTGTACTTTCCTTACATTTTTATCCTTCTTTATTTCCTTTCAGTTTTGCCTACTTAGAACAGCTCCATGCCATGTTTAAATGAGAAAGTCTACTTTTATGGAAGAAACATCGAATTTTTAAGGTTAAATTTTATGTCTTTTTGGCCCATATAGGAAGAGGAAAAAAGATTTTCCCTTTTTTATTAGCCCCTGTATAATTTTATGTGATTATCCATAGAGTATATAATTTTCTATTGTGAATAGAGGTTGTGGAGTAGGTAATTTAATTAAATTTGAGTTCATGCTTTTCCAAAACCAGGTATAAAATCCATGCAACTCTTATGACTCATTAAGAGTTTTAGATTCATGAGAGATATCCATTAACACTGTTTTAGATTTGAAGGTCAAGGGAAAATGCCAGTGGAGTTATTACTATTTTATCATGAGGTCCTTTATGACAGCTAAAATACTATGGAAAGTGGCAACTAGATTATATATGATAAGGAAGTATTAACTGTATAAACATCTGCTTAGGGTGGAGTGATGCTCCAGGAAAGGATGTACCAAACAACCATTTTATGTCAGGTGACCTGTTACATGTACTCTGTGAAGCTCCCTAACTCATTCTAGGGTGTAGGATAAGATATGAGAGTACCTAGATGAAGTTCTGGAAGAACTAAATAAACACAGCAGTTTTCTTAGTCATTCCTAAGTCACTGAAAGCTTAGCAGTTTTTTTTTTTTAATCTTTACATCTATGCTGTATATGAAAGAATATACTATGGCAGTGAACAGTTTGGGAGAAAATTCTTTAGCAGCACACCAGTGAGTATGACGTAGTAATTTTCTTTCATGATTTACATATTTATGCTAAAGAAAACTGGCTATTTTAATGTTGTAAGCAAGGGTTGCTTTGATGGCCTATTCAGGTCTATGGGGTAGGTGAGACTTAGTATGTTGGGTTAGCTGGATTTTTTAGTTGGAATGTACTTTATTCAAAATATAGGGAAATAACGT
>NW_012142301.1:2043605-2044260 GCF_000956105.1 Propithecus coquereli
TAATTCAGCATAGACTGGCATCATGGCAGTGACATTTTCTTAAATAACCTAGTTTATCAGGACTGAATTTATTATTAAAAGGGCATCGTGATTTATTTTACATGGGTATAGAGCTGCTAGTAAGAGTCACTAATTGATTTATAATCGTTTTTAATTTATTGTAGTGCATAACTGCTTAAATGTATTGAATAGGAATGAAATGTTTCACAGGGGAAGTCTCTCCATCCCCTTCCCTACCCCAGCCAAGCTTTCTCTTGATAATATGAATGATTTACCTATATAGAACTGTCTATTTTCTCCATAAAAAGCAATATATCTGGTTTCCATAAAATAGTTCCAAGGTCAGATATTCAGACAATCCATAAATACCTTATCTGAAATCATCACAGTGTGAGGAAAGCTCAGTAATAAAAATTCAGAGCTGTTACTTCCTTAATAAGTAGTCCACAGCTCTGAAGGCTGCACTTGACCTCATCAGAATTCTCCCCCATGAACCGTCCTCAGGCTTGCCTTTGCCACTGCCATTGTAGCCTTTGGTTCCCTGACTTGCTTTTTCTAAGCAAGTGCACTTGTATTCATTTGCATTTTTAATGAATTATTTGCTTCACTGCCTCTTCTTCGAATGGTGCCATATGTTTATTTAAATTATAATATA
>NW_012142301.1:2044310-2045749 GCF_000956105.1 Propithecus coquereli
TTCATCATGAAGCCATAAATTAGAATTACCCTGAGAACAATGTCTGTATTAGAGCTTGAGTTGACTGAGATAAAAAAACCAAACAGCATTTTCAAAAGTTAAAAATATGCTTGACTTAGTATATAAACTACACATTTAAAACAAAACAAAAAAAAAGATTAAGGCCAAGAAGTTTATAAACATATCGAGAAAAACACATCACTTTACAAAGAAGATATGAATAGATTGACACCCAACTTCTCCATATCAACAATGGCAGCTAGAAGACAGTGGGATAATATTATCAAAATATTGAGAGAAAATGTCCACATAAAGTTGCGTGGTCACCCACTATAATTCTGTGAAATATCTTCCATAATATGGAGAAAAATAAGGACATTTTTGAGTGAACAAAAACTGAGACACCCAAAGTAAGGGAAATTCTAAAGCATCTAACTTAGAGATTCTAACATATTAATACTTGAGAGAGGAAGAAATGGAATGATACCAAAAGGATGATATCTGACATGTGAAAATGAATGGTGGCCAAAGAAGTTGGTAAATATTTTATACATGCACACACGTTTTCTTCTTAAATCACTAATAATATTTTATTCATAGGATTTTTAGAAAATGATAAAATTGAAATATTAAACTACAATAGCATTTAAGTTTGGAGAAGACACTGGGAGTTCATTTCCTAATGTCCTTATATTGTCTGTCTATGACTTTAATTACTCTTAGTAAAAATCAAGAGTAACTAAAAAGAATAGAGGTATAGTACCTAATTCCCCCAAACTAGTAGAGTGTGGAAAAATGTATAAGACAACAAACAAACAAAAAAGTATAACTAATTCACTTTTTAAAATCAGAAATGAGAACAAATAAACAGAAAGGTAGGACAAATAGAACGCAAAAAGTAAGAAGATAAAAATAAAGCTAAATATCACTCATTATAATCAATTTAAATGAATATGGTAGGCAGAATTCTGGCTGGCCCCCAATAGTTCCTGTCTGCCCCAGCCCAGGGTACATGCCTTGTCTAATCTCTGGAATTGTGAATTTGATAGATTTCACTCCTAGGATTAGATTACGTTATATGGTTAATTTGATAGATTTCACTCCTAGGATTAGATTACGTTATATGGTGAATTTGATAGATTTCACTCCTAGGATTAGATTACGTTATATGGCACAATGGACTTTAAGAAAGGAAGATAATCCTAATGAACCTGATCTAATGGCATGAGTCTTTTCAGAGCAGAGAGTTTTCTCGGACTGCTCTTAGAAAGGCAAGTCTGAGGCATTGTCACATTGCGAGAATTTAAGAGCAGCCTTTAAAAGCTGAGAGCGGTCCCAGCTAAAAGCAGCTAGAAGACATCAGGGATCTCAGTCCTATAGCCACAGGAAAATGAATGTTGCCAGTAACCCCCGCAGGAATGTGAAAGTGAATCTTTGCT
>NW_012142301.1:2048934-2050743 GCF_000956105.1 Propithecus coquereli
TACTTAACATCAGCCCTCCATTGCTTACCCCACTTACCACTACCATACACACTTACAAGGATGTCTTAGCCAAGTGAGATATTAAAAATATTCAAAAGCAGGTAGAGCAAGGACCAAACTGTCAGAATGGATTTTGGCCATGAAGAGCTGGGTTCTGCACTAATCAAGAGCTCATGACCCACAATGTGCTCCCAGATTTACTTCCCTCCTTCTACCCAGTGGAGTCATCAGTGGCCCAAGCTCCCTGTTCTATCTCAGACAGTGGTCGAGGTTTCCTGCCGGGTTTCTACCTCATTATCTCCCCGTTCCCAGTTGTTGTGTGAGGGGTCATCCACATTACACTCTATCCTCTTACGTGGCACTGAGGAGTCTTGGTAATCCATCTTCAAAAACCTGAGTGTTCAAAATACTGAATAAAACTCATAGTTTGATTTTTTTCATTCCTATTTTTCTTTATATATGTCATTCATATTGAAAGGGATTTCAAAACCTAGATGAGAAACTTCAGCCCCTAAATCAGTTAACCCGGGATGACGGTGGGTGGTGCTGACATATAGATGTGTAGATTAAATTCTGAAATATATTTGCAGTGTGAATGGCAGACATAACAGAAAATCCAGACTAAAAATCTCATCATTCACCGTGAATAGGAGGTGTCAAAATGGCTTCCCTTAATATGAAGCGCAGGACCCAAGCATGTAGCCACCTTCCACGCTAAAAGGAATAGCCGACAATGAGAATTAAAAGTTTCTCCTGGAAATCTCGCTTTGATTCAAGCCTTAATGTGATCACTTCCATGAACTCAAAAATGTAACATTTCATGGTATCAAGTGAGGATGTGTATTTTTTTTTTTAAACAGATGTAATTAGTCTCTTTAGGCAGATGGCTCAATGAAAAATACAGAATCATTCTCTTGTTTATTCATTTGGCAAATATTTATTGAATGTTGTCCCAAATTACAAAGAGCTCACAGTCTGACAGGCAGCTAGTTTTAACACAGCATGGTAAGTGGAAAATTGGATGGACATAGAGTGTTGTGGGGTTCCAGAGGAAAGTTCCTAATCAGCCCGGAGTGAGTATCAGAATGCTCCACACAACAGGGGTGTCTTAACTGCATCTATGTAGGAGTTAGGAAAAAGTTGGATGTGAAGAAAAAGTGGTTGGGAGAGAATTGTGTGCAGAGGTTACAGAATGTGTGAAGAGCCCAGAAGTGTCAAGAAAGGGGAAGCTCATACCATCGCAGGCAAGTGGAGTGGGACTGTGGAGCCCCATTTGTACCGTGGGCAGGAACCTAGAATGTATATGCTTGGTGATGGGTAATCCTGCCTTTCACTCCACCCCCTTTACATTCCTTGTCTACTTCTTTTTCGTATTATCTTTTCCAACCTCCTAACAATTACGTCAGTTAGCGTATGGTGCAGGAAACAGTAACCACTCCAGGTACTTCAAGCAGACGGGAATTTAGCGTAGAGAATTACATGCTTACATAATGCAGTGAAGAGAGGGAGGAATGGAAGTTGGGTCTGCCTCTCTACCATTGATTTCAGGTCACATCACCAACGCTGCGAAGCAGAGATAAGGAAGCCACTGCTGTTGCTGTTACTGTCACAACTGCCTCCCACACAGATTAGTAACTGGGCTCTGCAATGTCAGATACTGTTGCCAGCAGCCACACCAGACCTCCATCTCACTGGCAGAATCTAGAACCTTGTGTAAAAGAGCTTGAAGGTCCAGCCCCTGTCACCAGGGAGGTATTAGGAAAGAGTGGCAAAGGATGACAAGCATAGCTCATCAATTATATCTAGCAC
>NW_012142301.1:2051693-2071144 GCF_000956105.1 Propithecus coquereli
CATCTACTGAGAGCTCAGTCAATTCCATCTGTAGTTCTTTAGGTGCCTTGGTGATATCAAGTGGGTGAGGCTGAAATGCTAATTTGAGTGTGATGTCATGATTCTCAAAGTCAGTGAACCTTTCATTGTATTCTCCAATTAATAGGTCTATAACTGCTGTGTATTCTTTAAACCATTTGCATATATCATCCTCATCAATGACCTTTGCTAACTGGGGTAAAATGTTCATCTGAAATTTCCTTTTGAAAAAGAAATGTTTTGAGAAAAGGTAGTTTTTTTCAAAATGCTTGGATTTTTTGCCATATACCATATATAGACTTAGTTTTACCTTGCAAAGAAATATTCAAGTCATTTTGATTTGACATGATATCACACAGAAATGCTGCATGCCTATAGAAATCTTCTTTCAATAATTCACATTGTTGATTCTGTTCTTCATAAAATTTAACTGTCTGTTCTCGCAGAGATAAAATTTTGGCTAACAACTGTCCCTGCAATAGCCAGCACACTTGAGAATGATATGGCACATCTACTCTGAATGCCTCATTCTTCATCTTTAGCATGTCACGAAACTGATGATGCAGTGTTGCATTTGCACGGATATAGTTAACAATACTTATAACTTGTTGCAGAGTGTCACTTAAAATAGTTTTAGCACAGAGATTTTGCTGATGCAAGATACACTGAAAAGAAACGAGAGCATCTGAATCTGTTAATACTTTATCTGTGCAATAAACTCTTCCTGTCATGGAAGGTGCACTATCTGACCTACACTCAAATTCAGTCCAACTTCACAACATTTATCTTGAAAGTTGTTGAAGATCTCTATCCCTGTGTTCTGTTCCCAAGAGTGCCCAAAGTGAGTAACTCTTTGTAGCAAAGAAAATCTTCTGTTATGACCCGAATGAAGTATAAAGCCTGCACCAAGTCAGTAGTATCAGTTGATTCATCCAAAGTGATTGAATAATGTGTATTTTCCTCTTGAAGTATTGCATGAAGTTGTTCTGTTAAGTTGAAGGCTAACTCATGCTGCTGATCACTTCTGGTTCTCCTTGAAAGAGGTAGTTGTTTGTATTTTGAAACATTGTCTGGGTCTAAGCATCCTATAACTTTGGCAGCGTATTCTTTCACAATTTCTACATCATTGAATAGCATCCCTTTTTTTCTCTGAGTAAATAAGCTGCTTTATAAGTTACTTCAGTAGCATTATTTCCAGGTCTTATTGCTGCTTGAAAGAATTGTCTTTGGTTTTGCTTTTCATCTTTTAATTTCTTCAATACAACCTTTCCACCTCTCCCTCTAATTTAAAATGTTTGTGGTCCTTAGGAGTGTTATAATGCTGATGAGCATTGAATTTCTTTAATGTTAATATTGCAGTATCACAAAGCAAGCAAATCATCTTATCTTTAGCAGAAAGAAGATAATATTGCCATTTCCAGTCCTCATTAAAAAATCCGTTTTCTTCCTTCAGCGTTTTCTTGGTCATCTTTGACATGATGGGCTGTTAAGCAGACAGAATTAAAGAAAGTACTGTTGAGCTGTGCAACTATTCACAAATTCCACTTCAAACAGAAACATCGTGTACCGTTGTCAAAAGCTGATGACAGACTGGCATTCTTGACCCCCATACTCATAAACTCTCGCCAACCAGCCTCACCCATAGTGGCACAAGTCAGGCAGGGGAAGTTAGAACTAAATCATGAGTGTAGAAGCCATCGATTTAGCCCTCATGACTTACTAATGTTGTAATTGTGTTGGTCAATCTGGGAGGATTGTTTTGTTGAAACTTATTTTATTCTTTGGTATTCTATTAATAAATACGTTCATTTTAAGGTAAAATAAAAATATGAAAGACAAACAAAAATGTGTTAGTAAAAATACAAGGATTTGTTCTGTAGAATTTGGATTCAGTCAAAAGGCCACACTTAAGGACCTAGAAGCCACATGTGGCCTAGTGGCCGCAGGTTCCCCACCCCTGTACCAACCTATGGACTTCAAGGAAGGAAATGTTTGAACAGTGATAACTATAGGACCCAATGAAATTTATGTTGATATGCATTTTTAAATGTTATTGTAAAAATCACGGAGATAATGTGTGAATTGCTCAAAATTGTGTAAGTAAAATATTATTGGAGCACAGTATTAGAGCATCTGGTAAATCTTTAACTTGCTGACAAGTTTTCTTTCTTTTTTTTTGTCAAGTAGGAAAGGAAACAATAAGGGAATAGTGACACTTTGATTAGGTTCTAAATAAGAAAGAACTGCTTGGTGATGTCAAAGTGATGGTACCCTGGGGAGAAAAGAAATTCATATTCAAGTTTGTGAAAGTAAAAGAAATTGCTAAATGTCATAATATAGGGGTGAACCTTAGCAAAGCTGACTTTTTAGAATGCATTGTATAGCAAAAAAGTTACTTTGGCTCAACATTAATGAGAGATTCTAAGAGTGTCTACAGTAATTGTATATCATATAAATGAGCCATACATGAAAAAATATATCCAAAAAGAATCAATGTGGCTTTACTAGGAGCCTACTAATTTTGAATTACTAAGTTAACAAGGGACAGAGAAAGGATAGAACTGTTCAATACTTGTTCCATCAAAGTGGAAAAACTCTAACTTTTAGGAAGGGTGAGACCAATTTTCTTAAGAGGGAATTAAGTCTTCAACAGAAGAGAAATTTTTAGAGACCATCTGATTTGTCACTTTGTCACCATGCATTTCTTTATTTAACAACTCTTAATTAGGATTTACAAGGTACCAGGAATTATGTTAAGTGCTTATTAACACATTGCATATATACAGATATGGGTATAGATTTAATTTATCTGAATAACTACAGAATGATTGTAGAAAATATATGAGAAAGCAAGGGAAAATAAAAGAACTGAACAGATATTTTTTGCTGTGACTTTCGAAATGTAAAATTAAACCCTGGAAAAGACATATTGTGATACTTGTTTGAATTTACAATGTATTATTAAATGCGTAGTTTAGGTAGATGTTTGGAAAATATTATTATCTATGTAAACTTACGTGGATTTCCTAAGAAGAAATCACACCAAATGTATTTTTCAGATTTTAGACATTGAAAAAATACCATTAATATAGTTTCTTGTCATTTTAGCAAGATATTTTTTTCTTATGATAGTTTTTGATGAACATAAGAGAAAAATTACTCTGAATAACAAATAGTGCATCTAGATAATAGCTTTATTCTTCAGACCATATATACATAATGTTGTTTAATGGATTAAAGTTTACCTTGCAGAAAGGTTTAAACTGAGGGCATTTCTCTTTCATTTATTTTTTAAGTTTTTTTTTTAGCTGGTGTATGACACACACAGGAAAGTACACAAATTACCTGTGTAGTTGGTGAATTTTTTACAAAGTGAATACAGATATATGTAACTACTACCCAGATAAATAAGAATTTATATGTCCCATTCATGCCTCATCCCAGTCACTACCCAATTTCAGGAGTAATGATAATCCTGACTTTAAAAAAGTATGGATTTGTTTTGCCTGTTCATGAATTTACTGAGGTTTTGATAACAAGTATGCCAACCTGATAAAACCATGTCGTGTGTGTTTCTTCTTTTATGGTTCTGTGGAAGGATTTGTGCAAGATTTGGGTTATTTCTTTCATGAGTGTTTGAAATAATTCATGAAGCAAATCTGGGATTGTAATATTTTTTTAGTCAGAAGGTTTAATTGATTTCTGAAATGAATCTAGGAGTCTTCGGATTTTCCTGTGTATCAGTTTTGGCAAATTGTACTTATTAAACAATTTCATTTTGTCAGAATTTTAAAATTTATTGGCATAAATCTATTTGTAACATTCTCTCGTTCTCTTCTTATTTTTGTGATGTCTGTAGGCCTTGCAGTAAAATCCTGACGTTGGTAATAACTACTTTCTCTCTCCTCCTCTTTGTTAGACTTCCTAGAGGTTTATTAGTTTTATTAGTCTATTCAAATAACAAGTTTTGGGTTTTATTTGTATTCTTTGTTGTGTATTTGTTTTCTATTGAATTAACTCTGCTAAGATCTTTATTATTTTCTTCTTCCTCCTTTATTCAGGATCAATTTGCTTTTCTTTTTCTCACTTCTTTAAACAAATATTTAGATCATCGATTATTAACCTTTCTTCTTTTCTAAAATATGAATTTCAGGGCATAAATTTCATATAATCACACATTTAGCTATATCCCACAGATTTTATACATCACATTTCTCATTTGATGCAAAATAAGTTCTGATTTTTTTTTTTTTGAGACAGCGTCTCACTCTGTTGCCCTGGCTAGAGTGCCATGGCGTCAGCCTAGCTCACAGCAACCTCAGACTCCTGGGCTCAAGCCATCCTACTGCCTCAGCCTCCTGAATAGCTGGGACTACAGGCATGTGCCACCACGCCCGGCTAATTTTTTCTATATATTTTTAGTTGTCCAATTAATTTCTTTCTATTTTTAGTAGAGACGGGGTCTCGCTCTTGCTCAGGCTGGTCTCCAACTCCTGAGCTCAAACAATCCCCCCGCCTCGGCCTCCCGGAGTGCTAGGATTACAAGCATGAGCCACCGCCCCCGGCCAGTTCTGATTTTTATTGTAACTAATTTTTAGACTCAGGGTTGACTTCAAGGTGTATTCCTTCATTTCTAAGTAATTAGGGGTTTTCTAGTTACCTTTCGTAATTGACGTAGCCTAATTCCACTGTTGTTAGAGAGGACGGTGAATGATTTTAACCCTGTGGATTTGTTAAAACTTGTGTTACAGCTCACCCTGTGGTCACATTCTGGTAAATAGTTCATGAATACTTGAAAAACACTGTATATTGGGTAGGTATCAAGTACATTGTTCTACATAAGTCAAGTAGAATAAGTTTATTAATTGTGTTTTTTTTTCCCTATTTTCTATGTCCTTACTAATTTTTTATCTCCTTGCCTGCCAGTTACTGAGAGAGTTACGCTAAAATCTCATACTTTTATTTGTGGATTTGTCTTTTTCTCATTTTAGTTCTTTATGCCTTTGCTTTTTAAAGCTATTTTTCAGGTGGATACAAATTGAGAATTATTATATATATTTTTGTTGGAGTGGCTTTTTTGTCAAACTGTCCCTCTTAGTTTGTAATCATTATTCTAGCTTACAGTCTACTTTTTCTAGCATTATTGTAGCTACACCAGCCTTCTTTTGCTTAGTGTTTGCCTAGTGTTTTTTTCATTCATTTGCTTTCAACTTTTATGTTCTTATATTGAAGAATTGCTACTTTTAATTTTTTATAAAAAAATAAGCTATAAAAATTTTTGAAAATTAGACTAATTACAGAATATAGTATTGTACATTTAAATATACCATCTTACTGTATGCTTTTTATTTTTCCCTTTTTTCTATATTACATTTAAATTTCCTTCCCCTATCTTCTCTGTATTAATCAAAAAGTTTTCTTATTTGTTCTTTACCTTTTAATTAGTTTTTTAGTGTATTTTATTATTTTTAATGGTTTATCCTAGAAATTGCATTGCCCTTTAGGTTTGTTTTTTATTGACTTATGTTTTTGAGACAGGGTCTCACTCTGTTGCCCAGGCTGGAATGCAGTGGTACAGTCATAGCTCACTGAAGCAATCCTCCCACCTAAGCCTCCTGAGTAGCTGGGACTATAGGTGTGCGCCATCAGAAATGATATTTTGTAGAGACAGGGTCTGGCTATGTTGCCCAGGCTGATCTCAAACTCCTTGCCTCAAGTGATCCTCCTGCCTTGACCTCCCCCCGGTACCTGGGACCACAGGCATGTACCACCATGCCCAGCTGATTTATTTTATTTTTAGTAGAAAACGGGGTCTCACTTTTGCACAGGCTGGTCCCAAACTCCTGACCTGAAGCAATCCTTCTGCCACAGACTCCCAGAGTGCTAGGATTACAAGTGTGAGCCACCACACCCGGCCTCACCACATATTTCTATCAGCATTCTCCTTATACCTGTACTTGGATAATTGAAGCTTTTAAACCTATGATTCCTTAATTACATCTTAATTTTAGATTGCATGGAAAACTATTACTCCAACCTTATTCAAAGTTGACAATTTTAAGTTCTCTTCAAAATCCTTATTTTTATGGTCTTTATATGCCATTTTATCACACATATATTCCTTTAATTAAGAGTAGGGAACCTGTAGCCTTAAGACTACATATGGCCTTCTAGGTCCTTAAGTGCAGCCTTGTGACTGAAACCAAATTTTGCAGAACAAATCCTTTTATTAAAAGGGGTGCAGCAGAGAAAGATGAAGCTTTTCTTGCCTACTTTGGTGCTTAAAAAAGAACAATCTTGAAATGAGAAGGCCACAGGTTCCCTACCCCTAAAAGGCATTGAAGAATTTTATAGCTGATTAAAACTTAAATCTAATGATTTAATCCAGTTCACCAGTAAAGTACAGCTATGAAAGAAATTAATTCCTAATTGAAAAACGGGTAAAGTGACAATGCCATCTGTATGTCACTTTTATGCAAATCGGGATACCATACCCTTTTCAAAATTAGGAAATAATTATATAAGCTTGAATTCCTGTTTCTGAATTGTATTTACAAGAAATTATCTAGGGCTATTTTATATAAACCAAGAGGAACCTTTAATTCCCCAATTATCTTACCTTTTAATGCTGCGATATGTAGTACAGTATAAATCAAAAACCATAGAACTGATATTAATTACATCATTCTATTTAATCGATTTTCACAATTTCTTATCTGTAATTGTAAAATTCTTAAAAGTTGTGAAAAGTTTTTAAAAAACCTCATTTAAAATTCAAACCCGGACTGAACTGATGTGCAGATATTTATGGTCTTCCTAACACTCTGTGTAAATGCTCATATTTTACTGAAGAAATATGAATGTATCTGAGTGCCCAGTTCTACCCCAAACCCATCTGACAGTGTGCTGTTCCCTCTAAAAAAAAAATCTTTAAAAGTTTGAATTCAGAAATATGGCCCCAGAGGTTTCAAACAGGAAACTGTGCATTTTCTAGTTTTTTTAAAATAGTTATAACATATCCAATTGTCTTCTGCACTTGATGATGAACATATTGTAACATTTGACCCTACAGTATAATGTGTAATTTATTGAATAATCAGTGGTGATGTCATATTATGGAAGCCAGACTGATACAAACTATCAAATGTAGTGAGCGATCTCTCTAGTTTTAGCACTAGAATAAGGTAGATTAAAGTATAACTACAACAAAAAATAACAACCACAACTAACTTTAACCTGAGTACTTTATGTCAGGCATCATGCATGTAATAATTTGTTTTTTATAACTCCCTTCAAAAGTAGGTGCTACTATTAGCACCATTTCGTAAATAAGGAAGTGAAGTTTGGAAAGATAAGAGACTGACTTACAGTCATAGAACAAGAGCAGAGCCAGCACATAAACCTAAATCCATTGGAGTCCACAGTCTGCGCTCTAACACCTATACTGTATACTGTTGTAATATATCATTGTAATTTATTGTATGAAACTCTTAATAAATATAAAGCACAATTTCACTCTCCATTCTTAAGTATCTTATCTTTGTGTTGATTATCTACAGGAAGAATTGCTAATAGCAAATTGGCTTCCTTTTGTCATCTAGCTTGTTACCTAGGGTCTTCCCTCCTGCTGTCAGTTTCCCTGTGTTTAAGAAATACAAATGAATCTTAATATGAGCCTAATAAAAATATAATTACAGTGGTAAATCTGCTGGAATCATATAATGAATTTAAAACTCAACATAAATGCTTTTTGGATTATCTGTCACTTGGGATTACTTACACTGTGATCCCTTCTATGACTGGAGATAATTGAACCTTGGCTATTTCACTGCAACTGAAAGTCCCTCTGCTGAGAAGAAAATGAATCATGTAAATGTGAGTTTGCCTATTTATTTAATAATTAATTTGAGAATTCATCACAGGAATCATTTAAAACCAAAAAGCAGAATAACTTTATCTCATGGGAACCAAACTTCTATCGTGTTTGGATCAAAGAAGTGATTAATGTGCCTGACTCCTTTCTTTTTTTAAATTTATTCAGTAACAATTGAATAATGTTATTTTCTTAGAGATATTGTAAGGAAAACCAAGAAAAGAAAAATAATTCGCTAAGATATGTTTATAATGTCTGTGGAAGCTTTTACTTAACCTTTCGAGCCTTTCTTCTTTAATAAATGACATGATAGTCGTCTTTACATTGCAGGAAATAAGAGGAAGGTGTTTTATAGACGTGATTACAGTGATTTCGATCATTCCCAGTCTACTGTGGGCATACGTTATGGACTCGGACATGGGAGTCAGTATTGCATCAATAATTGTGGCCATGGAAATTTTTGCCAGAGATCACTATGAATTGTGTCTTGACATTGTCGCTTACCATCTGTTGAATCACTGGAACATTTCTTAACCTCTCCAAGTCTCTGTTTCCTGTCTGTAAAATGTGATTAATGATAGTTTCCTATATTGAGATGTTGAGATGTTGAAAGGAATAAACAGTATACTGTAATGCATGTGCATTGTGTCTATAATTATTAGATAGACATGCCTTTTCCCCTTTATATGTGGTGGAAGTAATTCAGGTTTTGCTGGTAAAAGCATACACGAGCTGCAATCCAGAATCCCTACTGGAAAGGCAGATGTTTAATGGATTTGAAGATCATTAACTGTATTTGTGACTTAAGCTTTCTGACCTGCACCCAGAGGTTCTTGATTTTTACAAAAAAGCCAACGAAAATATATAAACATATGTATGTGTGTGTGTAGATACATATATATATATATATCTGCACTCTTCTATGCATGCATTTTAGCACAAGTATGAAAACTATAAAATAATTTACAAATGAAGACATAAACACACTTACATCTGTGTATATAGATCATAAACTCCTCATGGTAATTTTTGTGTATATTGTCACCACACATACGCACACTCACTCCTCCCATGACTTTTAAGTGCACTACATGCTAAGAATTCACAAGAATATACACATGCCTACCAGTATTCATAGCGATACATAAACCATATTCACATAGCCCCAGAGATGCAGGACTCATGTTTGGACTGCGTATATGTATTTACACGTTTAACACATATGAAAGAGAGGAAAAACAGAGAAAAACAGAAGAATCCCACAAATAAAAAGAGAGGAAAATACAAGATATTAGAGGAAAAGAGATGGTAGGAAGGGATGATAGCTTAGTGTAAGATTTCTTAACCTTGGAACTCTTGATCTTTTGTCTTTGTGGGAACTGTCCTGTCACCCCTTCCCTCAGTTGTGACAATAAAAATGTCTTCAGATGTTGCTCAGTGTCCCCTGGGGGACAAAATCACTCATGGTTAAGAACTATTCCCTAAGTGTAAATAAGAATGTCAGATATGTAGATGAAGGTGGGGACCATGGAATGCAGGTTGGCAAAATTTCTAGAATAACAGGATTAGCATGAAGGGGTTGAGTTAAGCAAACAGGGTGAGGAGAAAAGGAAGTATGGAGTTAAATACCTGAAAAATATGTAATACAGTTTGGAAGGAAGAAGTAAAGTCAGGTTGACTGATTTGGTACAGTTTATCTCTACACAGAAAAGATTAGAGTAGTATTTTTTGTTTACCATGGAATGGAAAATTAACAGGCATTAGATAACACCCATTTATTATTGTATCTAATTATGGGATTTATAATCTCCTTTCCATGTGTTATAACCTGATTGACAGAAAAAGACGTGCAGAATCATAGGTAACTTTGGGAAATTTTGTAAACATTAAAACTAAATTTTGAAACTGGAGAAAACATTCCTATTACTGTAACTTACTGAGAGATTCTATCTGTGAATTTTCTGGTTATAAAAAAAAAGGAATGTATTTCAAATTAACAAAAATACAAAATGTGACTCATGTATTTGGTTTTAGGCCCATCGGAAGTATGTGTTTCTCATCCCTTCTTTTAAAATTCATTTTGTAATGCATTGAAACTAGTCGCTTAAAGCTCTGTGCGAGCCGATGCAAACTGTCAACCACAATTTTTATATTTGTTATTATTAAGCCAATATGTTTACTATTTTTAGGCAGGGTAAATTCATAGATCTATTGAATCTGAGACCCAATAAAGAAAGAGCAAGTGGAGCTTTACTAATTGGCTTTAATTAAGAGCTTACTTTGTACCAGAGACCGTGATGGGTGCTGGGATAAAGCTAGATAAAAACAGAGTCTTCAGTGGGCTCCTGGCCTATTAAGAGAAAGACATATACAGCTCAGAGTGCTGTGGAAGCACCAAAGAGTAGAATCTAATTGAGGACAGGTGGCCTCTGGTAAAGGTGGAGGAGGTAACAGACATCTGAACGGTGCAAAAGCATACGCAAAATCTCTTTCAATTAGAAATTAAAGGAAGAGAGATGATGAGTGCACTGGTCACATATAATAAAAGCTCGACTCAAATTCAGGCACATACCCTTTTTTAAAAAACCACATCGCATTTCTTCTCACTTATTGTCCCTTTTGCAAAAGTTACACTTTATCGCACTGCTTTTATCCATCATTGGTCAGAAATAAAGTATTTTTTTTTTCATTTCTGAGTGTTTAGCTTAAAAGAAGAGGAAGAAATTAAGCAGATGGTGACCTCATTTAATTATCTTTTCAGTGCTCATTTTTATACTCTTTTTAGTTGGATATTTCCAAGTACTAATTTCACATGAACTACATGAGAAAATTTTACCAAATTTTACCAATTTTACCAAATTTTACTAATTTTACCAAAATTTTACACAAGGTCTTTCTCTGCTTCTTCTAAGGCTGGTGAGGACAGTACAGGGAAGTGAATTCAGTTTTAGAAATCACCCTGAGGTTTAGATCACAGATCCATGTTACACTGTGGCCTTGGGCAGTTTCTTCAACTTCTGTAAGATTGTAGTTCTTCATTTTTAAAACTAGAGGGGAAATTTTTCCCAGATAATGTTGTAAATATTAATTATAAATGTTTATTTTTCCCATGGTATTAAATAATCAGTAAAAATTTATAGTTTCAGTAATATTAATACTTATTTGAATGCTTTTTTGTTTATATACTCTGAAGACATTAAGGAGCACAATTTTGTTTCCTCAAACTCATTTATAATGCCCTCCTTTTTTATATAATAGAATGCGGAGTTGAAACATTCCCTGTTAGCCATATATTTCATGTTTTCAGAATGCAGTTCACTGAAATAGCGATGAAAATCTCATTAAATCTCTGGGGGCAAAAAAAACCCTGCTTCTATCAGGGCAAGTGTTAAAAATAATCCCTAGACTTATCATAGTGCTATGGTGATTATACAGTAATGTTCCCTAAATACTGATTGAACGCTTTTCATCAAAAACGGAAAAGACTTTGTATTACCCATAAACTGGTAAGTAATTGTTTACAGTAGTTTCTCAAGTATGAAAATGTTTGCCTAGTCAACTGTAATACATCAGGTTGGGATTTCCAGCAAACACCGTCTTTTTATTCCATTGGGAAAACTAGAATTGCATACCGTTAGTTATCAGATATAGTTAGCTCTTTTCCTTAGCTTAAATTATAGGTGGATATGTCAATTCTAAAAAATAACCATGCCACCAATCTAAAACTGATAGTAGTAACACTCTGAACAAATTGAGCAAATAATAGAATCTGTTATTTTATTCTGATAACAACACAGCACAGTGATTTTCTTCTAATAACATTATGGTTTACCAGACTCTAGAAATGCAAAAAAAATTAAAAATTATGAAAGCCTCTGCTCCCTTTTTAGATTTTTTTCCCTCGAAATATATTTTGTACACTCACATATTTTCTTTCTGAAAATATAGCATTTTTAATTTTAAAAATAGCACTATAGAAAATATAGGGGGGAAAAAGCAGATGTAGTCGACCCACAAATTCACCTAATAAAGAAACCACTGTTAACATTATGAAGTATTTTTTCTATCCATTTTTTTCTTATTTTCATTATAAAAAGCTTTTGGTGAACAAAATTAAGCTCATTTACATGCAGTTTTGTATACTAACATTTTTTCACTTAACATTATATACACAGTGTTTTCCCGTGCTACTGAATATTGTTTCTCAAACTTGTCTGGTTATTAGAATCACATATGATGCTTTTTTTTTTTTTTTTTTTTTTTGAGACAGAGTCTCACTCTTTTGCCTGGGCTAGAGTGAGTGTCGTGGCGTCAGCCTAGCTCACAGCAACCTCAAACTCCTGGGCTCAAGCGATTCTCCTGCCTCAACCTCCCAAGTAGCTGGGACTACAGGCATGTGCCACCATGCCCAGCTAAATTTTTGTATATATTTTTAGTTGTCTGATTAATTTCTTTCTATTTTTAGTAGAGACGGGGGTCTCGCTCTTGCTCAGGCTGATCTCGAACTCCTGAGCTCAAACAATCTGCCTGCCTCAGCCTCCCAGAGTGCTAGGATTACAGGCATGAGCCGCCACGCCCAGCCCATATGATGCTTTTTAAGCTCTGGGTGTCTGCACCATACCTATTGCCACGGGTCTCCGTCCTACGTACCTTTAAAATGATCCATAAATGATTTCACTTCATAACTATGGTTAAAACCCTTGTTCCAAACTTCTTTACTATGCTCATGTTTTTGTTTCTAATTTTTACTCCTACGAATCAGGCAAAGTTAAGGATCCAAGTATACATCTTTGTGAAAATCCCAAATTGCTGTTTTTGTCTTTTAGACAAAGTCCTTGTAATAAGTTATACCCCATTTTCCCAGGAAGAAAGTTTTTTAACCAATTGGAATTCATAAATTCATAGATAATTTGACTTTAATAGTTATAATATTTTAATGTATTCAATTCGTTACAAAACAAATTCAAAAATCACATTTTATATAGAAATATATAAATTTTAAAATATTAAATTTTTCTAGACTCAAATTATGACCTTATTTCTTTCCATGCAGCTTCAACATCAGCTTCTCTGTCCTCACCAGGCCCCTTTTTAAGTCATTTAGCAAAGTTTTCTGGCACACATTATCTTGATTCTTATCCAATTTGCTTGAGGTACAGTACTGTTTAAATCAACGATGATATGTTGCCTCTGGGATTCTCTCCCAAAACCACCTAAAGTATTTATTTGCATGAAATCGAGATGGTTGCTATATATGTAACCTTCCAAACATAACAACTATCTTTAGAAAGCTTCTTCAAGTGCCAGCACTTGGAATTGTGAGATCATTCCACAGGAATCATGACTAATGACTAAATCTGTGTTAACTTTCCTTAACTCCTTTTTCTTTTTTAAAGCATATTCTCTGTGGTGATTTTTGAAAGCGAAACTGGCATTTGATTGAGGATGTCATTTCCAAACATTATTTTGTTTATCAAAATAAAGTAATTAGGGATAGATGTTGGACTCTGAATATCAGATCCCTTCCCCTCTGGACAAGAGGTGTGTGGGGGGGGGTTGTGAATGTGTATTTGGGGGAGGGGGAGGGGTTGGCAGGGTCTAGATTCTTAAAAATGTAATTATTGGTTCTAAGGTATTTTCAAACTTTTGAGACAGTTCAGCAGCCTTTCTGAAAATGTGTACCATATACACTGTTATCCTGCAGCTTAAAATAGTGTCAGTTTTACTACGTCCTTGTCAGCATTACCGTTAGCATTTTTTTAAATCCTTATTTCTGATGACTAAGTGTCCAGCCAAGAGAAGCACAGAGCTGAGATTCGCCCTGTCATTATAACTCACACCTGATTAGCAGAAGTGTTGGCCGGCTGGCAGGCAAGTCCCCCTTTTTGGGAACATCAGTTGTCCTCCCTTCTGCCTCCCTGCTCCACTCGCAGTCTCTGAGGCTCCAGCCTGGCCCTTCTCGAAGTTTGCTTGTGGAGCGGTATCGATGAGGACTGTCCGTGGAAGCATGATTTGTACGATTCATGCTCCAAATAAATGTAGTAATTATATACACCCGGAGGAATCCTCAGGAAGACCTGCGAGAGTCTATACTTCTTTAACTGGAAACAGAAAGCCAAGGCTAAAGTGTTGGGTTACTTGAGGACGTCTTAACTAATGTTGTAGTGAGCTGAGATGGGATTACATCCACTGCTGGTGAAAAAGTTCTGGGGTCTTGAAAATCGCTTGCTTTTCCACTTGTGACATTTTCCCATTGCTGTTACCTTTGTTTCCAGGGAGAGGTAGGAAAAGATACATTTCTCTCAACTTCGCCAGTAGTCTTATTTAAGCTTGTTTGGTTTCTCTCTCTTTTAAAAGTGTTTTCTATGAGAAAACAAGCACATAACATTATCCTTCTGTAACTGTGGGTTCCACATCAACAGATTTAACCAACTGTGGATGGAAAATGTTGGACGGGGGCGGGGTGGTGGTGGTGGTGGGAACCAATAATAAACAATACAGTATAACAACTATTTACAAAGTATTATATTTGCATTGTATTGGGTATCATACGTAATCTAGAGATCATTTCAAGTATATGAGAGGGAGGGTGCAAATGGGTTCTATGCAAATACTATTTTATATCAGGGACTTGAGCATCTTTGATTTTGGAATCTGCTGGCATCTGCTTGCTATGTTTGTCATGTGTTGGGGTTTCCAAATGTATCATTTGACTATCACAGCCACTCTGAGGTCAAGTTTTCTTTCTCTGCAATTTGATGTATTTCGCTACTGTGAGATATTATTGTAAAAATAACTATTTATGGTGAACGTTTTGTAGAACCAAAAGCAAGGCCCATCTGGTAGCAGAGAAGATTAATCTGTTTGAGGATGGTAAACATTATTACATATTTTAAACTGTGTAACTAGCACAGAACATTTGCCTCAGGCACTGCAGTGAGATTATGGTTTAGGATAGAGATTTAAATGAACCTTTTATCCCTTAAAAGTCTGTAAGACATGCTTTCCCCTCATGCACAGTGAAACTCTAATTAATTAATATTTTAAATTATCCACTGAATAATATTAATTTGATACCAAAAGAACAAAATTCTAATCGTGAGGAAGAAAAGATAAGCTTGTAACAGTTACCTCTTTTTTAAGACATCTTTGCATGCTTTGTGAGGTTTAGTTTAAAAGCAGTTGTAAGATAACAGAAATTTAACTAACTTCCTGGACTTCCTCTTTTGACCTTTGTTTTAGTGGCACTAATTCTTCATCTGATTTGACCATATGAATAAGACTTCTGTGGTTTAAAGTCCAAAATATCTTGAGCGTTATATTCTCATCTAAGCAAATGTAAGGAGTATTCACCAAGTTATGGGGTAAAACAAAATATCATTTATTTGCTAAATATTTGTGTACAATTCGAACATGTTTGTCCATCTTTTCAATCCTTAGCAATGTCTACCATTAATTTAAAAATGTATAAACAAAATCTCCTCTGTCTTCTTCACCTCATGCCAGCCTAACTTACAACACACAATGGGCCAAACCGGTTTCAGAGTTTCAGTCAACTGTGAACATAGATTCTAACTGCTTTGGGTAAATAATATGATTCATGAAAGTCCTGGGAGATAGAGCATGAAAAATACAACTTCTAGGAGGTAAGGAAATTTGGGAACAAATTTCAATATGTGTATTGAACCCTTTTAAAAGATTAGCATTTTCAATTCAAATGTGAAAGCTTAAAAACATAAATGTAAAAGCAGAGAGCACAGTATGTTATGCATATGCTCTGAATTTTCTTATGGAATCAAACGTTTCTTAAACTGACAATTGACATAGTGATATAAAACAGTTGGATTAAATATTTACTCAAATATCTTCCCCTACATGCAGTAGATAACTTATTCAATACTTTTGAAACCAAATTTCCCAGATTATCGACGTAGAATATTTCTGCTTAGTTTCCTTTTAGTCTCTCTTCTATACTTTTAGAGGAAGTACAGTTTATCTTTCTTTAGTGTACTTTGCTTTAGTTTTTTCTTGGTCAGTTTTATAAATTCACACTTTTATGGCATCTATGTTTAAGAGTTTGCCCTTGACCACGTAGAGTAAAAAAGAAAAATCGCTGGGCTGAAAGCAAGGTAAATTATAACCATCAGGGTGTATGCAAGACAAATACTGAAAAATAGGTTTCCCTTTTTAGTAAAATAAAAGAACAGAGAGGAGAGTGAGTACAGGCTTTTTTGCAAATAGATCTTCAGTGACTAATGCTTAGAATAACAACAGCCAGTCAGAGCTGCAGGATGCTTGTTTTAAGCATAGTGTTCATCTTTCAAATTTCATTTACTAATGAGGGAAACCAAGGCACAAAACTAAGGCAGATATCTATTGTGTACTTCATGTTGAAAAGGAATTTGGCTCTTTAATTGAAACATACTTACATTTAAAATAATGCAATATAACTCAAAGGATGTGGAGTCATAGGTTTAATTTAATTCCTTTTTTTTTTTTTTTTTACATGAAGTACGTAGTAAATTTCTTTAAGCACCTCCCAGAAAAGGTACATGTTCAATTAATCACTAAGGCACACAGGGAAATTTATATAAACTAATTTTCTACTCAGACACAAGAAACAAATATGCTCCTCTGTTTCACCATGTGATGAGACTGTTAAAGAATGACCAACATCCCAAAACAATTATTTGAATATATGTTATTGTCATAATGGATGCACACTGAGGTGTGGATTAATATAGGTTATTTGTATTGTGGAATTAAGAGATCAGACCAGTCAGGTAAAATATATCCCATCAACTGTTATATGATCTGTGGCCAATCCAATTAAGCTAAAAAATAGAAAAAAAAAACAATGTCAGATTACTATATTTTAAGAGAAAATGTGTTGTTTTGAATCATAAGTGGTCCCTAAAAATGACTTATTCAGCTACTTTTGTAACGTGTCTATTTGGTTATATAGCAAACACTGTACCTCTGCAATGACTATATTTATGTGATTTTACATCAGAATACATCTTATGCTGTACTCAGTGAAGAAGTGAGTCACTTCTGAGATAATTTTAGTAATAAATGAGATTCTGTTTGGAATTTTTAGTTCTAAGGATAGAGAGTTCCGCTCATTTGCTTGTCTCTCAAGCACTTAATGCCCTTTCAATCTTGCAACAGTTGCATGAGTTTGAAATTAAAATTGCTTTTTTATAGATGGATGAGCTAAGACCTAGAGAATTTTTGTGATGATACCAAGATTGCGCAGCTAATAAGCAACAGAGATAGGTCATGAATTCAAGTCTTTTGTGTCCAAATCAAACTTTCTACAAAACAAAGATTCTTAAAACAGTTAAGCCACGAGCTATATAATGTTGGGCAAGCCACTTTATAATCTTTCTAAAAACTGCCATGAAATTATTTCTCAAAAAAGTTGTAAAATGAAACATAATTGATTTCAGTGGTGGCTGGCTAGGTAGTTTGGGGCGTGTGTGTGTGTGTGTGTGCGCGCGTGTGTGTGTGCCTACATAGGCCATGTTTCTAAAAATCCCTGGTACCGTTAGAGATGAAACAGGACAGCATGTAAATCTTGGATAACATTTAGCAGAATATTATCTGTGATCCTCAACCCTGTCTATACATAAGAATCTCTGGAGGGCTTTCCAGAGATGGAGTGGTGTCCAGACATAATTCTTTCTATTTAAGACTTTCAGGTAATTAAAATACATGATCATCATTAAAAATGCTTTTTATTCACTGGCAGACCATAATAAGATTCAGCTGATGGTAATGGATAACTTATAGGAAACACATCTAGTACTCTGGGAACTAACGTGAAGGAAATTTTAGATTCATATTTACAAGCATTCTACAAAATGCCTAAAGCTGAAGTTACATTTTAAAATGTTTATTCAGGAAAAAAAAATTATCTCATTAGAGAAGCTCAAATGTAATCCTCAGATCACTTAAAAAAACATATTCACTACAACATTATGTGTAATATTTTATCAAGTGGATTATTATGAGTAAAACTGCCTTTCAGAGTTTTGAAGAAAAGAATATGTGACAATAATAATCCTGCCTATATTTATCTCTAGGTTTTGACGTACACATTGTTTTTTATGAATTGGATGAGTTTCCATGTGTTTTTATGCAATTATTTAACATAAAAAAATTTAAGCTTTACTGTGGATATTATATAATCTTCTGGAAAATGAAATTACTCTCATCTTGGACAAAAATCCAGTGTTCCCATTTAATCTTCATGCCTCTAAAAGTAGTCTTTGTATTTTGTTTGATAATACGAATATATAAGTGTTTCATCTTTCCATACCAGGGACATCAGCAGCAAAAATTCAGCTCAAGTCACTATTCTCAGGCAAAAATCTTGACGGGTTTTTATTTAAAAACAAACGAGTAGTTGACACCGCCATGAATATCCATCAGTGTTGTATCAGAGTTTTAGTATGGCATCCTTTCTTTATTCTTTTTACAAAAGTTTATCTTCCTCATCGTGCTTAAAACATATAACCTTTCTGTGTTATTTATGGTGTTTTCAGTGTTCCGACCCTTTCAAGGCTGTTCCCTGGGTAGCATACCCCACATCTCCTCTCACTTTGTCTAATACTTGTGGTCCTTTCATTTAATTTCCAGCTGCTCTAAGTATTTCTCATTTGGAGTTTTCCCTTTGTTTCTCCTCAGCCTTCTCTCCCTCTCTTGGCTGTCTACTGTGTTCTCATCTGCTTGCTACAGCCACACATTTATGGAGGCAACCCTCAGAACCAATGCATTTCGATTTGCTACTTCCTATAAGTAAAGAAATAAATTCCTAATGATGATTTCAGGACCGAGCCTTGCGAGTCTTTTCCTTAAAAGGTGGAATACCAGTGTGTCATAGTTGTTTTGAAACCATGGCTTTGCAAATACGTGCATGCAGCCTGAAGCTGGAATTCTAGATGGGTTTACCTGCCACATTGTCATTGCATAAGAGATGAGTGTGGGATGCCCAGGAGATGATGCTGTGTCAACACTGTAAACAGTTGAATGGGTACAATAAGGATTTTGTCCTCTTTATACTGACAAAGCATTATTTTTTAATATGCTAACTGCATTTCAGATGCTACATATGAAAAAGGAACCAGCATGTGTCTCTGTCATGTTTGCACTTACAAATTCATGCATGATTTGTAGACAATTCCAAATAAGACATGTCTTTGATCCATAGGTTTGATTTATCCTTAGTTTTATTAGCATTTTCTGTATCTTGGTTTGCAAAAGCTCTATAATTCTCTAGTGTCTGAAAGTACCTAGAGGCTCTTACAATTTGGTCTTCACAGGTTTTTAGTATATACAACAGAATTGTAAGAGGAACACTCTTCTATTATTATAAAACGACCTTGGGAGTAAATATTTTCCTCAGTAAGGGATTAAGCAGATGCCTACAGAAGTGGACTCTTGTTCACAATCTAGAGAAGTCTAAGCAGTTTGCAAAGCTCAGTGAAGCTTGGTGGCCTCAGAAGCAATCTTCTTACAAATTAGCTCCATATTTACCAGCTCCTATATTGTTAGT
>NW_012142301.1:2072309-2072677 GCF_000956105.1 Propithecus coquereli
TTTTTTTTTTTTACATGAAGTACATAGTAAATTTCTTTAAGCACCTCCCAGAAAGGGCACATGTTCAATTAATCACTAAGGCACACAGGGAAATTTATATAAACTAATTTTCTACTCAGACACAAGAAACAAATATGCTCCTCTGTTTCACCATGTGATGAGACTGTTAAAGAATGACCAACATCCCAAAACAATTATTTGAATATATGTTATTGTCATAATGGATGCACACTGAGGTGTGGATTAATATAGGTTATTTGTATTGTGGAATTCAGAGATCAGACCAGTCAGGTAAAATATATCCCATCAACTGTTATATGATCTGTGGCCAATCCAATTAAGCTAAAAAATAGAAAAAAAAAACAATG
>NW_012142301.1:2085822-2092314 GCF_000956105.1 Propithecus coquereli
ATTTAATCCCATCCTATATCACTTGGTAGCTAAAAGACCTTAGGTTACTTTTCCTCCCTGTGATGGTTTTGCTTCTCTGAAAATTTAATTTTCTGGAAAATGAATCATTGCAGGAGAACTTTAAGACTCATGCTCTAATTTGTTCTTTACATGAGTGTATTTGTTAGTTTCATGCAGTACTTTTTTATTTAGTAGTTTTGTCCTATCAAGAATAAGAATTTATTTAATCATAAACACGCTGGACTGTGCTATGGTCTTTAGAAACATGAGATTTAGGATCAAAGATGTATGAGTTAGAATCCTAGTTCTCTCACAGCTGTGCACGTGGGTAAATTATTTAATATCATTAATCTTCACTTTTATCAGTGATAAAATGGGGATAATACCATTTCCTAGAAGATTATTGGGAAGATTAAGTAAGAGCATAATGTGTAAATGTCTAGCATTTATCAAGTATCAATAAATGTTTATCATTATCTCTTCCCCAAAATACCAGATGCAATAATGTTCAAAATATTTTCTCTTGTAAAAACAGAAAGTTGGAAGAACAAAAACTTGTTATATTTTAAAAAGAAAAACTGCCCTAAGAAGTTGGTGTGGAAATACTTCTCAAAGTTGTTACTCTAACAAATTATAAGGGATGAGAGTTTAGAATAAGAAATTATTTGGAAACATTCCACATTTTCTGTTTTTAGTAGTTTATGTTAAGTTTTTATAATCACCATATTCTACAAATACTGCCATTATAGCATAAGTTTTTTTTATTGCTTAACTGATTAACTAGATAATAGTAAAAGTGTCTAGTGGAGGAGGCTGGCTTCCTACCTCACAGCATGAATAAAGAAAGGGGCATTTCAGTAATTCCTCAGTTCTTTATTTTGCACACATGCAACTGGACAGTGGGCCAGCAACGAGGTGGCTCAGTGGTAAAAGGAGCCCCATGTCACTGCCCACTTAGGACTTGTATATCTGGTATGGAGGAGCAAAGGAAAATACGAAAGGGGGAGTTGGCTTTTCAAAATGCTAATAGTAGAAATACAAAATGTGACACATATAAATGTAGATGATCGTACTGGCTAATTACTTTTAAAGTAGGTGTAACATATCTGGTCTTTGATAGACAAATAGATTACCCCATATGTCATGTTACCCCAAAGACTATGAATGGACACATCCATGTCTAAGCTCACGCACCATGTAAATTGAGTCATTTGTCTATTCAAGTGGTTATTGAGCATCTATCATTATCAGGCATTTTATTGACACCAGAGATACAGTGTTGAACAAAACAGATGCTGTTTCTGTCTCACAATGCCTACCGTCTAATGGGAGATATTGACATTAAACAAAAAAATCATAGAAACAATTAAATAGCTGATAATTGTGGACAGAGTGGACTAAAAATAGACCAGCCAGGAATTTGCCCAGTGCAATGGGTTTAATTATGATTGCAAATAGAGAAAGCAGTATCTGACAAAAGTTATTTTCACACAGGATGTTATATGTCATAGGAAGAAATGTTTTTACTGTGTTGCACAGGGAACAGGATGGGTGAAATTTCCCCAAGGGATGCTTGGCTCAGAACACAGTGTATGAAAATGCTTTCCAGTGAGGCTAGAACTTCAGCCCATCCGAGTACGTAAAGAACAGTGGTCTGAAGGAATGGCAAGTTGTCAGCTAGTCCAGAGCACCCAGATATCTCAGTTTGGACCTGGGAGGTAATATTATATCATATGAAGAAAAATGGAATGATGTTTTGGAAGGTACAGTAAACATATTTTAGAATAGAATTATGAGAGGGAAGATGTCAGAAAAGGTCTCCTGAGAAAGACATTTTTCCACTTGATACCAGAAGGACAAGTAGCAGTTTAGTGCCCCCACAAGTGGAGGTGCTAGGGGGTACAGTGCTGTCCACGTAGAGGAGAGTTTTGTTAGTACTTAATCTGAGGCATGATATTTATAAACAAGACCCTAAAGGGATTATTTGACCTCATAAAGGAATTTCAGTCCAGCCTGGGGGAGTTTGTAGTACATTTCCCAGAAGATTTTCGTTAGCTTTTTGTAGATATTTAGTAGCAGAAAAGCATAGAGGGTCATAAAAAAATCACAAGCAAAGTTGTTCTTGGTTCATTATTGCCTTGATGAAAGAGTAGGTGTGTTTAGGATTCTTCTCCCTTCCCATATGTAACGTGCATTCACTTTATGCCAAGCACAGTCCTAGGAATTGGAGCTCCATGAACCTTACATTCTAGTGGGAGAAACAGTATGAGTCAGATGGTGTAAGAGCTGTGAAGAAAAATAAGGCATGATAAGGGCACGGGAAGTGATAGGAGAGGGGTGCGATTTTAGGTACGATCAAGGACAGCCTTTCTGGGAAGTAAGAAATGCTAATAATACCTGGGGAAGAGCTTTCCAGAAAGAAAGAACTGCAGGTTCAAAGCTCCTGAGGCATGTGTGAGTGTGGCCTGTGGGAGGAGGACCTGCAGGGAGGCCTGAGGGACCGGAGGGAGGGATGCAAGGGTTGAGGGGCACAGACTGGGGGTGGGAGGCACATCCTGTAGGGCCTCCCAGGCCGTGCCGTAAAGGTGTTGGTTTTTGTTTTAAATATGTTGCGAAGCCTCTCGAACCCGGAACTGTGAGCAGGAGTGTGACATGATCTGTTTTACAGAAACATCGAGCCACTGCACGCAGTAATGAACACCGGGCAGGTGTGAAAGCAAGAAGGCCTGGTAGGGGACCACTGCAATGCGTTTGGATGTGGGGTTTGAGGGAAGGAAGGATGACTTGCAGGTTTGAGGCTGAGCTATTGAGCAAATGGTGGCAGTCTTTACTAGGAGGGCAGAGTGGGGTTGAGAAGGGAATTCCCTCTCAGACGTGTGAAATTTGACATGCCTGTTCCATATTTGTACAGAGAGCTTGAGACGGAAGTTGGACAGGTGAGCCTGTGGCACAGGGGAAAGAGGAAGCAGGTTTGGAAAAATGAATTTGGGAACCATTAGGGTAAAGGAAACATTTAATGCTGTGGACCGTATAACATCATCTTGGGAGAGAGCCACATGGAGAAGGGGAGGCAGGACACCCAGAGCACTTCAGCATTTCAATGTTCGAAAGAGAAGAGGGGTGTGGCAATCAGTATTGAGACCTGTCCGCTCCTGAGGGAAATGGAAGAATGTTCAAGAGAATGCAGGTGGACAGAGTGTTTCTGAGAGGGAGCCATCAATCATACCCAATGCTGCTTGGGGACCAAATTAAATGAGGGCTGAGAATTGTGGATTTGGCGAGGGAGAGTTCATTGGTGACACTGACAAGCAGTGCATCAGTGGAATGGTGGGGAGAAAAGATGGACTGGAGTAAGTTCCTGTTCAGGTGGGAGGTGAGGAAGGGAAATTGAAAGTCTAGATAGCTCTTTGGAGTAGTTTTGCTGTAAAGAGTTGCAGAGAAATTCAATGAGAGCTGAGAGGCATTTAGGCTCTCAAGGGAGGTTTTTAAAAGGGGGAGATATCTCTGTGTTGTCAAGAACGATCCTAGATCATTATCTTTTACTTTTTTGCATTTCCTTTCATTTTCCATTATGTATCTCTTTCCTAACAATTTTGTCAACATAATAAATTGACTTTAGAATTTAGATTAATTACTACAAGATGCAGGTTATGTCTACAGTGTAATATAAACAATAACTTATTGTTAAGAACTTCACTTCTGTAATTCTTCCCTCTCTAGAATGATCTATCTTCCTCTCTCCCTTGGATTGTTAGCCATCAAATAAAACTAATAGTTAAGTACCATTCATTGATAACTATAAAAATGATGCTAGAAATAATATAAATATAAGATCAATTATTTTTCATTCATTGTCTAGCAGAATGTACAGAATAATTGAAAACAAAACAGCCCCAGATAATTATTTTTTGTCTTTTACAGATAATTTTTACATTTAAACATTCATGGTCATTACATTTTAGAAATTGAAACTATGTAAAGGGCAATACCATAACCAGTCTATGAAAATCCAACTAAAGAGCTTTTAGAAAAATTGGCTAATCTCCTCCTTCCCATACCTGAGCTGGTCCTTTTTCCTTTTTGCTGGAGGAACAAGTAACCTTCATGGCCGGGAATGAGACTGAAGCAAGGGTGTGATGGATCAGTGGCTTTGGAATAAAGGGCCTGAGAAAGCCTGATTCGGTCTGCTGGGTATTTCACTGTTGCCCAATTTTCTTCTGCAGCCACTTTCCCTTTCTTCTTTATTAGCTTATGTGGATACTCGGTTATTTCTTCTTCCCCCACCTCTGCCACCATTATTGTCTTCTCCTTAGCCATCCAAAAGCCATCAAATGTCCAAGGACAGTAATAAAATAAATTGCCTGGAGGGAAAGAGTCCAATTCACTTTCCTACCCAACCACATTTTTCTTTCATGAAAATGTAACACCAGCAGCCAAGAGTCAACCAGCATTTTATAAAACGTATTTATTGCATTAAGACTGTATTGGAATAGTGTCATACTTGAAGAATAACTGCTTATAGTTCATAAGTGCATTATTCCTAATTTGAAACAATTGTGTGATTATTACATCCTTGAGTATGAAGTACTTTTTCCCAAAATATCTGACTAGAGCATGTGGATACTGCTGTTAAGAAACCAACTCGATTTGTATGTGCAATTTCTTTGGTTACCTCCTTTAAAAGAGTGTTGCTTTCTTATTATATTTAGATGTAGATACGCAGTGAAGAATCCTCCAAAAATTACCTTATTTTCATAGCATCCATTCAGGAGTTTCAAAGGGATGTGGCCATGGGCAAATTTGAAATACTCACACTCATTTTCTTCCTACAGGCTGTTGCTTTTCTCAACAGCTTACAGGAAGAAGCCACAAGTGTATTTTTAGTCTTGTGCCATTTATATTTGTGAAAGGAAATATGGTCATCGCAGTGATTGCTGCAAAGCTGGTTCGATGTTATGACCACATTCCTGTCCCATTGATCCCACTGGAGTTTTGTCCTCATGAAACTCCCCATTTCAGATTGCTTTGTTTCATTAATTTTCTTCTGCCACCAGCCTTCCCACTTGTTGATGCTGATGTCTTGTTTCAGGTCATGGTTCTTGTCACAGACTCGCTTCTTCTGTCTACCTTACATATGACTGTTCTCTTTAGTTCACCATTTGGTGGACTCCTGTTGTCATCTGTCCATATGACCAGAATAGTCCGGGCAGCTGACCTGTGCTTATGTGTATGATTGTCTTTGCTTCTTGAGTGACTGAACTACCACATCTTCCCTTGGTAAATTTATTCTTCTACTTACTCTTAAGTATGGACGAGATATGGAGTAGATTAAAGTAGATACTTTAATTCAGAATTTGATTTTTATCAACAAACTATCCAGTTACTCATGTTCTTTATTTTTTAATATTGCTTATTGGGAAACGGGACTGGAGTGTTGCTCTTTTTGGCTTATTATTCTTAAATATCGACTTTGATAAGACTTGAGTGTTGCACTTATTATGAAACAAAGGCAGGAACTTGTTAAATAGTGAGAGAAAGGCAGGCAGCCAATATTTATGAGAAATTGAATTTTAACTAGGAGTTCAGAATGCTTTTTATCCCTACAGATATATTAGTGATTTGTTATTTGTTTTTACCTGATTTGTCAACCTGGAGTAGAAACTTATCTGTATTTTTTCACTTCTGGGCAGACACAAGAGGTTGAATAGATGCCACCAAAAAAATTGGCTTCTTATGCTCTTGTTTATCTGAAATGCCTACAATCTGTCGACTCCACTGCTTCATCTGGCACAGGCTGGGTTAGTTCTAAGATTCGATGATAATAATTGGCTCAGAGAGGAGACAGAAGCTGTCTGTATTGTTCTGACAGAATTAGTAGAAAAGAGAAAACTCTAGGTAAGTTCCTTGTAGACTGTAAAATACCAAGAAATGAGTCTGATTGGCTCCCCCATGTCCCTCTGTTAAATAGGAAATAAAAGTACAAAAGGGAAATAGAAGAGAAAAAGGAGAAAGTGCGGATACATAGGGTGGTCCACTTTAAGAGGCAGATGTTACTTCATTCAGACACAGATGTTACTTGAGGAAGTGAGGATGTAGACAAGAGGCAAGTTAATTTTTTAGGTAAAGTAGATAAAGCAAGAAAAGTTTAGCAAAATGGACTTGTGTTCGTTCTGTTACAAAGTAATATTAAGAGCTATGGAATAAGGTAACCTAGCACACCATTTTATTTGTTAGGAAAAGTTTCTCCTGTAATAAAAAGACCTAATTTATGTTTAAATAAATTTATGCTCACATGTTATATTTTACAAGTAAAATATTCTAATGTAGTCTACATATTCAATTTTCACCACACCTGAAAAGTTTTCTCTGGTATTTAGTATGTTGAAAAATGCATATTGAATTTTGATATATAATATCTTTTATTTCCTTTGTGAATAGTTCTGTTGTAAAAATCAAATTTTTTTCTAGCCCGCAATAATGTTCTTCTTAAAT
>NW_012142301.1:2104534-2105535 GCF_000956105.1 Propithecus coquereli
TCTTAGATTAATGAGTTCAATAAAATTCTGAGCACTAGCCAATAGCTAATAATCATTGTAACATTACAGTTTTAGAATTATCCTAGCTTATATAGCAGATGTTCAGAAATGCCTTCTTCAAAATTGGAAAATAAATTCCATAAAATGTGTATTTGGTTATGGAGAATAGTTTCGGATTAAGATCTGACATTTTCCAGTTTTTCTTTCAGTTTCTCTTCTGTCTCATATTGTATCTTTTCTGTTGTTGCAGTTCTCTTACTATTTATTAAGTTTATAAAGAGTAAAGTACCTTGTATGCTGTCCAAAATGTACTGGTATCATGATATGAGGTAGGAAGTATTTTCTACCACATTCTTGAAGTCACGGTTATAATGGAATATACTCCATTTGTCATCTAATAAATGAACACTAGCTGGAGATGCACTACTCAGTGGCATTATTGTACCCGTTGGTATAATCTACAGTAATCAAGGTAGTATAACCTCCAATTATGTGTTTTATTATCTCATTATCCACCTTGCAACTAGTACAACTATTAGCAGGCACATTTCTTGCCTTCCTTGGGCAATTGTGATGGTTTTTATAGTTAATCACCATGATAAGCCCCTTATACTTAAAAGTAACCTCCCTTTCAACTATAACGTAAGCTAGCTTTAACTGTATAATTTTGTGTGGACTGATATAAACAGATTACAACTTTTTCTGTTTATAAGTCTAAATAAGCCACTGAATGGTTTATGAGCATTTTTCAGTGTTATGATTTTGCCAAACGTTGAGAATATAGTCATCCTTAATAACAGCAAGAGGAAGCCATCACAAACTCAGACTTTATTTCTTAACATTATTTATTTATTCTGTATCTTATTCCAGAAAAGATATAAGGAGTATCAACAATATTGTTACTCTTCAGTCAGTAATTCAGCCAATTATTCAGCCAGTCAGTTTATTTAGGGTCTTGCACATTTGTAAGTTTCCAAATACTGTTTCCATCTGATACCTGG
>NW_012142301.1:2105585-2107294 GCF_000956105.1 Propithecus coquereli
TAGCCCGCAATAATGTTCTTCTTAAATATAATGCTTTTAATTTCATATAGTACAGGTGTTGTTATGCTACAAGGGAATTCTTATTTTACATATTAGATTGCAAATATTTGTAGAATGATTTTGATGATATTTGGGCATTTATACTCACTGCAAGAAATATATGCATATATCAAAATATATATGTGGCAAATAAACACTTTACCCAATGACTCATAAAACCTAGGAGGAACAAATGAAAGAAGGAAGGATATAAGATCCAAGAGGAAACTTGGTCTTCGAATCATTGCCAGTATTGTTTTAAATTGGCTTTTTAAGAATTTACAACCTTGTGGCGGTGGTGTCTGTTCCCTGTCTTTTCTTATTCCCTTAGTAATTCTTTTTTTGTTTCAAGCTATGTTACTATTTTCTCAGCTCTTTCACTCAGCCTATTTTCCATTATTAGTAGAAAATTTGATTAACTGGTATTCCACTTTGTATTCTTTAGAAAACAATTGATATTAATATTTGTCTTTCTAATAAAAAAAATAGCTACCATTTACAGAGTAATCATCAAATTCTCAGTTCTTTCTCCACTTTGATCATTGGCCACTTGCATATGTTTTTCATGACCAGGTGTTTTCTCCATCTTTTTTTTCTTCTAATAATTAGTTCATTTATTCAACAAATGTTTTGTGGACCGTTTATATGGTCAGGAATGTCCCCTACTCCCAGCTATGGCAATTATAAAACAAAAAACAAAACTCTTCATACAAGCCAGCTCTAGTTTACCATACACTAAAAAGATGTTCACACTATGGGTCATTTCCTGTAGGTGAATCTTGAAATCAATTTAGTAGCTCACAATCAGTGGTTTTAAAGATATGAAGTAAAAGGGAGTAGCTTACAAACTATCTGGGAGCATCACACAAATAAGTATTATTTCATGAAACTTTTGTTCATTAACCTGTTTACATGCATGCAAATATGGTACCGTGGTGGGGGCTGTACTAGATCATGCTGAGATGCATGTTTCTCACTGTGGTTCCTGTCTAAAAAGTTTCAAAGAAACCCCCCTGAAGCGTTACCCCCTTTATCTCTGCCTTTTCCCTCTTCCCTTCTTCTTGCTCTCAAAGTATCCGCCTTGGCTCCAGCTTCTTTTCTCTGCCTTCCCACACTCCATCTTCCCTCCGTTTTCCTCTTTTCCTTTTCTCAGTTGTCCTTCCCTATCTCCCTCCACACCTCACTATTCTACCTTTTTTGGAATCTTGATTCTTCTTTCTCTTCCATATCAACCAGATCTCCTGTGCTAGAAGTCATGTATTATGGAACTAAGACACCCATGTTGAAAATGACAGTCTTTGTACTGCCATCTCGTGGTAGAATTTTAGAACAACGGGAACTGAAAGACCCAGAGGAACGCTACAATCTAGTTATTTTTTTCTGGGATTGCCTCCAGATTTTCCCAGCTACCTTAGGGTTTTAAGGGGATGTGGTGAATGTGTCCCTTTTTAGTAAAACTCAAACCTGAATTTAAAAACTAACTTATCTACTTTGTCTTTAGAGTTCTAGTATATGAAATATTTTTTAAAGACTATATTTAATTTGAGCCAGAAAGAAAAAACTTAACTTCTACCACTTGTCCCACTTCCCATTTGCACATTTGTATGTGACTCAGTTTAGTAGAAATAAAATGCTGCTTTCTGTGTATCTATGCTAAGTTTTGTTTTTTT
>NW_012142301.1:2108769-2110532 GCF_000956105.1 Propithecus coquereli
TTTACCTGTGAAACTAGGATAAATAATGGCTCTGATTGGATCCAGACAATTAATAGAGCCTGCTAGGTTTCTTATATAATAGTAGCACCAGTTTCGTTTCCCAGTCAGGGTGAAACAAATTATGCCTCCTACCACACTGCAGTTAACTGCATCAGCATCGTAGCACCATAAAATCTGAAAACTGTGGAGTATGGATAATCCCACTATAAATTGTAATAAAAATTACCCCTCCAGACTCTATATTCTCTCCATTAAGTTCATAGACACTGTCTCTTTGTACATAAAGTTTTATGAAATAAATCGACCAGTTCTCCTGTCCTTACCAGGTAGCAAGCTGTTTTGATTTAAAAGCTGATTATGGTACAATCGGTTTTTGGTGTTTGTAGTGCATTTTAAACACATAAATTTCATGTAACAAACCTTAAGTAGAAGGAAAATGCTACTTTTATTTGCCCTGTGCAGTTAAATATCTCTTCATGAGAAAGAATAAATGATGTATTTACCAGGGTGAGCCCATTTGTTGTATCCATAAAACAAAGATTTGGTTTCCCTCCTCAGATCTCTAATCTTAAAGGTGTAATAAGTAAACCCAAACACAAATCTAAAATAGCTTTGTCTGACTTTTTTCAAATATTCTGTATTTAGAAGGAATTGTCAATTTCCTGATTGCATTTTTGTCTCTTCTGTGCTCAATCCAAGGATTCCATAGTCATCACTGGTGTGACCTTTGTCAGAAGTGAATGTTTTAAATCAGTCTTCTACAAACACAGAGACCTTTTAAACAGAGGAAACCTTCTAGAAGCCTAGGCTGTAAATCTCCAAAGAACACGAACTAGACTCTGGAGGAAGTTACATGTTTTAAAGAAGGTAGAGTAGGTGGCATTTGAGGTGAAAGTTGACGAAGCATAAGGTTTTGATACTCAGAGTAGGTAGGAGCATTCCCCCTCAGGAAAACAGGGAACAATGAGGGTAGAGAATGGAGAGTACATTAAAGAATGAAGACTACTGTAGTTTTACTGAAATGTAGGCTATGACTTACTCAGACACAAGTATTGTGTATGATATAAAACATATTGCATACATCAAATATATGTTACTTAGAGGAAAGGAGCCAAGATCTTTCTTCTTTTAAAGCCTTTTATCTCTTGGTTTAGATATATTTGTTGCATTCTTTGCGAATATGATTTTCCAACTATGCATAGATAGAAAACACCAAATAAAAATGCAAAGAAGAAATAAGTAATAGGAATGTTCTTCAATCTTTATTTTTATAGGTCAGGTTCCTGAAACTGTTTTCCCAGTAGATTTTTACGTATGCCCAATAGCCCACAGAATTCTGTAGCACTTCACTTTCTGTAGTTTTCCTTAGTAAAAGAAAATAGATCTACTGATTTTGTGTTACCAATCTACAGATGTTTGATACCCCCGGAGATTCTCATAGGCCAACCGCTATCCAAATTAGCAAACTCCCTTTATCTGTAAGGTCACCGAGCGTGAAAGTGGCAGCCAACAAAGAAGATGTGAAAATTATTATGAAAATAAGAACTTGAATACTCACAGCAAAGTCTTTCTATGGGAGCAGATATGTTTACACAGCTCTTTAGTCCTTGGAGAGAATGCTTTATTATAGCATAATAATTGCTTTTGAAATAATGACTTTTAGTAATAAAGATTAAATTATTGTCAGTCTATCTGAAGAAGACAGGAAAGTATGTAATAAATTGACTAAAACACGGGGAAATTTTCACAATATATTAGTTTTA
>NW_012142301.1:2113802-2124118 GCF_000956105.1 Propithecus coquereli
GAAGTCAAATTCCATAAAGAATGAAATAAATTTTTCAGACATATATTAACTGAGAGTTTACCACCCACACGAATTTGCTGAAATGACTAGTAAAGGATGTAAAGAACCCGAAAAGAAAGGAGAGCTTAGAACTGGTTTTAAAAATATAGATAAATATCTGCATAGAAACTTTTAATTAACTTTTGATAGTAAAACATGCACCAAAATTCTAGACTAAAATGATAAATGGGAAAGGTGGAAGTATTCATTGAATAGTTACAGCACGTTAAATTCTTGTGTTCTGGGAGGAGAATTGATAACATGGAATAATTTTCAGAAAAATTTTAAAATCTGGCAGTATTGAGTCTTACCACAATATGGAGAAATGAGCGTATTCGTACACCAGTGAGCATGTAAATTAATCCAACCACCTTGGAGATTTTGGCAATACTTAGTAAAACTAATGATATGCATACCCCATAATTTTCAGATGTATACTATGAAGAAACTTGCCCCAGCGTTGGTAACAGTGACTGTGTGTGTGTTGTTTCTTTTTTTAATAGAAAGTATAAGCAGGGGAATGGTGACTATTTTTAAAAACTAATTCTTCATCACTACAAAAATATATACATAATGGCGGTCCATTTGTAACATGAAATACTATATAATAATTAAAATGAAAGCATATGAATAAATCTCAAATGCAATGTGAAGTAAAAAAACAAATTGCAGAATATGGTATTATGTACAGTTTTTAAGAGAACAAAACTATATAGGTATTGTTCATTGATACACATGTATTTAAAGGACAACATGAATAGGAAGGATATACACCAGAATACTATGGAAGAAGGAAACAAAATAGGTGAAAAAATGCAAATGGGCTTTCAGCTCTTTCTGTGGTGTTTTACTTTTTTTAATGATCTGAAGGAAATACTACAAAATGTTAAGATTCTTTTAAATCTTATGGGAGAATAAGTAGATGGCCATTATATTTATAATTGCAGTGTCTTAAAAAATGACTCGTTGTAAAAGAGAAGCTGTAAATAACTAGAATTTATGAGCAAGGTGATGAGACCAAGTACTGTATCGTATGTTCAATGGCTCTTCGTATTTTCTTTTATATCAAGGATACTTGGATATGAAAGACGATGAGAAAAAGTGATTTTCAAGATTTGGGGATTTCTGCTTTCCGGAAGGAGAAAAAGGAATAAAAATACTGAAGAATTGGTTTGGTGCCTCTAACATCTTATTTAATTGATAGTGTAAATGTGGTGGGCACATAGGAAGTGTCTCTGCTCTCGTAGCAGGAGAACTTGGTGGGGCTGCCGTGAGACGACATCCAGGCTCTCAGGTCCTCAGCGTAGCCTCAGGGACAGCAAATGCTTAGTGCTGTGGTAACTTGGCAGCTTTGGTCAAGGAAATCAGGCTGGGTGATGTTCAGAATGCAGATTATTAGAGCAGTATAAATTTTCACTGGTTTTACCAATAAAAATTCTGTTTTTCTTTAGTACTATATTACTTTTTAAAAAATCAAACCCTTGTGTTTGTACCACACAATTTACCAGATAATTTGCCTGGGAAAGCCCAAGACCTCATCTTCAATCAAAGTTCTGTCTTCTTCTGACTTCTGAAACTGTCTCTTCTCCCAAAATCAAGATTGGCTTTCGTTAGGAATTAATGGAAACCCAGTTTAAAGTTAGGAAAGCAAAAAAGACCAGAGTGTACCTCCTATGTTCTCTCCAGTGTAGTGTATATTATAGCAATGTTCTCAAAACATTTGTTTCACCTATCTTGTCTTGAGACAAAATTATAACTTTGACCTTGTCCTTCAAAAATCATTTCTGGAGACATTTTCACCTGCCTTCATGGGGCTCCTGCTCTGAACAGGTCAGAGGCTTGTGTCCCTGGGCTTAGGAAGGGGGCCGACCAAACAAGCCCCAATGCAATGGTCATACCTGAAGCCCAAGAAAGTCGTAACTACATTTCTAGATGGTGGGGCTCATCTTCTCAAAGACTAAATAATTTATCAAGGGGGAAGGAGGGTTAGCAAAGTACAAAAATAACATCTCTTTAACAAGAAAGCCCAAAACATAGAGAATACGTGTTTCTAATGGATTAGTGGAAACCAATGCAATTGTCCTTTCTTATAAAAGCATACCAAACACAGAAATGCTGTTGAAAAGACCTCCAATTTTACAGAGTAAATTTTTCTCTTTGGAGTTTGCATAAAACTAGGACATGAACAAACACATCCTTCAACTGAGATTGGAACGGAGGAAAAAAATGTAGCAATACTTGTTTTTGTGGCTCAAAGATATTTACAGGTCATTTTTGAATAGTTACAGTATTCACCCCAGGATAGGACAATCCCAAGCAATGCGCTAGAAAGTAAATAGTCAACACTTACTTTTGCCCTAAAAAGAAATTTATATTTCATGATTTTAACACAGTAGACCTTGACATTCACAAATACAACATCTAAAATATCTGCTTTTCACAAATGTCCCCAGAAGTCGGCTATGTAGACCTCATAGTTTGTTAAATTGCAAGTTAGAAGTCAGTTTATGAGTGAGCCTCCATGGCTACAGGTCTCATCTCAGTGGTGCTTTGTGTTCTCTGCCTGTGGCCCACACAATAACTCATGTTACTGGCTTTAACTCGTGTTAAAGGCTTCTGTTTGTGTTTGTGTGTGTGTGTGTGTGTGTGTGTGTGTGTGTGTGTGTGCGCACATGTTAATCAAACAAAACTTTCATGATTTTTTAAAAAAATGTGATTTGAGGATGTATACAAGAAATATATAATTCTTGGTGAAAATGCATTATAGGTGTAGGGACAAGTGTGGTCATCCCTGATGACAGGGAGGAGAGAATTTTAAGAAGAGGTCAGAAGTAAAAATGAAGAGGGATTACCAAATCTTTAAAACTACAGAGAGGTCCAACAGCACGTATAAGTAATTCACAAATTTGAGTATTTTTGATGGTCTCAGACCATATCTTATGCACCAGAAAACACAGATAGAGCAAAAAGACCAATTAAGATAAATAAGAAAAGTGAACAAAAAAGCTGTAGATTAATGGCTAACATCATCTTCTCTGTGCATTACAGATGAAAATGAGTTTGGTGATTATTTCCCATATGTCTTACCACAAAATTACTTTATTATTATTTTAAATGTCTGCCTAAAGTGGATTCAGTTTTGAATAAATCAATTCGAGCTGATTGGCTTGGGTTTGGAGCAGTTGTAACAAATTGACAAAAAGGAAAGATAATGGGGGAATAGCGGTGTGGTGATGTCTCAGAGGGGCTCTAGACAGTGGGGCTGTTGGCTGACTCCAGAGAGTTATGTAAGGTTACCAAGCACAGTGGAAAAGCCTGCTTACTAATGGAATATTTCATGAGTTTTTTTAATCATGAGAGCCTTTTATGCTCTAAGGCATATTTCCAGGGAACACAACACAACTGTAAATCTGTGTTCATTTTCTTTTTACAAACAGGAAAAATAGTTTTAGTCATGATTCTTTAAAAAAATGAAACCCTAGGCACTGTCACGATAATTTCAACAAACGTGAATTTTTAAAGTAATATTTTAAATGATAAAATGCCTTCATTGCCTTTTCCAAGCAGTAATCCTTGTGATAGAAATGAGAGTTATGTGGAAGTATTTAAAATGATTTCCTGAAAGGAAAGAAAAGCCAGCGAAATGGAATCTAGCTGAAAAGGAAATAAAAATTACGAACATTTTCACTCCTGTGTCATCCCGAACCAAAAGTATAACCTAAGACTTTACAGAGTAATAGAAATTTAATGATCGTGACTTCCCCCCACAAATGTTAATTTTAAAATGTACATTAGAATGTAATTTTTTTAATAAATGCGAAATGGACACTTTTATCGTTCTATTTTGCAGAATCTTTTGCCAGCTGGGAACTACTGTGACCATTTTAAGTAGAGATCTGCATTTATTACCATCATCTTCATCAGTAAATATTATATTTTACTGTGTACAAGAGAGTATGATTGACTGACATGGTCACTCCCCTCAAGGAGTTAAGTCTATGCTTAACTGTAATTCAAAATAGAAAGTGCAAAAATGCTGTGAAAATATATGCATATGAAGTATGGATATTTTTTAAAAAGAAGAAATTGCATTTAGTTAGCTAATGAAAGGAAGGTTCATGAAGACAGTATCATTCTGTAGGAAGGGCAGATTTTTGTTGGCCAAATGGTGAGTAGAAAGGAATAGCCAGACAGAGCTGGGTTAAGGGGCTTTGGAAATAAGACTGGTGAGAGTTCCAAGTGAAAAATGAGCTGTAGAATGGTTGTGGAGGTGCTGCTGAAACTTAGGTGGTGGGAAAAAGTCAAGGATTTTAAAGTAAGGAATGTCTTAAGGAAACTCCTGCATTCATTCAATTACTAGAGAAATGCCATACGGGACTTTGGGAAAGTTTGATGAGAAGCAGTAGGAAAAGAAAGAAAGCAGCTCCCCCCAAAATTGTGGGATACAAGCAAGAGCAATTAGCCGATTGAATGAGGGGGACAAATGAAATAAATGAGAGTTCGTAACCTGGGTGACCAGGAGAATGATGGATCTATCAGTCGAAACTCAAGTACCAGGAGGAAGGGTAGGACTTGTGTTTGAAATGATTTTTGAACATGCAAGTGAGGTAGTCAGTATGATGCTGGAAATATGAGACTGATGTTTAAGGGGAGGTTAGATCTGGGAACATGGATTTGATATTCATCCCCTCTGCAATAGTAATTGAAATTGGGGAGATTGTGGAATTCTGTGGAATTGCTGAGAAGCTCACCAGTGAAGAGGCAGGAAGAAAGGGGTAGGTAGTGAAACCTCGGGTGGAAACTAACATTTAGGGGTATGCAGAAAGAGGAGACAAAGGAGAAGATAGAAAGATAAATCATCAGAGAAAAGAACCCAAAAGAATAGCGTTATCACAGAGTCAGCAAATGTTTCTCTGGCCAGATAGTATTTTATGACAAGCCATATGGTTTCTGTGACAACTACTCAGTCCTGCCGTTACAGTGCTAGAGAAGCCAGATGTAAAATAAACAAGCATGGCTGAATAAAACTTTATTTACAAAAGCAGGTGGCAAGGCCCACAGGCCTTAGTTTTCCCATCCCTGAAGCCAAGGGAGGAGAGAGTTTTAAGAAGAAGCTGGAAATGAAAATGAAGAGGAATCACCAATAGCCTTGAAGGCTGTAGAGAGGTCTAACAGCATTCTAACTGAGCCGTGGACCTTGCACTAGGGAATTACAAGAACATTATGAGGTTATTTTTTAATATAATGGTAGCAGAAGCCATTACACTGTCAAGTGTACAGATAGGAATTGGAGAAAAACGTGAATAAATTGCATATTATATCTACGCAGTACCAACATCATAAGATTTACATAATTGATTGAGTTTTTAAATCTTCATTTGGGGTTCTAAGGACAGTCACAGTTGCTGCTGTCCTGGAGAGACAGTCTCATTAGCTGTAGCAAAAGTAAAGGAAGCAAGAAACAGGGAATGGTCGAAACGTTAGTAAGTGGAGTGGAACCTGGAGGGTTGATTCTAACCTTGGAGTTCACCGTCCTTTGAATGAAGCTCTATTTACTTGTGAACATCTCTCACTGTGTGTCTTGATAAGCTAGCAAAATAAGCCATATATTTAAACAGTTGAGATTGTGAAACCAAACGAGGTCAGAAGATCAGCTGGGGAAATATATTATGATGGGCAAATATATTATGAAGATGCATGCTTTATAGCCCCTCCTGTCCTAAAGCCCTGAGTTTTAATTGACTGTGTGCAGCCAGCATGAGATGAGCAAAGAGAAAGGAGTGAGTTTTTAGAAAATATTAATATTAATGCCACTTATTCCCCCCAGTGTGTCTCCAGCTGGATCTCCCTGTGCTCTAGGCTCGTATAGCCAGGGGGATCCTCATCCAGTGACATGATTCACATCGTGTCTTCCTTCTGCTCAGTGCCCTGCAACGGCTTCCTTTCTCACCCACGGCAAAACTCAGAATCCTTACATTGGCCACCAAGACCTTCCACTCTGCACGGCTCCTCTTTCTCTCCTCTCTCTGTCTTCGTCCACTTCTTTCTCCCTTTGTTGGCTCCAGCTGCAGCCTCCTTGCAGGTCCTCAGACACTTAAAACACTCTCCTGCCTCACAACCTTCGCACCTCTTGTTGCTCTGCCTGGAATGCCCTTCCTCCCCACAAACCGAAAACCGACATCCCGCTCAACCTCTCAGGCCCTTGCTCAGATATCATCTTCTCCATGAGACCTTTCCTGGCCACCAGCTCAAAAATTGTCCACCTACCTCTCAGCGGCCCCATCCACCTACCCTGCTTCATTGTTCTGTGTGGCACTTACTGTCTGACATAGTGTGTCATTTCTTACGTGTTTGTCATCTGTCTCCCCCCAGTGTGAAAGCCGGAATTGTAATCTGCCTTGTTCATTGCTCTTTCCCCAGCACCCAGAAGAGTACTTGGTACCTCGTACGTGTCCAATAAACATCCTTTGATTGAGTACATAAATGAATGTCGGGGTCAAGAGAAGTAGTAGTTTTATGTATTATCCAATATGCGTTCTGCCTCTGTAATGGTATTTTCAGTTTCGGTACATATAAAGAGAAAACTGCCTAATTTGAATAGTCCAGGAGACGCGGAGAGATTTAGGAGTGTTCTGTAAGGGGTTGGTTGAAGAAGCAGTGAATTTATTGTCAGGGTAAAATGGAGTGATGATTGACCACCAAGTGCCAGGCCGGGGACTAAAGGCTTTGCATATGTTATCTCCTTGACTCCTCACAGCGGCAGTGGCAGCGGAGGAGACTGAGGAATAGCAGCGTGAAGTTAATTGCCCAAGGTCAGGTGGTTGTAAGTGACAGGGCCAGAAGTCACCTCATATCTCTGAAGCCAAAGCCGTGTTTTTATCCTAATGAAGCTCTGTGACCTTCCTTTTTGGAACAGTTCCTCATAGAATGTGCTGGGGGAGGACTCTTCTACCCACTGCTACTGTGAATTTCCCCCCTACACATTCTCCCCCCACATATTCCTCCCCAAACATTCGTTTTCCCTTTTCCCCTTTTCCCCCCTAATCCCCCACTGCCCTCTCTTCTATGATAAAGCAGCGGCTCTCCTGGAAGCCAGCGTTTCTCTAACTGGGACATGTTTCCGCCTTGGCAGGACGAACAATTAGGGCATCTGCAGGTAGCAGGCAGCCTGTCAGTGGCTGAGGGAGGGACAAAAGAAAGCCCATCAGCCATGTGGGCCCTGCACGCGCAGCTGCCTCGTCCCTTCCATCTGTGGGTGCCACTGTCCCCTCCAGCCCCGATGAGTGACGTGCAGGGATTCAGCATCTCCTTCTGGGATTCATTCCCATTAGGAAATGTTAGTAAGTTTTCATGTGTGTTCATAGATTGTCGTGTTGTACACATGTAATATGGGGACTTAGGGGGAAATGTCCTTTCCTTTATGAATAGACAGACTGGGCAGATTTATTTCAGTAGAAGTGAGAAGAGTGCTTAATGTTTTGACAGCACCCAGGCTGGGGTGAGAGCAGGCGAGAATGGACATTAGTGTGCCTGTGTCTATCCACTATTACATGGGAGGAGAAAAAAGCCAAGTTTAAATGCCTCATGCCAGTTGAAGAGAGTCAAACATGAAATACAGCTTTGGGTGGCCACATACCAGGGAGAACCCAGACCCCATATGAGCCTCCTGCTAAGTATGAGCTTGAGAGAAAGGGTGGAAAACTTTGTTCACCGCAACCAGATGGCCCCTCAGGGGAGACGAACCCCGCCTGAGCAACACTGAAGGATCAAAGATGATGCCTTGAAAGTCAGAACACCTGTAAATACCTTCGAAATATTTTGAATTGAAAAGTAAATAATGTCTCAATCGAATGCAGTATGCAGCTTTTATTTTCCTTTTTTATATTAATATCACACTTAAATTCATACCACTAAAAGCAAGTTTGGCTCTTGAGGGGAGAAGAGAGGAGAATGTTGTTAAAAGACAAAATTACAACAAATCCAATTTCGTTGATCTTAATTGGCTTCAATTTGCAATGCTAGAATCGAGCAGCAGTCTGGACCAAAAATGGTTCGGAGTGGTCTGCCCCACTACAGGTGCAGGTTGTATTTATAGACAGAGGAAAGGAAGCGACATACAGAAAACGGAAGTGAGTTATCGGCTCGATTGGTTAAAGCTCAGCATTTGTCCTAATTGAGCCTGGTTTGAACAGTTGGCTGTCTGTGCTCGGCCGTCACTCAGCTACTTGTTACGAGAGTAGGTTGCAGTCTGTTTACACATCAAGTTAGGTTAGGGTTCACCATGTACAGAGAAAACTTTAGGCCATAATATGTGTGGAGGCAGCTTTAGGTCAAATTTAATTCATTTTAACAGAGTGATAGGCTGATTGTAATTGTAATGATAGTTTGTCCACATCATTACTAGGAATCTCTGGAAGGATCTGGGAATCAGTGGTGCATTGATTTTGTATTGCCACCTAACAAATCACCTCCAAATTTGTTAAATTAGCATCTATTTTATTTGCTCACAATTCTATGGGTTAAAAATTTGGTATTGGTTCAGCCAGGCAGTTTTCATGCCAGGGTCACTTAAGGGTCACTAGGGTCACTTATATGGCTGTAGTCATCCGGATACTGGAATGTGGCTGGTCAGTCTAAAATGGCGCACTTCTGTGTCCAACAGTTGGGATTGGGGACTGCCCACTGCGCAACATGTCTCTTAGGATCTCCTGAGCTTCTTCACATGGTGACTAAGGTCTAAAAACAGCAAGAGAGAAGGGAAACCCGGTATGCATGTGCTTTTCAAGCCTCTACTTTCCTCACGTTTGCTAATGTCCGATTGACCCACAACAAGTCATATAGTCAAACCCAGAGTCATTACGAGAAGTGGCCACACAAGCGCATGGATACAGGGACACGTGATTTATTGGGGGGATCTTTATGGCAAAAATCTACCGTAGATCAAAACTCACAGTGTTCCAGAACACCTCCAACTAAGAGGAATGGTATCTTCCCCAGCAGTGAGCTGGATTACCCAAAACTGATCCCTTTTTCATTTAAAAGGAATAAAATCTCAAGTGTAAATTCTTTTCACATGTTTATAGATCATCTCCTGCTCTCTTATTTAGAAAAGTAGATTTTTTTTGGTTCTGATGTCCAGGTATTTTTCTGTTGTCTCTAACTGGGCACCTAGAGAATCAGTCCTTCCCAAATAGGCTGAAAAGCTGAAAGACTAATGGAGGTTAACTAGGGTAGATGTCCCTGTTCCACATTTAATAAAAATAGAGTGGAATTATGCAAGTATGTAGATAAGCTAATCATCTGACCTAATCAGCAATGCAGATTTTAAAAAGCCTTTCTAATTACTTCCTCAGCTTGGCTGAAGGTATGGGTAAAAAGAGTTTCCCAGCATGATGGTAGCAGATGTATTTCATAATATTTATTGAAAATATTGGAAAGAAATCCTCAATTATGATGCTCCTGAAAAGCACATCAAAAAGATATCACATTTAACATATTTTAAACTTTCATTAAGATGTAAACATAACATAATTTAGATCATGTAACGACTCTCACTCGAGTTATTTGGAATCTTTTGTACAATTAGGCTTTAACTTTCAGAGCCAGGTTGCTTGTTTGGTTTACTGCCTGCATCTTCCTTGAGTTGTATGACTGACTTGTGAGAGCTCTAGTTGTCTTGGACAAAATGGGACCACCAGAATATTCTCTTGCCTTTGGCTATTTGCTAATTTGGTATCTTGGCAAAGGCATCTTAGTGCATGATGTTTAAACAACTTTAAATGTTAAATTGTTGACATTTACAAGCATATGTAACACCACACAATATGGGATTTGGAAGCCTAGATAGATCTGATATTCATTTTCTTGGCTGGCTTTAAATAGTTATGAATGGCTGTTAAATGACTCATTCTAGATCATGATTGCCCAAAAAGAAACTATCTATGAATTCCTGACCGAAATGCCTGGATCATCCCTGGGTCCTATGCTATGTGAGTGCTGGTTGTTCATCTGTACCTTCTATTCTGTGAATTGTTCAATATCTTTCCAGTACATTCTTTTTAATATAAGTTAGCCTGAGCCAATTTCTATTGCCTAAGGCCAAAACAAATCTTAAATGATGGGGTGCCTTCAGGTACTGTTGGAGTGACTGAATAGTTAAGCCCTGTGTTATCAGATGGTTGTGGAACTGGTTGCTTTGCCCTACAAAGAGTTTCTCCAACATCCCTCTTCTAGGGAATCTTCTCTAGAGATCAGTTGGAAAATAAGGTTTTTTTGCC
>NW_012142301.1:2124168-2136303 GCF_000956105.1 Propithecus coquereli
TTAAAGGCTTCTGTTTGTGTTTGTGTGTGTGTGTGTGTGTGTGTGTGTGTGTGTGCGTGTGTGTGCACATGTTAATCAAACAAAGAAAACTTTCATGATTTTTTAAAAAAATGTGATTTGAGGATGTATACAAGAAATATATAATTCTTGGTGAAAATGCATTATAGGTGTAGGGACAAGTGTGGTCATCCCTGATGACAGGGAGGAGAGAATTTTAAGAAGAGGTCAGAAGTAAAAATGAAGAGGGATTACCAAATCTTTAAAACTACAGAGAGGTCCAACAGCACGTATAAGTAATTCACAAATTTGAGTATTTTTGATGGTCTCAGACCATATCTTATGCACCAGAAAACACAGATAGAGCAAAAAGACCAATTAAGATAAATAAGAAAAGTGAACAAAAAAGCTGTAGATTAATGGCTAACATCATCTTCTCTGTGCATTACAGATGAAAATGAGTTTGGTGATTATTTCCCATATGTCTTACCACAAAATTACTTTATTATTATTTTAAATGTCTGCCTAAAGTGGATTCAGTTTTGAATAAATCAATTCGAGCTGATTGGCTTGGGTTTGGAGCAGTTGTAACAAATTGACAAAAAGGAAAGATAATGGGGGAATAGCGGTGTGGTGATGTCTCAGAGGGGCTCTAGACAGTGGGGCTGTTGGCTGACTCCAGAGAGTTATGTAAGGTTACCAAGCACAGTGGAAAAGCCTGCTTACTAATGGAATATTTCATGAGTTTTTTTAATCATGAGAGCCTTTTATGCTCTAAGGCATATTTCCAGGGAACACAACACAACTGTAAATCTGTGTTCATTTTCTTTTTACAAACAGGAAAAATAGTTTTAGTCATGATTCTTTAAAAAAATGAAACCCTAGGCACTGTCACGATAATTTCAACAAACGTGAATTTTTAAAGTAATATTTTAAATGATAAAATGCCTTCATTGCCTTTTCCAAGCAGTAATCCTTGTGATAGAAATGAGAGTTATGTGGAAGTATTTAAAATGATTTCCTGAAAGGAAAGAAAAGCCAGCGAAATGGAATCTAGCTGAAAAGGAAATAAAAATTACGAACATTTTCACTCCTGTGTCATCCCGAACCAAAAGTATAACCTAAGACTTTACAGAGTAATAGAAATTTAATGATCGTGACTTCCCCCCACAAATGTTAATTTTAAAATGTACATTAGAATGTAATTTTTTTAATAAATGCGAAATGGACACTTTTATCGTTCTATTTTGCAGAATCTTTTGCCAGCTGGGAACTACTGTGACCATTTTAAGTAGAGATCTGCATTTATTACCATCATCTTCATCAGTAAATATTATATTTTACTGTGTACAAGAGAGTATGATTGACTGACATGGTCACTCCCCTCAAGGAGTTAAGTCTATGCTTAACTGTAATTCAAAATAGAAAGTGCAAAAATGCTGTGAAAATATATGCATATGAAGTATGGATATTTTTTAAAAAGAAGAAATTGCATTTAGTTAGCTAATGAAAGGAAGGTTCATGAAGACAGTATCATTCTGTAGGAAGGGCAGATTTTTGTTGGCCAAATGGTGAGTAGAAAGGAATAGCCAGACAGAGCTGGGTTAAGGGGCTTTGGAAATAAGACTGGTGAGAGTTCCAAGTGAAAAATGAGCTGTAGAATGGTTGTGGAGGTGCTGCTGAAACTTAGGTGGTGGGAAAAAGTCAAGGATTTTAAAGTAAGGAATGTCTTAAGGAAACTCCTGCATTCATTCAATTACTAGAGAAATGCCATACGGGACTTTGGGAAAGTTTGATGAGAAGCAGTAGGAAAAGAAAGAAAGCAGCTCCCCCCAAAATTGTGGGATACAAGCAAGAGCAATTAGCCGATTGAATGAGGGGGACAAATGAAATAAATGAGAGTTTGTAACCTGGGTGACCAGGAGAGTGATGGATCTATCAGTCGAAACTCAAGTACCAGGAGGAAGGGTAGGACTTGTGTTTGAAATGATTTTTGAACATGCAGGTGAGGTAGTCAGTATGATGCTGGAAATATGAGACTGATGTTTAAGGGGAGGTTAGATCTGGGAACATGGATTTGATATTCATCCCCTCTGCAATAGTAATTGAAATTGGGGAGATTGTGGAATTCTGTGGAATTGCTGAGAAGCTCACCAGTGAAGAGGCAGGAAGAAAGGGGTAGGTAGTGAAACCTCGGGTGGAAACTAACATTTAGGGGTATGCAGAAAGAGGAGACAAAGGAGAAGATAGAAAGATAAATCATCAGAGAAAAGAACCCAAAAGAATAGCGTTATCACAGAGTCAGCAAATGTTTCTCTGGCCAGATAGTATTTTATGACAAGCCATATGGTTTCTGTGACAACTACTCAGTCCTGCCGTTACAGTGCTAGAGAAGCCAGTTGTAAAATAAACAAGCATGGCTGAATAAAACTTTATTTACAAAAGCAGGTGGCAAGGCCCACAGGCCTTAGTTTTCCCATCCCTGAAGCCAAGGGAGGAGAGAGTTTTAAGAAGAAGCTGGAAATGAAAATGAAGAGGAATCACCAATAGCCTTGAAGGCTGTAGAGAGGTCTAACAGCATTCTAACTGAGCCGTGGACCTTGCACTAGGGAATTACAAGAACATTATGAGGTTATTTTTTAATATAATGGTAGCAGAAGCCATTACACTGTCAAGTGTACAGATAGGAATTGGAGAAAAACGTGAATAAATTGCATATTATATCTACGCAGTACCAACATCATAAGATTTACATAATTGATTGAGTTTTTAAATCTTCATTTGGGGTTCTAAGGACAGTCACAGTTGCTGCTGTCCTGGAGAGACAGTCTCATTAGCTGTAGCAAAAGTAAAGGAAGCAAGAAACAGGGAATGGTCGAAACGTTAGTAAGTGGAGTGGAACCTGGAGGGTTGATTCTAACCTTGGAGTTCACCGTCCTTTGAATGAAGCTCTATTTACTTGTGAACATCTCTCACTGTGTGTCTTGATAAGCTAGCAAAATAAGCCATATATTTAAACAGTTGAGATTGTGAAACCAAACGAGGTCAGAAGATCAGCTGGGGAAATATATTATAATGGGCAAATATATTATGAAGATGCATGCTTTATAGCCCTTCCTGTCCTAAAGCCCTGAGTTTTAATTGACTGTGTGCAGCCAGCATGAGATGAGCAAAGAGAAAGGAGTGAGTTTTTAGAAAATATTAATATTAATGCCACTTATTCCCCCCAGTGTGTCTCCAGCTGGATCTCCCTGTGCTCTAGGCTCGTATAGCCAGGGGGATCCTCATCCAGTGACATGATTCACATCGTGTCTTCCTTCTGCTCAGTGCCCTGCAACGGCTTCCTTTCTCACCCACGGCAAAACTCAGAATCCTTACATTGGCCACCAAGACCTTCCACTCTGCACGGCTCCTCTTTCTCTCCTCTCTCTGTCTTCGTCCACTTCTTTCTCCCTTTGTTGGCTCCAGCTGCAGCCTCCTTGCAGGTCCTCAGACACTTAAAACACTCTCCTGCCTCACAACCTTCGCACCTCTTGTTGCTCTGCCTGGAATGCCCTTCCTCCCCACAAACCGAAAACCGACATCCCGCTCAACCTCTCAGGCCCTTGCTCAGATATCATCTTCTCCATGAGACCTTTCCTGGCCACCAGCTCAAAAATTGTCCACCTACCTCTCAGCGGCCCCATCCACCTACCCTGCTTCATTGTTCTGTGTGGCACTTACTGTCTGACATAGTGTGTCATTTCTTACGTGTTTGTCATCTGTCTCCCCCCAGTGTGAAAGCCGGAATTGTAATCTGCCTTGTTCATTGCTCTTTCCCCAGCACCCAGAAGAGTACTTGGTACCTCGTACGTGTCCAATAAACATCCTTTGATTGAGTACATAAATGAATGTCGGGGTCAAGAGAAGTAGTAGTTTTATGTATTATCCAATATGCGTTCTGCCTCTGTAATGGTATTTTCAGTTTCGGTACATATAAAGAGAAAACTGCCTAATTTGAATAGTCCAGGAGACGGGGAGAGATTTAGGAGTGTTCTGTAAGGGGTTGGTTGAAGAAGCAGTGAATTTATTGTCAGGGTAAAATGGAGTGATGATTGACCACCAAGTGCCAGGCCGGGGACTAAAGGCTTTGCATATGTTATCTCCTTGACTCCTCACAGCGGCAGTGGCAGCGGAGGAGACTGAGGAATAGCAGCGTGAAGTTAATTGCCCAAGGTCAGGTGGTTGTAAGTGACAGGGCCAGAAGTCACCTCATATCTCTGAAGCCAAAGCCGTGTTTTTATCCTAATGAAGCTCTGTGACCTTCCTTTTTGGAACAGTTCCTCATAGAATGTGCTGGGGGAGGACTCTTCTACCCACTGCTACTGTGAATTTCCCCCCTACACATTCTCCCCCCACATATTCCTCCCCAAACATTCGTTTTCCCTTTTCCCCTTTTCCCCCCTAATCCCCCACTGCCCTCTCTTCTATGATAAAGCAGCGGCTCTCCTGGAAGCCAGCGTTTCTCTAACTGGGACATGTTTCCGCCTTGGCAGGGCGAACAATTAGGGCATCTGCAGGTAGCAGGCAGCCTGTCAGTGGCTGAGGGAGGGACAAAAGAAAGCCCATCAGCCATGTGGGCCCTGCACGCGCAGCTGCCTCGTCCCTTCCATCTGTGGGTGCCACTGTCCCCTCCAGCCCCGATGAGTGACGTGCAGGGATTCAGCATCTCCTTCTGGGATTCATTCCCATTAGGAAATGTTAGTAAGTTTTCATGTGTGTTCATAGATTGTTGTGTTGTACACATGTAATATGGGGACTTAGGGGGAAATGTCCTTTCCTTTATGAATAGACAGACTGGGCAGATTTATTTCAGTAGAAGTGAGAAGAGTGCTTAATGTTTTGACAGCACCCAGGCTGGGGTGAGAGCAGGCGAGAATGGACATTAGTGTGCCTGTGTCTATCCACTATTACATGGGAGGAGAAAAAAGCCAAGTTTAAATGCCTCATGCCAGTTGAAGAGAGTCAAACATGAAATACAGCTTTGGGTGGCCACATACCAGGGAGAACCCAGACCCCATATGAGCCTCCTGCTAAGTATGAGCTTGAGAGAAAGGGTGGAAAAACTTTGTTCACCGCAACCAGATGGCCCCTCAGGGGAGACGAACCCCGCCTGAGCAACACTGAAGGATCAAAGATGATGCCTTGAAAGTCAGAACACCTGTAAATACCTTCGAAATATTTTGAATTGCAAAGTAAATAATGTCTCAATTGAATGCAGTATGCAGCTTTTATTTTCCTTTTTTATATTAATATCACACTTAAATTCATATCACTAAAAGCAAGTTTGGCTCTTGAGGGGAGAAGAGAGGAGAATGTTGTTAAAAGACAAAATTACAACAAATCTAATTTCGTTGATCTTAATTGGCTTCAATTTGCAATGCTAGAATCGAGCAGCAGTCTGGACCAAAAATGGTTCGGAGTGGTCTGCCCCACTACAGGTGCAGGTTGTATTTATAGACAGAGGAAAGGAAGCGACATACAGAAAACGGAAGTGAGTTATCGGCTCGATTGGTTAAAGCTCGGCATTTGTCCTAATTGAGCCTGGTTTGAACAGTTGGCTGTCTGTGCTTGGCCGTCACTCAGCTACTTGTTACGAGAGTAGGTTGCAGTCTGTTTACACATCAAGTTAGGTTAGGGTTCACCATGTACAGAGAAAACTTTAGGCCATAATATGTGTGGAGGCAGCTTTAGGTCAAATTTAATTCATTTTAACAGAGTGATAGGCTGATTGTAGTTGTAATGATGGTTTGTCCACATCATTACTAGGAATCTCTGGAAGGATCTGGGAATCAGTGGTGCATTGATTTTGTATTGCCACCTAACAAATCACCTCCAAATTTGTTAAATTAGCATCTATTTTATTTGCTCACAATTCTATGGGTTAAAAATTTGGTATTGGTTCAGCCAGGCAGTTTTCATGCCGGGGTCACTTAAGGGTCACTAGGGTCACTTATATGGCTGTAGTCATCCGGATACTGGAATGTGGCTGGTCAGTCTAAAATGGCGCACTTCTGTGTCCAACAGTTGGGATTGGGGACTGCCCACTGCGCAACATGTCTCTTAGGATCTCCTGAGCTTCTTCACATGGTGACTAGGGTCTAAAAACAGCAAGAGAGAAGGGAAACCCGGTATGCATGTGCTTTTCAAGCCTCTACTTTCCTCAGGTTTGCTAATGTCCGATTGACCCACAACAAGTCATATAGTCAAACCCAGAGTCATTACGAGAAGTGGCCACACAAGCGCATGGATACAGGGACACGTGATTTATTGGGGGGATCTTTATGGCAAAAATCTACCGTAGATCAAAATTCACAGTGTTCCAGAACACCTCCAACTAAGAGGAATGGCATCTTCCCCAGCAGTGAGCTGGATTACCCAAAACTGATCCCTTTTTCATTTAAAAGGAATAAAATCTCAAGTGTAAATTCTTTTCACATGTTTATAGATCATCTCCTGCTCTCTTATTTAGAAAAGTAGATTTTTTTTGGTTCTGATGTCCAGGTATTTTTCTGTTGTCTCTAACTGGGCACCTAGAGAATCAGTCCTTCCCAAATAGGCTGAAAAGCTGAAAGACTAATGGAGGTTAACTAGGGTAGATGTCCCTGTTCCACATTTAATAAAAATAGAGTGGAATTATGCAAGTATGTAGATAAGCTAATCATCTGACCTAATCAGCAATGCAGATTTTAAAAAGCCTTTCTAATTACTTCCTCAGCTTGGCTGAAGGTATGGGTAAAAAGAGTTTCCCAGCATGATGGTAGCAGATGTATTTCATAATATTTATTGAAAATATTGGAAAGAAATCCTCAATTATGATGCTCCTGAAAAGCACATCAAAAAGATATCACATTTAACATATTTTAAACTTTCATTAAGATGTAAACATAACATAATTTAGATCATGTAACGACTCTCACTCGAGTTATTTGGAATCTTTTGTACAATTAGGCTTTAACTTTCAGAGCCAGGTTGCTTGTTTGGTTTACTGCCTGCATCTTCCTTGAGTTGTATGACTGACTTGTGAGAGCTCTAGTTGTCTTGGACAAAATGGGACCACCAGAATATTCTCTTGCCTTTGGCTATTTGCTAATTTGGTATCTTGGCAAAGGCATCTTAGTGCATGATGTTTAAACAACTTTAAATGTTAAATTGTTGACATTTACAAGCATATGTAACACCACACAATATGGGATTTGGAAGCCTAGATAGATCTGATATTCATTTTCTTGGCTGGCTTTAAATAGTTATGAATGGCTGTTAAATGACTCATTCTAGATCATGATTGCCCAAAAAGAAACTATCTATGAATTCCTGACCGAAATGCCTGGATCATCCCTGGGTCCTATGCTATGTGAGTGCTGGTTGTTCATCTGTACCTTCTATTCTGTGAGTTGTTCAATATCTTTCCAGTACATTCTTTTTAATATAAGTTAGCCTGAGCCAATTTCTATTGCCTAAGGCCAAAACAAATCTTAAATGATGGGGTGCCTTCAGGTACTGTTGGAGTGACTGAATAGTTAAGCCCTGTGTTATCAGATGGTTGTGGAACTGGTTGCTTTGCCCTACAAAGAGTTTCTCCAACATCCCTCTTCTAGGGAATCTTCTCTAGAGATCAGTTGGAAAATAAGGTTTTTTTGCCCCCCTCCCCCAAGTGTGTGGTACAAAGAAAATATTCAAAAGCTCTTAATGAATGTTACTGAGTAACTCCTGGCATTTGGGGAAGTGAATGCTGTATTTGAGGAAATTGAATGCAGAATCACATGATAGCGAATTGTTGTATTTGAGGAGAGGGCCAGAAAATATGGATAATCCCATGTATGACAGTTTGTCAGTGACGATGGAACTAGAATATAGTTACGTCATTGAAAACATAAAGTGTAATTAATACTTTTATATTTCCAAATTCTTCAATCTCTAGATCAGCTTCTCAGCCTGGGTACTATTGACATTTAAGACTGATTAATTCTTTGTTCTGTGTATTGTAGGATCCTAGCAGCATCCTTGGCCTCTGCCAACTAAATACCAGTAGCATCCTTCCTTCCCCCCTCTACCGCCCCCTGTTTAAACAAACCATAATGTCTCCAGATATTGCTAAGTGTCTTTTGGGGGGCAAATGTGCCCTCAGTTGAAGACCACTGCTTCAGATTTTTTGAATTACTTTCTCTATAATTCAGCCAATAGTTACGAAATACTTGCATTGTGCAAAGCACATTTTGGTATATTTATATTTGTAGCAGAATGTATGTCAAATACACTAGCACACACTAGGTTCAACAGATACAAGTTCCTTCTTAAACAAGTTAGTCAGAAATATGTTGAAACTCTCTAGACATAGTTTTTCCAGCCGTACTGTAAATATTAGGTACAATCATCAAAATTACCTTTTTGTGCATAAAAAATGGTGAAATGCCAGCAATTCCATCTGGTTCTACCTAATATATGATGCACAGTAACAAAAAAATGATTTGAGACAAAATAAATTGTAAATGTACCCAAATGTCATTGTGACCATGATTTTACATGCATTTTGCTTTCCTTTGTAAGCAGTAGTGGTTTTAGAAATGTTACATAGTCAGCTTTGACGAGCAACAGTCTGGTTGAAGCTCAGTGGTGTTGAAGTTGCATATTTTAACAACGCAGTTGTATAGCTAGCGCAGTACTTTTAATTGAAAAAGTGTGCTTATTTTGTGCTTGAGGTGAGGGCTGATAGAGTATGTGGGTGGTGTTTGTTGAAGCTATTCATAGGGAAAAGGAGGTAGAAATGAAATCTAATTTTAAAAAATATGTGATAACATATTACATGTTGACAACAGTCCGCTCATTTGAAAGGATCTGATAGTCCTGGTCAGTAGGGGTCAGAACATTGAGCTGTGTCTTGCTTCGGCAAGTTCACTGGTGGAAGGAGAATCATATCTGAAAGTACCTTTTAGTAAATGAAATCAGGATGGAGATGAAGAGCGCTTTTAACACATAGAGACAGATATTTAAAATGCTACCACTTTTGTCATTTTTGTGCACTCATATGTCCACTTACGGCAGTAATGAACTGCGAGACAATGACTCAGCGAAGTACAAAAAATACCTGAAACTTTATATTAGTCATGCAAACCCTGTTCTTCTTTTAACTTATTATGAGAGCTATAAGTAAATACTATTCCCTCTACCTCCTGCTCTCTACCTTCCAGGGAAAGTGCTAATGAGCGGTGAAATGGCCACAACTCTGGCAGGGAAGCAAGGAGGAGGAGCAGCCAGAAGGTTGAACAGTAGCTCATGAGCTACATAATCAGATTTTGACCACGTAGGAGTTGGTAATATTGTGGATTTTGTAGTTCCTCTTCTATAATTGTACGCTGAAACTCTTGAGAGCCGACGTAGGGTTTGTAAATCCAAAGAATGGAAAAATGAGTCAGAGAGTACTCAGTACATAAAATACATAAGCTTTCACTAATTCCTGTGATGTCTAGAGAATTCCATTTGTGTGATATGCACAGAAGAGACGATCTGTGCTTGATGTTGGTCCAGGACAAGGTTAACTTTCTGCGTGCTAATTTTAATTCATTATATATGCCTTTTTTTCCCAGCACAAATGGACCCCCGAGGCCTATCTCCCAGACAAAGTAAAAGTGACAGTGATGATGATGACCTGCCAAATGTGACCTTAGATAGCGTTAATGAAACTGGATCTACGGCCCTTTCCATAGCCAGAGCAGTACAAGAGTAAGTATCACATTCTCAGGATGAAATAAGAATTGCCAAGGTGTTCGATGGATAATGGAAACCGCAGCCTCTCCTGTCCCCCAGCCATGTCATTCTAGCTTGAATCGGCACACGCGTCATCAGCTTCTTGCTCTTCAGGAGAAGGTTAGGACAGAGAACGGAGTGTTTTAAAGAATTGGAAATTTGTGTTTTAATTAGATATAGGACCTCTGTGCCTCTTTTCTGATGCTTCCTGAAGCCTTCTCTTTAACTCTGAAAAAAAATATTCTTTTCGAATATCACTATCTGATTATCATCATCATTATTAATATTCATATACAAAGTCAGAGACGTAAAATATGACAAGTATCATTATCTTGTTTGGATAGGAAAGTGCAGAATAGCTTTTTTGAAGATTCGAATTTGGAAGATATGTTCACCCTTTGAAAAATAGGAATTATATGTAATTTTTAAAGGGAATCCTTTCTCTCTCATTTCACCTGGACCATGGAGTTAGAGTTCAGCCCTTGTTTATTGAAAATAGCTGTTTTTCTGCCATCATCAACACTGTATCCAGAATTGAACCTATGCTAGTCCATATATGTTTTTTCCCTAGAATAAATTTTTTTCAGGTTTATGGAGGTATATTTGATAAATAAAACTGTACATACTTAAAGTGCACATGCTAATTTGATTTGCGTATACAGTGTGAAATAATTACCACAATCAAGTTAATTAGCACATCTATCACCTCATATAATTACCCCCCCCTTTTTTGGGGGTGCAAATACTTAAGCTCTACTGTCTTAGCAAATTTTGAGTATGCAATACATTATTATTAACTCCAGTCATCATGCCGTATATTAGATTCTCAGAACTTACTCTTCATGTAACCGGAAGTATGTACCCGTGGACCAGTATCTCCTCATGTTCCACACACCGCAGCCTCTGGAAACTCTGTTTCTATGACTTTGACTTTTTTTATTTTTTTTAGATTCCACATGTAAGTGATACCATACAGTATTTATCTTCTAGAGTAATTTTTAATAACACAATCTTAAAGAAGAGGAGAATATAAATAGCCTCTGTTATTGCTGACACAACTGTTAATTAACAGTTCACCCAAAATTATCTTAGTTACCTCATATATTAATTTCTTCTTCCTAAATTTTAAGTACCTACTCTGTTCCATACATTAGGCTTTGAAATTTAAAAAAAAAAAAATTAAAAAAGAACGTTGATCTGGCATTTCAAAAATTACAGCATAAATGTGTGTGTGTATAAAATGAATAATATATCTATATTTTATAGATAATATATATTTATATTATATATGTGTATATATACAATATATAAGGTATATTAGAGGAAATAGGATATAATGGATCTAAAATGAAATGTGGAGTCAGAAAGCTCCGTACTGATTCACATTCAAGCTCTTATTAGCTGTGTGACTTCTGGAAAGTTATTTAACCACTCTGAGATGTTCTTCATGTGTAATAAGAAAATCAGAATACTTAACTGACAGGACTGTTGAGAGGGTTTGATATAGAGATAAGGTTTAAACAGTAAGTCACAAAGTTTTGGCACATAGAAAGCTTTAATTAATGTTGGAATTAGTATTATTCTAAATGGTTGTAGTAATAGTAATAGTGCGGTAGTATGAGTGTATAATAACTAGGATATACAAATGTGGCAAGTGTTATTATTCTCATTTTACAGGTGAAGATAATAAGGATCAGAGAAGGTAAATGACTTGTCTAAAGTCATATAGTAAATGATAACAAGACACTGTTTAGGACTTCCAACTTCAAAAACATCATTTTCTAAGACTGCCTATAAGTCTGTTACCAGTAATATTCTTCCACTTGAGCACATATAAAAACATAGTTTTTCTCTCATTTGTTCAAATAGCTCAGTTTCCCTGAACCAAATACTTGAGCCAAGGATAGGTATTGAATCCGAGAAGTTGCTGAGATCTTATTTAAAATAGTGGCCCGGCGAGTTGCCTCATCCCTGATTGAGCACAGTGATCCTGGTTTTGTGTGAGCTAGATCTTAAGATTGAGGAGTCCATTTTCTCATCTGTAAAATTAGACCAAATGATAACAGGTTTCAGTTCTGAGATAAATAATAAGTTTCATACACATTTCAGTCACATTGTTTTCCTACATCATTATGATGCATATATAATTTCTGTGTTTATAGATATGTGTGTTTCTTTTAAATCAAATGTTAAAGTTTGGAACTGTGTGGTGACTAGTATCTAAATTACATTTATTACACGTGAGATGTATGTAGCAAATAATGATACTAACTTCTTAAACATAACCATTGTTTGTGCTTTTAGTATTAATATATACTTATAATAATATATTTTAATATGATTCTGCTAATGAAA
>NW_012142301.1:2137908-2156609 GCF_000956105.1 Propithecus coquereli
AAAAAAAAAAAAAAAAATGTTTCCTTTGATTTGATATGCAGAAGTCGTTAGCCAAAATGCACCCCCTAAGAAAGTATTTAGATACGCCTGTCTTTAAATAAAACAGAGTGTCACTTAGTGGCTAGAGCAGTAACCTGAATCCACCTCAACTTACATAGATTTATGTAATGAGGCTTCTGAACTATGTGCTTGAACTTGGTCACTTTAGTCATTTTCATTGATTAACTTCATTCCTGTTTATCAGCTCAGCATCAGCTAATTCAGATAAATTGAAAGAAGCAGCCACAAAGAGACCCAGAGATGGGCTCTCCCTTTTTCCTATTTCAGTTGTATAGATACTGTCATCCAAGTCAGAAATCACATATTCAGTCATTCTGACAAAGCCAACTTCCAGTATTTCTTAGAATATCTGTCTTGTTTAGGTCTAGGTTTCCCCTCTCCCCCCACGATGGTAAACTAGGGTCATTACCCTTAGCAGCTTGACAGTCATAATCATGGAGTAAGTGGAGAAAGAGAAGTAAAAGCACATGATTAGAGCAAATTATTATAATTAACTCTAATCCTAGACAAAATAATGATGTTTTTACATAGGTAAAGTTGGGCTTTGTTACCCTGAGCCTCTAATTTCTACTTTTACTTCTAATTCCAAACATTTCATAATCCTCATTTATTAATGCTAGTAGAAGAATCAAGTTCCATCAAACTAAATTGTACAACAAATAATAATATCTGAAAGAGGGCATTCCCTCTTTTGTTTCTGTTTTACCAGGAACAAGCTAAAAGAGTGGGATGTATTAATAGATATAATAGTTTCAGTGAGCATGAAATTGGGGAAGGGTAAGGCGAAGTGTAGAGGAAGCAGATAAAGATGCAAGGAGGTGTGCTTCTTGCCCAGAATTGGTCCTTTCAGAATTGGAGAATACACGTTATTGTTATCTCTCTCCATAGCTGAGTAGTCTCCTCTCTCTGATTTTGATTATAACCCTCAGTGGGGAACAAACTCAACATAAATTAATAGTGTTAATAACTTTTGCTTTGACTAGCATCCCTGCTATCTGTACCTGTTAAAATGATATATTTTTTAAATGGTTCATTGTCAATTACATTTAAGCTAATTAAAACACTTCACTGTCTTCCTCTCCCTGTTTTTATAATATGGCTTATATGAAGTGCCCCTGTCCTTAAGGAAAAATAACTAGTGAATTTCTGGAAATGGTAGTCTTGTCTTTAATACTTTCTTACTTAAATGCTGTTTGAAAGAACATTTATGTATCCTATTGCTGCCTCACACTTCCCTTGTTGCTAGTTCAACCATTATTATTCCTAATTTGGAAAATTGTATTTTACAATCAAAGTCAGAAATCTTGGGTTTTTTTTTTTTTTTTTCCTCTTCTGAATTTGAACAGCTAATACCCCTCCTGTTTCTCTTAATCACAGTCAGGTATGACTGTGAAATGTCTTTTAAATTACAGTAGAGAACAGTACAAGAGATGAGAAAGAAGGGGAAAACAACAGAACTGTTACTGAGAACCTACTCTTTGGCAGATGCTAGGAAAACTCATATAGTTTTCGTTTAAATTGCATCATGATACTGTTTTTACCCAACAGATAAAGAAACAGAGGCCAGTAGAGGTTTATTCTATCCCCAGAGGTCCCATAGCTAGTAATTTGCAGAGTTCACATTCAAACCCAAGTTTATCTGACTGCAAACCTATATTCCTTTATGATTTTATCTTTACATTCCTGTTTTTTTTTTTTTTTAAGTTGTGGCTTTAAAATCTCTATACCATAACTATCTTAAACTCTCAGGGTTTTTTAAACTTTGAACCCAGCAAACAAGTTTTGTGAAATAGTTTTAGGCTTTCTAATTCTTAAGCTCATTGTTACCTCAAAAATAATGTGGTTGAGGAAGAAATCATTCTATCAAATACATAAAAAATTTTATATTTCTACCAAAAATATAAAAACTCAGCTTCTATAAATCACATTATTATATTGAAATGTGAGGAAATAAAATGCAAAATATTAGAGTGCTATTTAGGTAAACTTTACTGTTACTATTACTTTATTTAAAGAGATTATTGCTGAGAAAATGTGGTTTTAGGTATGTTTTAGTATATGCATGTATGCTGACATTCCCAAGCCCCTAACATGAACATCCCTTTTAGAATTGCCTTCTGCCAGTCTGTAAAAGGAAAAGTTGTCCGAGGGTTGGAAGGGCACTATGTCATCTCATTTTCCCCTCCTTGACTGAAATATATGAGAGTGTTTGGGCCATGTCTCTTCTCTGCTGATAGGAATAAACTCAACTGAGTTGATTCTGCTCTAAGAAAAAGCCAGAGGGAGCTCATGTATTTTGTCTCTAACTTCTAAGTGTTAAATTATTTCAGTTTTCCTCTTAAGATGCTTCCCAAATTCCTGGCACGTTAAAAGATGTTATATTTCTATTTAATAATCCTAATGGATTTAGGACACCTTCAGATCCCCACTTCAGATACTACCAAAGACATACCCTTTGCCTCAGATCTTTAGATGGAATTCTGGCTCTCTGTTAATGACTGAACATCATGCCTTTTGTGATTCTGTTGGGCAAATCAGGAAGGCATTTACTCTTGCCAGGGGAAATAAATGCTTTTAAAGTACCCCGCCCCCTTTTTTGAAGAAGAAGAAGATCAGACAAAGCTCTGATTAACTGTGAATTATTGCAGATAAAACCTAAAGTGTATGCTTGGCCAATATAAGCCCAACCGTCTTCTAAGCCTTAAAAAATTAAAAATACTGATCACGTAGTAACTCAGTCACTAGATATTGAAGAGCAAGATGGAGACCATGTGCCCATATATAGTCCCTTTTATCTGCTTTGGTGGGATGGTGTTAGTCCCTCTTTAAATAAGAAAAGTATAATACATTGGGGCTAATCATTTAATACTTGAATTGTTTCATGAATTGACAAACGAAGTCATATATTCTTTCAGAGATTTATTAATTCATTTATTCTACTCTTCCTTGCGTGCTTGGGATACAGAATGAATGAGTCATAGTTCCTGACCATGAGGGGCTCAGAGTCAAACTTTATGAGTTAAAGTCCAATGGGGTAAAAGCATGAAGTGCTGCTTTGAGAGAACAGGGTGGGTACGTATAACTCAGGTTGGAACAGATAAGAGCATTGGTTATGGGAGGAGTGCATAAATTCACAATGAGTGGCGCTTAAGAGAGTGAGGAAGAGAGATGGGAGATAAAGCTGCCTGGAGAGGTAGGTAGGGACCTGATCAGGAAAGATGAATTTATTCTGTAGACAGTGGGGACCCACTGATGGTTTTTAAGTGGAAATAGCATGATCAACTTTGTGCCTTACAGGTATCATTCTCAAGGAAGCTGGGTATGGTTGTGCAGGTTGAGCACTGTACATCCCATCATTGTGGATATGAATAGCTACCTAGGTGTCCACAGCCTCCACAGTTGGACACAGGAGCTTGTGGTTCAAAGCATATATATACATATTATACACATACACACACACACACGTGACATATATAAGACTTTCCAATATGTTGAGCTACTCAGAGGGCAGGTAACATCCTAGCTTTCTTTGTATTTCCAGAGCTAGGTACTGCTTTAAAACACTAGAAAAACATTGGATAAAATAGACAAAAATTATTGATCTCATGATGTTTATATGCTAGTGGAGGGGTGGGAGGAAACAGATAATAAGCATATGTTAATAATTCTATAATATCTCTGAATATAATAAGTGGTGTGGAGATGAAGGAAGCAGGATATGTAGGCTAGGCAGTGTGGAGGTGGTAGGAAGGGTTTACTTCTTCATATAAGGTATGCAGAGAGGAACTTTCTGATAAGATTACATTTTAAGAGAGAGCTGAAGGGGTAGGTGGTCAAAGCACAGGGACATCTAAAGGGAGAGCATTCTAGGCAGAGGGAATAACAAGTTCAGAAGCCCTGAGGCAGGAGAATTCTGGAATGTTAATTATAATTCCTTAAATTTACAGAAGAGCTGAGCATGTGGTAGCTCACACCTGTAATCCCAGCACTTTGGGAGGCCAAGGGAAGAAAATTGCTTGAGGCCAAGAGATTGAGACCAGCCTGGGTGACATAGCCAGACCCTGTCTCTACTATAAGCAAAAGAAATTAGCCAGGCGGGGTGACACATGCCTGTAGTCCTGGCTACCGGGGAGGCTGAGCTGGGAGGATCGCTTGAGTCTACGAGTTGGAGGTTACAGTGAGCTATGATTGCACCACTGCACTCCAGAGCAAGACTTTATCTTAAAAAAATAAAAGAAATACAGAAGAAAATGAGTTTTACACAGGTCAACTGTTTATTCTAGCATCGAAATCCTTAAGGAAGAAGAGTTGGAACTGAATCTCTTTATCCTTTCATGCTTTTTTTTCCCCCTCTATGCTATTATAAAAATTCTTTTTCTAAGGGAATCTACAAACAGTTGTTTAACAGCAACAACAAAAAAATCATGTTGAACAAATTTTTCTTTCAAAACATTTGTCTGCTTTCTACTTCTTTTCGGCCTAGGTTCTTGAAATCTAGTTATGTATACGTGCATTTCTTCTAAGAACTATTGACATTTTTGCCAAATAAATAAAAAACAATAAAATGTCCATATTGGTCTGGATGTTATTGGTTATAATAACGGTATTTGTATCAGTTTATTCTTTCAAAGTGATTTTCTCAAACATCTAATTTTTCTCTTCAACGTTGCATAATATATCCCCTGATGAGTCAAAAATATCTATTATACTGGAAGGTTTTTATGTATTATTATATCTTCTAGCAGTCATTAAGTACTTTTCTCCCTAAAAATGTAATTTTAGTTCTAAGTGAGAATTTATCCTGGGAATTTTTTGTGCATAAGTCTTTTTGATCATTAAAAGATGTGTATGAAATCTACTGTACAGATGTAGCTTTTTTTGAGAGCAATTTATATCTCTCATCTGTCTCTATGGTTGGAATTTTATATTCTATGCATAATTCTAAACAATCAATTTGACACCCCCCCAACTGAATTGAACATCATCTGATATAAATATAAACAGACTTTTTTTTAGCCTGCCTAAATTAAACACTTGGAAATTATTGGGTTAACTGAGGGTTGATTTACTTTTTAAACCTCTATATGCCTTATTCTAGTGTGAATTTACCCTTCTTGCTGATCAGTTTTAAAATAGAGAGAAATCCAATTTGTTAAAGCCAAACTTTGGGGTTATTTTTGTTTTTTGTTTTTTTAAGTGGAGGATTCCAAAATTACATTGAGGATAGGAAGGATGAACCACTTTTAGTTGACAGTGGCTATTTATTTTTCCTACTTTTAAATTATGTTTAAATTTTTTTTTTAGTGTTAGTAATTTCTAAGAACTCATAATTTAAAACATACTGGTATTTCATGTGGTCATACAGTATACTCCAAACTGATCATTAATATTAATTTGCTTTCAGTTCAACATAGTTCTTCATGTGAGATCTTGATGTAGCTTTTTTCTTGCTATATATTATACCTATAATCACATTGTAGGTTTATATGTATCATTTATATTTCTCATAGATATGTTTCAAATGGGTGTAACCAGTGAGTGTAGGTAGTCATTTCTCATGCATTTTTGATGTACACTGACAGAGATACCCAGTGATAATGTTGAAATATTAATAAGTTTCATTACACGTTCCCAGAACCATTCACCACTATTTCATTTATTAATATAGTCAGTGAGAGTACACATGATGCAAAACTATGCAGTAATATATTTGAAATTAACCCAATTCACCAGGATATAATCTCTTCTATTTCCAGTCAAATGCTCTAGACACTGTTTCTTCTTAATACTTTCCAGGAGTTAAAGGCATTGTACCATAGTTTTCTGTTACTTTATATCACTTTCCCACATACTTGAATCTCATTGAATACATTTACTTATATTTATCAAATGAAAGTAAAAAATTGAAGGATACATTTTCAGAGACAGTCTGCTGCTGTACAGAAAAACTTGATGTAGATAGGAAAAGACAGCTTGGATAAGGGTGAATCTTACCAGGTCGATGTTTTACATGGTCATTTCCAATGATACTTTGCCATCTACTTTTACCATCACAAAGCCGACAGTTGTCAGCCAGTTGAAATCTAATACATCATGCATCATGGCTTATCCTAAAAATTAAATCCAAAACCATATACAGTTAGCATAGTAAAAATGCCAACAAATTTTGAGAATATTCCTGATTATTCTTCTACAAAATTACTAGTATGGGGAGAAAATTCCAAACTATTACTTATAAAATAAAATCCTGCCAATGTTTAGTTTTAAAACTACTTAATATATCATTAGTGTTATTTTATCCCTACTTATGGAAAAGCAAACCTAATATATAAAAAATTGATGCTTTAATGCTTTAACTTTAACTTTAAAAGTAATGAGGTATTCTTAGCTAAAATCATTTCATCAACCTAATTTTTTTAAATAGAATTAGGGGGTACAAGTGGAATTCCAGTACATCTATATGTTGTATAGTGGTGAAGTCCGGCTTTTGTATCCATCATCTGAATAGTGTACATCCTAACCTAATTTTTAATATTAGACTAAGTCAAATAATATTTCTAGATAAAATTCTGGATCTTTGTTAATAATTTGAATGAAATCACACGACCATCAGTAGGGCAGGGAAAATACATTCTTCTCTTGGAGATGAGAGGCTTTAGGGAAGTGATGTACTAATATTTTAGCAAAGAAAGGTGGTTGTTCATAGAAACAAGTCATATGATCTAATTTACCCACTTTTCTAATCGAATTCCCTAAGTTTCAACAAATTCTAGTCATTTTCTTTTATAAAATGTTTAGGTGGTTCTTGTGGTGCTCATAAATTATTCTCCCTAGACTCAGTTAATGATATATTTTTAAAAATCAGTAATAACAGATACATCTTTTTATCTTGATTTCATAACAAATTCTTATTTCCAGGGTTTATACTCTCAGAAATGTGATTTTGTTTTGCCAAATACAAGAATTTTAATACTAAAACATGAGCTTGACAAAAGACTCATTCTAGCGGAATAAGCAAAATCTGTGAGAGAGTTATGTTCGGTCTATAAACTCAAATTAACATTAAATAACCTCTTACGGTGTACAAAGCAACAAAAAAGATCATCAGCTATTTTGTCTTTTTCCCCTGGTTTCTGGAATTATATAGCTATAGGCTACAATAATGACAAAACACAAATAAAATATAAAATTGAAACTATTATGTAGGTAATTGAAAATAAAATGTTTTAGTTAAAATCTCATGACCTTTCAGCAGAAAGTGTTTTGATCTTCAATTCTGCACCCATTCTCTATTTTGTTTTGTACATATAAACACTATTATAAGTTGGACAGAACATGAAATTCATTCTTGTCGTTGAAAGTATCCCTTTTCTGAGGCAAATATAAAACTAATTTTAAATTGCACATTTTGAGAAACTTTTTCTAATACATAATAGGAAAGTGAAAACAAGAAAATTCATTAGGAAAAACAAATATCATGTCATCTTTTATTGGATAGATTACACTGTAGGGTTAAAATATTTTTCACTAAAATTTTTATGAGGTTTATTATGCAAGTAAAGTCTGCAAACGAGTAAAGGTTTGATAATGGGGTGATAAGCCAGCAAAATTGGAAGTTGTTCATAAAAACCAAGAGTTATTAAATTAAAAGCATGCAATCCCTTTATGTATGAAAACCAGCCTGATTTTTTAAAATATATTTCTTTGGTAAGATCTTTAGCTTTGGCATTTTACCCCTACATTTTTCACTCAAGCTTCCAGGTTAGCAGCTACTTTGAAACTAATGTGGGGTTTCATAAATTTTGTTGCATCTTTCTTTTTAAAAATCAATATTACATTAAAGTTTTTAAAGGGATTACATTATTAGTCATGAAAATGAGTAACAGATTGGTCACATGCCAAGAAAAATCAGGAAGAATATATCGGAAGTCATTGAAGCAGTTGAGATGTGAGCAGCTCTGGGCCTGGGCCAAGACTCCATTGGTGGCTATTGAACAAGTATCAATAACAATAACCTTAAGTGTTGTATTAAAAATGTAATGCTTTATAATGATCAATTTATTCTTATTTATGTATCTCACAATGTTTCTTAATATAGCCGTGAATGAATTGTCTCATTTTATAGATGAGAAAAAAAAAAAACTCAGGAAAGTGAAGTGAGTTAGCCTTGGGGCTGTATAAGTAATAAGTGGTAATACCCAGTCAGATAGTCTCTCCACTGTGTGGTAAGAGGGCTCTTGCCTTCATTCTGTCCTGAAAGGAAAGGATGTAGATTTGTATTTGAAGGAAGAATTGATAGTTTGGGTGATAACTAGACTCCAAAGGATAAGATGAAGGAAGAAAGAATGGCCATGCCTTTGAACTGAATATTGTAGCAGAGAGGAGTGAGTGAAGGAATTTCGTATAATCAGGAAACATCCAAATGGAGCTCTCCTGTTGGTATTTGGAGATCCAGAACTGGAACTGATCAGGAAGGACTGAAAATATACAAAGGGAGTCAGTGTCATAAGAATGATAACTGAGGTTATTTTATTTTTATTTTTTAAGTATTATTTACATATAACAAAACACTTATTTTAAGGGTATAGCTAACCGGATTTAACAGTTGCATGCCCTCATCTAAGATGCAGAACATTTTCATCATCCAGAAAGTTGCCTGTGTCCCATTCCAATAAATTCACTGCCAGCCCCCAAACAGCCACTTTCTGATGTCTGTCACCACAGATTAGCTCTGTATCTTCATTTATGGAATCATGTGCTGTATATATTCTTTTGTTTCAGGCTTCTTTCACTGAACATGATGTTCTTGAGATTCTTGCTTGCTGTTGCATTGCTAAGTAGCATTCTACTGAGTGGATATCACATAATTTGTCCATCCACTTTGTGGTGAACATTTGGGTTGTGTTCAATTTGGGACTATTGTAAAGCTATATGCACCTTTGTGTTTGCAACTGTTCTGTAGAAACACGTGTAGAAACACGTTTTCATTTCTCTTAGGTAAATACCGAGGAGGGGAATTGCTGGTTTGTAGGCAGATGTGTGTTTATCTTTGTAAGAAACTGCCAAAGAGTTTTCTAAAATAGTTGTATCCTTTTACATTCCCACTGGCTGTGTACAGGAGTTCGATTTGCTCTACATCTTCAACTACCTTTGCCTTTATTTTTAAGGCATTCTAATAATTGTTCAGTCATTAGAAGAGGATTTATTCAATTGAAAGAAACAGGATGCCAAGGACCCGGTTTTGAAGGAAGCTCTGCAGTGAGGAGGCAGGTGAAGGAAGAAGATTTAATCAGAGGGACAAAGGAGGCTTAGAGAAACACCAAGAAAACAGGCCCTATCCCTCTGAGGTTCAAGGAAAATGAAAAATGAGAAGTCTGTTCAATTGAGCAAAAAGAGAAAAAAGAACTAGAGATGTAGTTGAGTTGTGGAAAGGACATAGAGGCCAGGTGCAGCAGGTTAATAGGAAGGAATTGTGAATGCTAGTTGAGTAGGAACCTAAGATTTTGGAGGAGCACATGTAGAAATATGGCTGTGAGGGAGACGAGCAAAGTAGGAATGACAGCCAGAGTCATGACGGTCATTTGTACAGACTAGAGATGTACCTGGAGTGAAGAGAAAGTTTGAGACAGTTCTGCAAATAACTGTGTTTGAAAAGACACTTTAATCGCAGCATGTTTTTGTCTATGTATACAAAATAAGCTTGCTTATCTGATAATTATCTGGATAAATTGGCATGGGCACAATTATGAAGTGTTATCTGTTCAAAATATATTTATTAAAGGCCCAGTATGTGCCAGAGCCATTTTTATTTTATCCTTTCTGTTTATTTTTTTATTCTAGGTACAAGACCTTTTTTTCTCTACATGAACTTTGAAATTCTTGTTCCTTCCTTTGATCTTTTAACTTCAAATATGGATAAATACTCGTAAATTGTAAACCCAAAGTGTAGGCAGGGTCTTGGTTTATCCCGATAAGAAAATAAAGAGCTTTTCTTTTTGTACTAGCCCTTCTGTTTGCTGTCTCCATAACATTTTACAGCTCTCTAACCTTCCCATCTCTTATCATTTGGAGGCACAAGAGTCTTGTAAGTGCTGTCAAGATGTCTGTGCTTGTAAAAAGTGCTCAGCTGCTGCATAGTTACTCGTTTATATTGCATAGAACAAAGATCATAAAATCCAAACTTTACTGATTGATCCAGAGACTCCTGCCATATCACTTTGAATGAATGCATTGTTTTGCGTAGTGACATGACCAGCATCAGAAGGGAATTACTTCATTCATCCAATGCTTATTGAACATTTGCCATATGTAAGGCACCGTGCTAGGTTTGTGGAGGAAACAAGTAGAGTGTCATCTTTAACATGCCAAGAGTGATTTTATTTTTTTGTCCACTATGATACGTAGGGTATTTGTATTCACAGAAAATTTCTAGTGAATTTTTTCATACATTACATTCATTTCTTCTGACTTTCACAGAGGAAGCTCACATTTATTGAACATCCAGTATATGCCAAGAAGGCACCAGTGTGGAAGGTCTGCATAGGTCAGACAGGGAAAAATAAGATTCAGGGTAGTCTCAAATGTCTACCCAACTTTGACCATTAAAGAAAATTATCAAAACCTATTTTTAAGAAATCTGGTGCTTGTAAGATGCTAACTTTGTTGATTTTGAAACCAGTCACAGAGAGATAGAGCAGAACAGTGATAAGCTGGCTCTGTTCGGGAGGCAGATAGTGCAAAGAAGCACGTGCGCCTGTGCCCCTTGATTTATTGTGAGACTAGGGTCAGATATCCTGTGCCATGCAGCACGCAGAGCACATAAGCAGTCTAATCAGTTTGTTAATGTAATGGTTTCTTAATTTCGTGGACTAGTTAAAATGAAGGTGATACTTGCATAGAGACAGGTTAGTCTAAATAGCCCATCATAGTCCTTGCACTTTGACAATACCCTTTAAAGAAGGAATATGGGGAATTGAAGATGATGCAAAGGTCAGAGTGATACACTGACAGCTAGGAAGAGTTAAGTTTTTGTATTATAATTACTTCATCAAGAGAAGGAGAACTTAAGGATATTTTCAAAGTTGAATATTATCAGACAATAGGCAGAGTCAAACAGTGGTCCAACTGGGGTGTATATAGAAAGAGAACTCCACATATAAATATTGAATATTTTCAGTACTAAAATATATTCATAGGTGTATATAGTTTTGTATTTGTAATGTTTTTAAAAATCTATTCCAGTGTGTATTGAAAAATCAGATTTTCAGAGGTGGCTTACGGAACTACTTCTGCCCCCTCAGCTCACCATCAGTTCTGGTATGTAATGAGTTAGTCATTTATCAACATGCTTGAAAGACTTGAACCCTCCTCAGTAAATATAACTTCCTGTGACCACCCAGCATCCTTCGCCATTTGGTTTGTGTTTCCACTCTGCTACTATGTGTCTGTCTTAAGTAAGAGAGTATTTATATTGTGATTTAGCACAGTTTGATTTGCATTTTTACATTTGTTCTGTAATAACCAATCACTTCAATTTAAATAATCAAGTAACAGTTTGAAATTTAGAGTTTCAGTAATAAAACTATTAAATAAAATTCAGTCTATCAGATGGTTTATAAGAGATGCAATAAAAAGTATCAAGACATTTACATGTGAAAAATACTAATCGTGTAGATGGTAGTTATACTGGAGGGGAGTCTTGATCCAGGAAATTCATTCAAGCTCTAAGCTTATTTAATGTTAGTGTGAACTAACAAAGGAGTTTGTTAACTATAAAATGTCACAACGAGAAGATAAGAGTTAGCATCAGAAAATTGATTTCAGTGATGCTTGTTAAAATTGTACCTGTAGGAGCCTAGGTTTTGTAGAACTCTTTAGGGTTCATTTTAATGAATTTTAATTATTTTTAAAATTGCACTTGGATCAAAATCACGTATAAGTGAATTTCCTACCACATTTTCACAAACTTGGAGCCTGTGAGTGTACTACCAGATTGTCTAATTTGGGGGCAGATCACAAACTCTTTCACCATCTCTGCTCATGTGTTTAAACTTCCCGTAAATGTGATTCCTAAGGTGGTAAATGTAAGAATTAAGCCCAATGCCTGTAATGCAGTAAAACTTCAATAAATGGTAGCTGTGGCTGCTTCCCGTTATCACTCTTTTATTATATGCCATTGGTTAGAAAGGTTGTCACTTTGTACTAGTTCTTTTCAAATTCGTGTCTGCAGATGTCCACTCACATAAAATTGCACAGTTGAGTACGTTACTAGAGCACACATGTGCCAGACTCAATTAAACATCAGGCAGAGCAAGGCACATGTGTTCAGCATGTGCCCTCACCACAACCTAGTAGTCACTTGTATGATGACAAATGAATGTTTAGCTTGTGCAGCTGCAATAATGTATAATAAATCATTTTGGTTCTAATTTTCTAACATTTATAATAATGATAATGTATACTTTTGTCAGACATTTTTATTAATTAGTTAACTTTGAAACAAAAATTTTCAAGCTTTTTTCCAAGCTTCTGGGTCATTGTTTTATTATTAAGGTATGACATTTATATTGTTTGATGTATAGATCTTAAGTGTACAGCTCAATGGATTTTTGCATATGAGTATACCCATGTGACCCTCATAGAGATCAAGATATAGACTATTTTGAGCACTTAGAAGGCTCCCTTATACTCTTCCACCCAATAATAATCTAGATTATTTTAGTACTTCTCCACCTTTTGATAATCTGGATTATTCTAATGGAAGAGGATTCTGAGATTACGAAATGGCTTATTAAATATTCTTAACCATTTTTAACTGTGAATTTCAGTGAATCTAGATTCTTTTATACTCTCTAATTGAAACAGAATACAAGATAAATTGGATGCTGCCACCTATATTACAAAAACTAAGATTTTAGTACTATCAAAACACATTATTGGCCCGGCCTGGTGGCTCACGCCTGTAATCCTAGCACTCCGGGAGGCCGAGGCCGGCGGATTGTTTGAGCTCAGGAGTTTGAGACCAGCTTGAGCAAGAGTGAGACCCTGTCTCTACTACAGAAAGTAGAGAGAAATTAGCTGGACAACTAAAAATATATAGAAAAAATTAGCCGGGCATGGTGGTGCGTGCCTGTAGTCCCAGCTACTCGGGAGGCTGAGGCAGGAGGATCGCTTGAGCCCAGGAGTTTGAGGTTGCTGTGAGCTAGGCTGAAGCCACGGCACTCACTCTAGCCAGGGCAAGAGTGAGACTCTGTCTCAAAAAAAAAAAAAAAAAAAACACATTATTGTTCTTTTTATATTCATTTCATAATTATTAAGAATTTTCATTCATAAAATACGTAGTTATTCCTTTGATTGTTTTTATACTTTGGTATTCTGTGTACAATTTCATGGTAAAAAGTCTTCTCTTTCTAGGACTAGTAGTTTTCCTCTAAGATGTGGGTACTCGGTGGTGGGGTTAGAAATAACTGGTATATTGGATTGAATGAGAGGAAAAAATGGAGTTGCAGCTAATTTTGGGGGGTGTCATTTAACCTGCTGTCTGTGCCATAGCTGTAGTGAGTGACCTTCATAATCTGGGCTTGTTTACGTCTCTTGGCTTGTGTCTGTGTGACTATATGAACATGGAAACTACATATCTATGAACATGGGGGGAAAGCAATGGAAAACAGCTGATTTAGATCAGTGGTTTGCCATATTTACATTCCCCCAACCAAGATAGCATGTGGTAAGGAATCATTTGTTGTTTTTATTTCAGTAGATTTAGAGTGCACAAGTGTTTTTGTTACATGGATGAATTTTATAATGCTGAAGTCAAGCCTTTTAGTATATCCATCCCCAGAATAGTGTACGTTGTACTCGATAGGTAGATTTTTATCCCTCACCTCCTCCCTCACAACCTCCCCACTTCTTAGTTTTCAGTGTCTCTTAACACCACTTTATGACCACTTATACCCATCTTTTACATCCCGTTTATAAGTGAGAACATGTGGTATTTGTTTTTTCATTCCCAAGATACCTCACTTTGGATAATGGTCTCCAGTTCTGTCCAAGTTGCTGCAAAAGACATTATTTCATTCCTTTTTATGGCTAAGTAGTACTCCGTGGTGTATCCATGTGTCACATTTTCTCTATCCACTCATCAATTGATGGGCATTTAGATTGATTCCATATCATTGCAATTGTGAATTGTGCTGCAATAAACAGTGAGGTGCAGGTGTCTTTTTTATAAAATGACTTCTTTCCTTTGGATAGATACCCAGTAGTGGGATTGCCGAATCGAATGGTTAAGGAATCATTTTTGTACTATCTTGCATGATGCCAGTGAACTAGACTCCTATTTTGATGACGGAATTCTGTGGCCCACAAGCCTCATAATTCCTGACCAATAGCTATTACGTTTGATCTGATAACAGGATTGAATATTGTTCTTTACTTATTCCTTTTCCCATTTCCAGAGGAATTTCAGGATAATTCATATAAATGTATCTAGTATAATATAATTGAAAAAGATAACAACCAAGCAAACAAATCAAAGAACAGGGAAAAATAATGCAAGACCAGTTGGATAAAGTAGAGAAATGTTAATATTTAAATATACAGAACACAGGTTCTGTGTAATAAATAGAGGCTAGTGTCATCCATACATACCTAAAATTAACATTTCTAAGGTTTTACTCTAGGAGAATATCCACAAAATATATCCCTAAAGAAGACAATGAATTTTTTTGATTTAACAGCTTATTTTGAATGATAAAAAGTTAATGTGGTGGAAAATAATGACAATTCAAAGAGAAAATTGTGTTGAAATTCTGCTACCATATCACTTATTTTATAAAAATGCTCTCATTTGAACTATATCATTAGATAATACTATAATAATAAATTGTAGCTTTTTCTACATGTGAATAGACACAACAGTATACACTCACATTAATAAAATCTAGTAAAAATTTTTACTCTGGCATTACAAAAAGTGTGAAAGTGTGAATTACATATACCTACGCTAATTTCTATCATATTTTGTGTCTGTTTAATTTTCAGATAAACACAAAAAAAGTGAAAGCAGCTGTTTTAGGGATCTTGGAAAGAATGAGAATAAATTCTTTTAAAGTTTATTTCTGATGAATTTGAAATGCAGAACATATTTTTCAAGAGACAGTTCCTTCTTTTCATCAAAAACATCAAAATCAGACTAGAAAAATTTTTCATCCAAGACAATGTGTTATTTTTATTGCCTGTATGAACAGGAGAGACTTTGATGGAAGAGAGTATGGATGCCCAGGGCTGGGAGTCCTGATTCCTGAATTTGAATTCCACCTCTTTGCTGGGTTGGCTCTGTTTGCAGGTCACCCAGGTTCAGCACCTACATCCGCAAAATGGAGCTAAAGATTATTTGCTCCTTCCTTGCCATTAGACTGTGAGGAGGGATGCAACAGTATTAGCTGGAAAGCTCTTCACTTTTTTAGTAAAATTGGTCCTAAATGCACTGGCATTTCATAAAAATTTTTTAAGTGTGCTTTCTATGCAGTATTTGACCCCAGAACCATGCCCAACACTACATTCAGCAGATAGAGTGCAACGTAAAATCATATGCATCTCTATGACTTGCTTTCGAGTTCCACCCTAGAGAGACTGGCTTTTATTGCTACAAAATTATGTCACCATGGGTCACTTCACAAAATATTTGATGGAAGGATTAACTTGCATTCCAGTCACAAAACAGTGCAATTTTAAAAAGGAAGTACAAAAATAAAGTTGTAACTAATGTATTGGCCAGAGCAAACTGAGGTAGGTTTTCACTTACATTCTAAAACTTTAAATTGGATTATGTATAAAGAAAAGTTTGAGCAGTGAATTAAAGTCCAAGCATTGCTTATAAAACTCAGAAACAAAGATATTTAAAATCTATTTCTGTAAGCTACTATGAGTTGCTGAATTGTTTTTAGCTTATGGCATATAATTTGAAAGCTAGGTACCATTATGTAAACAGTGAATTGGAAAGAGGGGAAGAAAATAATGTGTACTGGGTGGTGATTATGCACCAGGCACACCACATACATCCCTTATCTGTTTTTGTCCCCACAACTCTATAAAGTAGATATTAATATTCCCACTTCAGAGACAAGGAACCTAGAGTTGAACAAATTCAGGAAGCTTGTGCAAGATCAGAGATAGTGTATTTTATGACTAGGGTCCAAACCTAGCTTTGTCTGACTCTGAAGCTTTTCTTCTTTCCGTTACACTCCGGAAGAGCACAGAAGTTCTTCATCCTTGTGTGGCGAGAATCTCACTCTATGACCTGGAGTAAATCGTGTATAGTTAGTCCTCCGTCGGGACTGAGGTGGGAATGGACCAGACAGTAGAAAATCAGACTAGAAGAAATATGTTTAAAATTGGCACTTCTGTCTGACCTGTGCTATGTTGATTCTCAAAAAGTCCCAGAAATCCTTGGGGTGCTCAGTTTTCAGAATTCAGATATATTAATGTTAATTAAGGCCTCTGTTCCTGCTGCAGGACTTCTGTGAGGACCAGATAGTATTTGAGAAGGTGTTTTTTGACTGTAAAGTGCTGCACACATGCAGGGCGTCACCATGACCCAGCAGTCACAGCCTGACTTCCAGACCAGTGGTTGAAAATATTTGTAGAAAAAGCTGTGCAGAGCCTCCATTTATGGGGTGTGATTTATGGAACTGTTGTGTGTTATCAAGACTGTTTATGCTCTTAACTCATCACAGGAAAATGAAAAGTCGTTCTCAATAGTTTTGAGTTTTATTAATGACTCTAACCGTTAAAATTCGAAGAAAATGCAGTCTTAATAGCTTTCAGAAATAGCAACAAACTATTTTGAAATGTACACGAAGTGTGAAATTTTCTTTAGAACGAACTCAGCAGAATTTGCTGAGACTTACATGTATACTATAGACTAAAAAGGCATGAAAACGAGTCACTTTTCACTGGAGTCTGACTTTTATTTGTATCATAATTAGCAAAATGTGTGGGTGCAAGCTTCACACTTTATAAGAAAAATAATTGCAGAGGAGTCCCATTTGTCTAGCTCGTTACTTAATTTGAAATTTAGTACAAAAAACTGAAATGTTCTGAAACAAAAATGCAAAATGAGAAAAGCAATTTAATGGAAGGAACAAAATCTTTTTTAAAAACAATAAGAAAGCAGGCATCTAGACAAAGGGAGCATGAGGTATGTTTGAGGCGAGAGCACAAAGGTGGTTTCTGCGTGCCCAGTGTAGATCCATCCTTTACAATACTGCTCTGGGCCATTGCTATGAACCACCCTGTATTACTTAACCCAGCCTTTTGGTCCTAAAGCACATCCACCTACACATGCATTTGAAATGTGGGTATACCTTTTTTCTGTAGGCCACCATTTTGTCTCTTCACTGATTTCCTCAATGACAGAAAGAATACAAAGAAAGCAAAAAAAGACCCTCATAAAGAGATGAAGCATGTAGGTTGAGCTAGAGCAAACTCCTCGAACGCCCTGCCATAACTTCTAGTTCAGTTGCTCTAAAACTGATTTGAATTCGGTTTAGTTATATATGAGTTCCAAAAAGAAATATAATTGTCTGCATTTGCCAAATGTTCTATAATTCCCTGCCCCGCCCCCTTTTATTTCTGAGACAGGGTCTTGCCCCATCACCCAGGCTGGAGTGCAGTGGTACCATCATAGCTCACTGCAGCCTCTAACTCCTGGGCTTAAGTGATTCTCCTGCCTCAGCCTCCTGAGTAGCTGGGACTAGAGGTGTGCACCACCACACTGGCTAATTTCTTCTACTTTTTGTAGAGACTGGGTCTCACTGTTGCCCAGGCTGGTCTCGAACTCTTGGCCTCAAGCAATCCTCCCAAAGTGATAAGATTACAGGCATGAGCCACTGTGCTGGCTCTATGATGATCCTTTTAAGAGGGAAAATGTATTATGAAAGCCAATAGATGAACAACATACTAAAATTTTGCATATTAAAAGTAAGTTAAATAGGGAAAGAATTAGTCAAAGAAGAGTACCTTATTGAACAAGGAGACTTAGTATTAATAATTATTTTTATTAAAGAAAATATATGTGGACTAATCCAGGAGGACTCACATGTCAGTTGCCATGGTCTCTGCTGTCGAGATCATTTCTCCTCAGGTTCCTCTTGCCCTTCCTACCTGACTTCCCTTTAGATTTGCTATTGTTTGGTTATTTCTACCTCCTGCAAACTAGAAATTTTAAAGTTGTCATAGTAATCATGATAGCTCTTGTAATAAAGAAAATGTACTGTGTATATTCTTTTTTTTTTTGCTTAAAACATTTTCCATGAACCATTTTATTAAATAGGCTCCCAGTTAAATCATTGTATCTTTGAGAACAGAAGTGGTTGCTCTGCTGCCCAGTATGTATGCTCTGGAGCCAAATACTTGGGTTCAAATCCCAGAACTGCCATGTACTGGCTCTGTGATCTTGGTAAGTTACTTAATTTCTCTATGGTGCGGTTTCTTTGCTTGTTTTTCGTCTTTAAAATATGTAAAGTACCTGGCCAGGCACAATGGCTCACGCCTGTAATCCTAACACTTTGGGAGGCTTAGGCAGGAGGATTACTTAAGGCCAGGAGTTCAAAACCAGCCTGAACAATATAGCAAGACGG
>NW_012142301.1:2160485-2163345 GCF_000956105.1 Propithecus coquereli
CTTCCCAGCCTCCAGTAACTATCATTCTACTCTTAACCTCCATGAGATCATCTTTTTAGCTCCCACATATGAGTGAGAACATGCAGTATTTGGCTTGTTCTACGTGGCTTATTTCACTTAATATAATAATCTCCAGGTTCAGTCATGTTGCTGCAAATAACAGGATTTCATTCTTTTTTGTGGTTGTAAATATTCTGTTTTTTTAAGCCGTTCATCCCTTACATTGGTCATGCTGTTTCCTAAAAAAGCCGTAATTTAATCCATCCATAATTTGCTTTGCATGGTGTGAATAATTCAAACAGGGGAGCAGGCCTGTGTGTAGCATGATGATACATATATGAAGGGAAGGGAATTTCAGGGTCTCTGCCTTTTTTACACCAGCCTGCACACAGAATACAGTCCAACTCTTTGTTCTGTTTAACCCTGTCCAGATTGATGACGCTTTTGTAAACACAGGCCACAATTAGGGCACAGCTTGACAAATTAGAGCTGCAGACACAATAAACTTTCTTTTTTTCTTCTTCTTTTAATCCTAATATTTGGATTGAAAGAGTGAACTTTGTTGACTTCCATGCCAGCCACTCATGTGATACACAATCAACACCAAATTTGAAAACATACAGATTCAAAATAAAAAGAAACTGAAGTCACTTTACAACCACTGGGTCATATTTCCCAATCAGCAGATAATTTGTGTGGTCAGTTTAACATTACGTTTCTAAAATATTGGATACTCTGGCATTCTTACAGAATGTAGTCCACTACAGCTACAGTGATTTAAGTTTGTCTTGCTACTTAACAGCATGTTGCAATACTCTGGTTATTTTTTATTCTAAAAATTAAGCAGTTAAATGTTTCTTCATGATGCATTTCCCTAGTTACATACAAATTGGGAGCTGGCTTTTTTGAAATAGTGTTTATTGTAGTTGCTTAGCATTTAGTCTGTCAGTACCAAGAGAATCCTCTTACTAGCTATTGCCCTTATTTCAGGGGACAGTTAGGCACAGACACATGGGACAGCCGTGGGCAAACATCACCACTATAATATGGGGACTCCAGTAGGTAAGGACAAGATATTAAGCTGAGATTTGTCTAGAACGTGCTGTGCTCCAGGCATTGTTCTGAATGCAAGGCTATAATTATCCCCACAATGAAAATAGGGAAAGCATGGCCTAGAACAGTGGTGGGGAACCTTTTCATGTGGGAAGGCCACATGAATTTAGCTGTAATCAAATAAAGCCACATTCAAGAAACTTCAATTAGATACACTTAAAAATGTACATTACTTTGTAAAAATCTAACTACTATGTACTTAATAATTTCACAAATTTGTTAATTTTAAAGTAACCTTTTAATGACTTTGTTGTGTCTGCTTTTTGTTGGAAAGCATTTGAATATTTGGTTGCAGCATGGAGGTCCACAGTTTCATTTGATCCTCTAGATGTGTATCAGTCGTTTGTGACCTTAAGTGCATCTTGATTTGGGTTAGGTAGGAGAATGTAGATTTGCAGTAATAAGTGGTTGAAAAGCAAGAAAGCATTTTTGGGGCATGTTGCCAAAGGCATAGGTATTCTGCATTTTTCCATATTTTAATTGTATCTTTCTTAGCGTCAAACAATGACTTTAAAATGTCATCTACTGAGAGCTCAATCAATTCCATCTGTAGTTCTTTAGGTGCCTTGGTGATATCAACTCGGGGACGCTGAAATGTTAATTTGAGGGTGATGTCATGATTCTCAAAGTCAGTGAACCTGACATTGTATTCTCCAGTGAATAGGTCTGTAACAGCTGTGTATTCTTCAGATAATTTGCATATATCATCCTGTTCATCTATGACCTATGCTAACTGAGGAAAATGTTTATCTGATACTTCCTTTTGAAGAAGTGTTTTGAAAAAAGATAGCTTTTTTCCGAAACATTTGGATTTTTTGCCACATATCATATATAGACTTGGTTTTACCTTGCAAAGAAATATTCAAGTGGTTTGGATTTGACATATCACACAGAAATGCTGCATTCCTACAGAAATCTTCTTTCAATAATTTACATTGCTCATTCTGTTCTTCATAAAATTTAGCTGTCTGTTCTTACAGAGATAAAATTTTGGCTAATACCTATCTGGGTGATAGCCAACACACTTTTTAGATAATACAGCAAATCCAGTCTGAAAACCATATCCTTCAACTTTAGCATGTTACAAAACTGAAGATGCCCTGTTGCATTTGCACAAATATAGTTAACAATACTTACAACTTGTTGCAAAGTGTCACTTAAAATGGTATCTTCCGCACAGAGATTTTGCTGATGCAAGAAACAATGAAAATATCTGGATCTGGTAATACTTTATCCATACAATAAAGTATTCATGTTCTCCTGTCATGGAAGGTGCACTGTCTGTACCTACTACACTCACTAAATTTACCAAATTCAGTCCAACTTCATGACATTTATCTTGAAAGTTATTGAAGATCTCTATCCCCGTGTTCTGTTCCCAAGAGTGCCCAAAGTGAGTAACTCTTTGTAGCAAAGAAAATCTTCTGTTATGACCCGAATGAAGTATAAAACCTGCACCAAGTCAGTAGTATCAGTTGATTCATCCAAATGACTGAATAATGTGTATTTTCCTCTCGAAGTATTGCATGAAGTTGTTCTGTTAAGTTGAAGGCTAATTCATGCTGCTGATCACTTCTGGTTCCCCTTGAAAGAGGCAGTTGTTTGTAGTTTGAAACATTGTCTGGGTCTAAGCATCCTACAACTTTGACAGCGTATTCTTTCACAATTTCTACATCACTGAATGGCTTCCCTTTTTTCCCTGAGTAAATAAGCTACTTGATAAGTTGCTTCAGTAGCATTATTTCCA
>NW_012142301.1:2164960-2183710 GCF_000956105.1 Propithecus coquereli
ATTGAGGGAGAATAGGTCCAACAAAAAATTTACAGGAATTTTAGTACTGGCATACCTCAGAGAGATTGCGGGTTCAGTTCCAGATCACCACAATAAAGCAAATATTGCAATAAAGGGAATCACACGAATTTTTTGGTTTCCCAGTTGCATATAAAAGTTATATTTACACTGTATTGTAGCTCGTTAATTGTGCAATAGTATTATATCTAAAAAACAATTTACATACTTTAATTTTAAAATACTTTACTGCTAAGAAATGAGCCGTCAGTGAGTCATTGCTGATTGTCACTGACTGATCAGGGTGGTGGTTGCTGAAGGTTGGGGTGGCTGCGACAATTTCTTAAAATAGGACGACCATGAAGTTTGCCGCAGTGATTGACTCTTTCTTTTGTGAACGATTTCTTAGTGGCATGAAATGGTGTTGATAGCATTTTACCCACAGTAGAACTACTTTCAAAATTGGAGTCAATCCTCTCAACCCTGCTGCCGCGTTATCAACTACATTTCTATAATATCCTAAATCCTTCGTTGTCATTTCAGCAGCGTTCACAGGATCTTCACCAAGAGTAGATGCCATCGCAAGAAATTACTTTCTTTGCTCATCCGTAAGAAGTAACTCCTCATCAATTCAAGTTTTATCATGAAATTATATTAATAGCAATTTGGTCACATATTCAGGCTCCACTTCTAATGCTAATTCTTTTGCTGTTTCCGTCACATCTGCAGTTCCTTCTTCCACTGAGCTCTTGAATCTCTTCAAGTCATCCATGAGGGTTGAAATCAACTTCTCCCAAACTCCTGTTAATGTTAACATTTTAACCTTCTCCGACAAATTGCAAATGTTCTGAATGGCATGTAAAATGGCCAGTTTTTTCCAGAAGGTTTTTATTTTACTTTGCTCAGATCCGTTAGAAGAATCACTATCTATGGCAGCCATAGCCTTATGAAATGTATTTCTTAAATAAGACTTGAAAGTTGAAATGACTTCTTGATCCAAGGGCTGCAGAATGGATGTCGTGTTGGTAGGCATGAACACCACATTAATCTCTCTCCTTGTACATCTTCATCAGAGCTCTTGAGTGACCGGGCTCATTGTCAGTGAGCAGTAATACTTTGCAAGGAATCTTATTTTCTGAACAGTAGGTCTCAACATTGGGCTGCAAATATTCAGTAAATTGTGCTGTAAACAGATGTGCTGTCATCCAGGCCTTGTTCCATTTATAGAGCACAGGCAGAGTCAATTTAGCACAATTCTTAAAGGCCCTAGGATTTTCAGAATGGTATATGAGCATTTGCTTCAATTTAAAGTTACCAGCTGCATTTTCCCCTAGCAAGAGAGTCAGCCTGTCCTTTGAAGCTTTGAAGCCAAGCATTGACTACTTCTCTCTAGCTATGAAAGTCCTAGATGGCATCTTCTTACAACAGAAAGATATTTCATCTATGATAAAAATCTGTTGTTTAGTGTAGCCACCTCATCAGTGATCTTAGACCTTCTGGATGACTTGTCGCAGCTTCTACATCAGGATTTACTGCTTCATCTTGTGTTTTTATGTTATGGAGACGGCGTCGGTCCTTAAACCTCCTGAACCAACCTCTGATAACTTCCAGCTTTTCTTCTGCAGCTTCCTCACCTCTCTTAACCTTCATAAAACGGAAAAGTTAAGGCTTTGCTTTGGGTTTGATCTTCTATTCAGATACACTCAGACTTTCTCCATATTGGCAATAATGCAGTTTCCCTTTCTTATCATTTGTGTATTCACTAGAGTAGCACTTCTTTTTGAGGAAAAGGAAAGAGAAGTTTATTAATTTGCCAGCAAATGAGGAGGTTGTCAGACTCCCATCTTAAAGTACCAATGTCCTGCTTCTGAGCAGAAGTACAGAGCTTTTAAAGGTTCTGATCAATCTCATCTTTGGCTAAGACAATCTCGTGACCTCTGCCCAGGTTAATCCCATCTCCTGTGGCACATAGTACAAAGGGACATTCCCCTGCCCCTCCCAACCACTGGCCTGAGACAGGTATGCACTTCCTAGTTCTCCAAAAGCAGTGGGAGTTGTTTTAAAGAGACATAAAACATTTTTGCCATTTTTTTTCAAGTTATTTCTTCTGTTATATATTCTCCCCTGTTAATATTACCCTTCCATATCTATGGGAGGAGGGGCAACATAACCACAGAGCTACTTCCTGCTGAATTGAGGCAATATTTTAGAGGGAAGGTTTATACTTATGCATGCCATTGCAAAGCTTTGGCAGTATATTTACATCAACAGATTACCAGGCGAAAAAAGTCATAAGCACTAACTACGACAGTGAGGACTGACAAGGCAAAATGGACATCATGTTGCCTTGCACGTGGTGTCCGATACAGGGCTGGGTTGGAAAAGAAACATGGGACCTCTGAGTGCAGAGTAGCACTTTTAATTTCCTTCAAAAACTTTTTTTTTTTTTTTGCATTCACAACTTGGCCAACAATTCGGAGCAAGAGGCCCAGTATTCAGCCTGTCTGGGCTTTCAACATGCCTTCCTTTCTAAGCTTACTCATTTCTAGCTTTTGGTTTAAAATAAAAGATGTGTCTCTTCCTTTCACATGAACACTCAAAGGCCATTGTAGGTGTATTAATTAGCTTAATTTCAATACTATTGTGTCTCCCAAATAGGGCCGAGGAGATGGAGAGAGATGGGGAAATGGCTGGTCAGTGGAGTAGTCAGAACGTATATAACATTTATCAGTTAAGTTCACTGTCTTATATGGGCATGGTTCATGGTACCCCAAAACAATTACAATAGTAACATAAAACGTTACTGATCACAGATCACCATAACAGATATAATAAAATTTTTAAATACTGCAAGAATTACCAAAATGTCATGTAGACATGCAGTAAAATGAGGTATGTATAGAGATTAATTTACAGACCTCAAAAATCATAATCTTGCATGTTGATGATGGTGTTATGTGCATTATTCTCATGTTTGGTCAGATCAAAGAGGAAATATAAGTATCAGAAAAGCTCGGTATACCAGTGATTTGAATAATATACTATGTGGTCATTTTTGCAAACAATAGCCAATTCTCTAATTCCCCAACACCAGTGAGGTATCCAAAAATTCAATTCAATTCTAACACTAACTACCCAGAGTTAGTGCAGGCCCCACAGGTCAAGGGCTCTGTCCCCCAAGGTTGCTACCACTTCAAATGCCAGCCACAGATGGGGTCCCCAAGCTATTCACACTTCTGCTTGGCCAACTACAAGGTGGGAAATTTCCATAAACCACACTGAAGTTCAATAATTGGCTAGAATCTCTTGCAGAACTTAGAAAAGTACCTTATTGTGATTACCAATTTCTTATGAAGGATACAACTAAGGAATAGCCAAATGGAAGAAATGCATAGGATAACCTAGGTATGAGAGGGAGACCCTGCGTTTCCATACTCCCTCTGGGTGCTCTACCCTCCCAGCACAGGGATGTATTCCCCAACCTGTTAGCTCTCCAAACCCTGTCCTTTAGGGGGCCTTACTGAGGTGTTATTACATGGGCACGATTAATTGAATCATCAGTGACTGGTGATTGAACTCACTCTCCAGCCCCTACCCCCTCCCCAGCAGTTGGAGGGTGAGGCTGAAAATTCTGTCTCTCTCCCTCTCTCTGGTGACCAGCTGCCATCTAGAAACTGTCTAGGGGCCCCACCACTTGTCATCTCATTAATGTAAACTAAGGTATGTTCCAAGGAGAAGGCTTATTCTGAATAGCAAAAGACATTTCAATCATTTAAGAAATTCCAAAGGTTTTAGGAGCTCTGTGCCAGGAACCAGGGCAAGGACCAAATATATATATATTGGTCCTTATATGTATATAAATACATATATATATATTTATTATTATACCACATATATGCAGACTAATATGTATATTATGAGCAGTATATCGATATACAAATTAGATGATCATTTAAAGAGCCCAGACTAGTCTATGACTGTTTATAAATGTAATTCTCAACTGCAAGCAACACTGGCAAACATGAAACTGTAAATATCTAAATTTTGCTATATACTCTATCATTTTAGCTTATCTCTACTTAACATTTTTAAAATGAAATTGCTTCTTTTCTCATGAAATAAAGTAGGATGTTGTTCCAGAGTGTGGTGTGGGAGTCCGTCAGGCCTAGACTTGAGTTTCAACCCTGTGTGTGACCTTGGGTTAGGTATATGACCTCTCTAAGCTTGCCTTTCTCATTTGCAAAGTGGGAATGATGATATTATAGGTTGTTGCTCGGTGAAACCATCCAGGAAAACTCTTAGCACAGTACAAAGTTCACGGAGAGCTCTGGCTTTAAGAAAATATATGTGTGTGTCCTGGAGCACAGTCGTGCCCACTCTGCACCCCTTGGATTTGTCACTCCGTTTTCCCCTCCGAAGCATTTTCAGGCTGTCCTTTTCAGTTGGCTCCTTCCACCGAACATACAAAATGTTGACTTCTATTTTCTTAAGAAATGGAAAGGGAGAAGTGGGAGAGGGAGGAAGAAAGGGAAAGATTATCTAGATATTAGTCATCTTCATTCCCAGTCATTCTGTATGCCACTTGCCGTGAAATTCTTCTGTGATGCTGCTTTCTACATCATTCCTCTGAAGTACAGTCTTCCACATTCCCTTTCCAGAGAGAAAAATCCCAAAGCATCAACGGCCATCATCAAAGACATTCTACCTTCTGGGCCACACCCTCACACATGAGCTCCTCCGCCTTCCCTCTCTTTTTGCCTATGGTTCGTTCTTCACCTGCACACCTGGCTGCCTCTCCGAGCCTGTGCGAAAGTTACCTCTTAGGAGACCCGGCCCAAATTTCACACCATTAGACAGAAGGAATTTTTCTCTCCTCTGACCTTTTGAAGTGTAATCAGTGTTTCCATTGTCTCTTTATTGTTTTGTTATTTACTGCCTTGCAACAACTCCTCTTTTTGGAGAACTGGGCGTTCTTACTCTTACATTGTTATTGTTTAACCTTTTGGGTGCTAATGTATACTCACCCAGTTGGACTGTTGTCTTTTTTAAGGTGAGAGGCTATATTAGATTACTTGAATGTTACGTAAATTGATTGGCAGGTGCATTGAACATAATAGTGCCTAATACATTTTAATTAATTCTTTCCTGTCTTTCTTTTTTTTTTTCCAATGGTAACGGTAGAGTGCTTCATAAGCAACCAGAACAATGATGTAGTGATCCATATTAAACACAATCAAAACAACTAAACCAGATGTGCTTTGATTTGGCTATTTTGTGAATACAATAATAGCTAATATGTGTTTCTGCAGGATAAACCTTAAACCCTCTTTGGCCTGTGCTACATGAAGTACTAGAAACAAAATACCAGTCGCTGGAAGTGGGGCGGAGGAGGGAATGGTGAATGTGAATGTGACTAGTATAAAGAATGTTGGTCAATTGTTGGGGTCCTGGTGCATTTTGGAAGTGCTTGTATGGTGGGCACATTGCTATTTGGCCAGTCCTATTGGTGGGCTAGCATGTAATACTTCATAAACTCTGTGCCAATCTCCACAAGAACCTTCAGCCCGGTGGGTACTGATTGATGTGTTTGGCAGTTCTTACCTTCAGATGCCAAGTTCTGAAATAAAGTGTCTTGTGTACAAGCTGGTGGGTCAGGTCCTGGCTCCTTTGCCTTGAAGTTCTCCCAACCTCTTGGCCGTCAGTCTTGGCAGTGAGAGAACTACCACTACAGCTGTTGTAGATAGGCCTGCTCTGTGGTTCAGTACTGAATCCATCTCTTGGATACCATTCCCTTTGATTTATTTGGTGTCCACTTAAAAACAAATCAGTATTTATATACACATATACTCTCACACAGATACATAAATCCATTTCTTTTAAATACATTTAAATATGTTATTTAAAATAATTAAAGATAATGGTTATGTTTAATTACCAGATTGGGGGGTTTCTAACATTTAAAATTTTATTGAAGTGAATGGTAAGCTATATATTTTTTTAGAGATGGCTTATCATCTTTAAAATCTAGTTAATGCCATTTTCATTATGCCTGTGAACCAAATGATGTAAAATTTTTTCCTATTCAAACGAAAAATGGTACAGTTTAGTGAGCTATAACACCTTCTTGAAAGTATGTATATTATAGGTCCAATTTGGGAAGACAAAATACCTATATTACATACTTTAACTTTGCCTCTTTTATAGCCTACATGAGGCATCTCAAAATTAATACAGCCAGAGGCAGCAAAGGCATTTGAAGTAATTTCTTGACTACTTTTCTTTCTCAACAGAGCTCACCAAATAAAAGGTGTTACCCGTGGAACTAGTAGAATAATTGCCAATCAGAATGTCTGCCAATTCATGAACTTTCTCCAAGTCAGTCCACACTAATGTCTAACTCAAAGTATTTCAGTTCATGTAATAAAGAACTAGAAACTTAATGCGCCATATACTGAACACTAGGAAACACCATATTGGCTGTATATACATACAAAGTCAAGTGAACAATGGAAGCAATGATCAGAGTATCTCAGGTCAAAACAAGAATTTGGAATCGATCTTTGTTATATAGATAAATGTCAGTTCCAAAATATAGATTGTATTGCTCTGTAGACATAATCTAAATTTTCCCCCAAAAGCTCTCACCATAGCATTGTTTTTATTAACCTCCTAAAATGATATTTCTTCTTCTTTTACTCCTTTCTTTTTACCACTCTTCAGCATACCTTTTATTAGTAATTTGGTACCCAGTGCATGCAAAAACCATGAAAGTGAAAATAGTAGAATCGATGTTTATTTACTTCAAAAAAAACAGTGAGAATGTATATATTAATATGTATATATTTATATATTTGGGCAGACACAAACACACACAAATATACTATGTTTGTAAACAGAATTAATGTTATTGATAATAACTATTGAAAATAGTGAAAAATCTATCACTAAATAAAACAGGGAAAAATCAGTTCCTAAAAGATCTATATTGCTTATATTCTTATCCCAGCAAAGACAGGACACTTGAACAGTTGTTTTATTTTGAAACAACTTTAGAACTTAAAAGTTGCAAAAGTACTTTGGAGAGTTCACTTACACCTGTCACCCAATTTTTCTAATGGTAATATCGTATATCATCTTAGTAGAATTATCCAAATCAAGAAATTATCATTGGTTCTGTTAGGCAGGAATCAAATCTGCAGGTGGCAGATACAGGCCAGGAGGGAGGTTTGTAGGGGTGGAGAAGCCGGGGACCAATCAGAGGACGGGACTGCAGGAAAACACAGAACACCTGACAATCATGTATATCAATCATCTGGTAACATCCTACACCTCCCATAAGCCTTCTCCTGAACGAGACCAATAAAAGGAAACCACCTGGAAGTCCTTAACATCTTTCTCCACTCGTGGAGACCTGTTCCTCTCTCTGGAATGCAGCTTCACTTTGTGTAGCTTGCTTCTTTCTTCCTTTTCTGCAGTGAAAGCTGTTGGTGTCCAATTGCTTCCTGTTTGTGTTCACCCTGTCACACCAGCCCTGCTTGAAGTTCTTCCAGGCAATCAGCCAAAGAACCAGGACAACATTTCTCTTTCAAAAACCCAACCCTGCCAGTTCAACAATTTTCAAAACTACAGACCTCATCCGGATTTCACCAGTTTTTCCGCAGTGTCCACTGATTTATCCAGAGCTGAGGAAGTGATGGATGCCTCTGCCCTGACGTTCTGGCTTGGGTGGTTCCTGTGCATAGATGGTGCCAGATGTGGGCTGATGGGAATTCAAAGAACCCATCTCTTCTAGGGACAAAGCTTTTCTTAGGTCACATCACTTTTCACTCGCCCTCTCTTCTACTTTGTACTTTATCTTTTTAATACATAATGCATACGTATGTATTTATATATATATATATATACATACATGCACATGTTATTTATTCTTCCAGATTATTGCAAGAACAAATCTTCAGGAAAATTAGATGACTATTACGAGTTCTCATCATCTCTTTTTCTTTATGGAACAATATTTAATATATGCCTGCTTCGTGCCAGACTTAGGGCCTAGTACTGAGCATTTGTAGTGAGCTAAGGAGAAATAGTTCCTACTTCTTACCCGATAATCATTTTTATTTGTAAGCTTGATAAATGCTACGAAGGACAAATGCAGGGACTGATGAGTCTCTGTAAGATAGGGACATGAACTGGTTTGGTGAGTTGGGGAAAGTGAAGGGATATTTGAGCTGAGGAGCTGACAAATGAGTAGGAGTTAACTAGTGGGGGAGGCTGGGACCAGTCGAGGGGCTGTGAATAAAAAGCCAGCATGTGCAAAGGCACTGAACCAAGAGTGAGAAACAGAAAGCGGAAGGGAACGTGTAGCAAAGTGAAGCTGGAGAGGTGAGCAGTGGCCAGGTAATAGGCATTCAGGCCATGCTGAGATTTGGGTCTATCTCAAGAGCCGTGGAAGCCACCAAACTGACAGTGGAGCCAGAAGACAAATTTGTCTTTTACAAATAATGCATAAAATGGATTGGGGGAGGAGGTGTTTGGGATAGTGCAGGTAAGAGAGGGATGGGTCAAAATAGGTTGGTAAGTGTGGAGATGGAACATGGATAGAATGGAGATAGCGTCATAGCCAAGTCGGATGGTGGGTTGACACAGGGAAGGAAGTTTAGTCCAGGACAACTCCTGGCTTTCCAGGTTGTTTGACAGAATTGATATTGGTGCCGTTGACTGCTCAGAGCAACACTGAAGGAAAAACAGATTGTTTTTGGCTTTTCTGGCATCAGAGGAAGGGTAGAGAAGATCTCTTATCTCTCTTAATGCTGCTTATGAGATCATATGAGCCTAAACTGAGTCATGAAACTCCAACTTTGCATCAACCAGTGGGGATCTCTGGTGTTCTCTGAATGAATAGGAAGAGAGGGTTAAAGTCACCCAAGAAGATATCATGTTCTCAGGGGTCCTGGCCCTGGTCTGGTGGTCTTCTCACTTAAATTCTGCCTTTCATGACGCTCAGGGCTCACTGACAACTTACATGCTGAGGATGTTCCAGTCTCCAACTCTCTTCTCAGAATTCTCTGCTGAACCCCAGACCTGTGTATACACCTGGCAGTCAGAAACTCACTGGATTTTTTTTTTTAATCCCAAAACATGATCCTTCTTCTTTATTCCCTATATTAGCCCCTCTGATCACCCACATCAGAACCTTGGGTGTTATCTGAAAACTGTTACCTTAATTCTGCCTTGCCCCCACACCTCACATATACTTATGCCAGGTCCCTGGGATAACTCCTCATCGATCGGGTGTCAACCCATCTCTCGCTCCTCCCTCCACCGGCCACCATTCCCACTGCGGCCATCCAGACCTCGCTTTGTGACACTGTCGCGGGAGCCTCCCACAGTCTCCTGTGCCTTGCATTCCCTCAACCCACGTCTGCACTGCTGCCCAGGTGATTTCTCTAGTACATAGACCTGACTGTGCTGGGTCCAGTCTTAAAATCCTAGGTGGTTGTCCTTTAACTCCATTTGCCTAAAATGCTTAGCACAATATACAAGATCCATAATCCCCTGCCCCTCCAGGCCTGCTGGATTAAACCCTTCACTCTGTCGTCTTTATCAGTTTGCGGTTTTGCTGTTGGACATGTCTCCACCTTCCGTGCCTTTTCGGATCTCTGGGATTCTCCTTGCTCTTCTACATCTGAGAAATTTATCCTTTAAAATGTACCTCACTTATTCCTAGGGAAACTCCTGTGTCTACTTCAAAGCTTAATGGAGATGCCCCCATGGCCACGTGTCTGCTCCTGTGGCTGGTCACCACATGGCACTATGGTGGCCAGTTGTTTGTCTAAACTCACGTTGTAGCGCAGGCTTCCTGGAGTCAGGAACCACATTTTAGTCAATATAGTATCCCCTTCCCTAACATGCTTCACAGCACTTAGAAGCCTGGAGCACACTTCAGAGCCTAGAACAGTGCCTGGCACAAGGAGATATTCAGTTAGTGTTTGAATTAATGAATAAATAATAGGTATATAATACATGTTTAAATAAAACATATATAAAAAATAATAAAATAACAAATAATAAAATATATATCCCTTATATATAAAAGATAATAAAATATAAAATATAATAAAAGATACAAAGGAGATCTCTCTCCCTCTCTCTCTCCCTCCCTCCAAGTGGTAGAGGAAAGATTGACCTTGTTCCACAGCCCCATGCCCCATGCCCCAGTTCCTGACTCCTTAGTGCAACATTTATTTATTAATCTGTATTATAGTTCTGTCTTAATATTCTACCTTATCTTCCCCAAATGTTTCTAAGAAACTTCCCCTCTGGCCATACCATATTATTCACTTCACACCTTCAGTTCTCTTTCATATTTAGGTGACTAATTTAGTTCCTCTTCTTGGAGTGCTTTCCTGCCATTATTCAATTCTGTCTCTGAAAATTATACTTATCCTTCACGTCCTAGCCTAAAGGTCTCCTCCTCCTCAAAACCTTCTCTGGTATTTCGCAGTTTGAATTCATTCTAGCCGCTTCTTCACTTTCATGAAAATTTCATGTGGAAAATTTGAAGTCTCTTCTAATTTTCCTACCCTACTTTATGATCGTTACTGCCTGTTTATCTCAACTAGACTATAAGCTGCCTGAGGGCAGGGATCCTATCTGATTCACAATGCAAGACCTCGTGCATAGTAGCTATTGAGTGAAGTTTGTTGCATTGAATTAATATTGATAATTATTCACAATTATTGGTGTGTAGGTGCTCTGGGGGTGTTCAGTAAGTAATTCAGTGAAATAACTCAAATTTCTAAACCTAAAACTTTTTATTTTTTTCTATGTCTCATTGCTTAACAAATATTTATCATATACCTGCTGTGGACTGTGCATTGTGCTAACCTCTAAGGAAGCAATAATGACTTAGGGCCATTGCTACCTGTTCTAGAAGTCATAGTTTAATATGAAAATCAAGCTAATCATACAACAGCTATTTATTGAGTGCCCATTTTGTACCAGGGAGTGGAGATATGACAATGAGAAAAAAGAGAAAAATGTCCTTGCTCCCTTGAAGCATACTATCTAGTTGGAGAGACAGACAAAATAAAGTAAACATACTAACAAATGTAATCTTCAGCTAACACATGCTAAGTACCCCATGCTGTGAGAACTAAGAGAAAGTTGAACTGGATTTGGAGGGTGAGGATGGTACCTAGAGTTGAGCATGAGTGTAATCAGGTGAGAAGGAAGGAAGGAGAACATCCAGTATCACTGCCCCAGAGAGAGCAAGTGGGCATGGTGGAAGATGGGGCCAGGATTAATTAATATAATTGTGCACCAAATGCTCTCTTTTTAAAATTCCACATTCTGTTGATGTATATCAGAAATAAATGTTCCCTTCAAAACGCTATGTTTTTTACACAGTTTAATCTAATGTCTGTGGCATTATAATAAGAATTATAGTAAACAGTGAAAAAATGATCACAACATTAATTCTGTATGGTATTTAAATTCAGCCCACTCTTCTAAAAATAACATAAATGGCTTTTCATGAGAGAAAAAGATAATTATGAAGAGGGAAGAAAAAGGAACTTTTAAAAAATATATGGCATTTCTAATGGTCATCTAATCACTGGCTTGATAAAAACCTGAAAATAAAAAGGGCCCACAATTTAAATATTGATATCACACTCATTTTTATTTGGTCACATGTGTTGTATTTATATTAAAATAATATCTGGACTAACTTTAATAATCATGAGAACTTATATTTAATACAACTGTGTGTAAGGAGGAAGCAATACCAAAAATTATTGTTAAACTATCTTTCATATGATTCTGCATAGGAAAATTCTGATATTTAATAATTGTGGAATTATTCCTAGATTAATCTTTTCTTCAACACATGTAGTAAACTGAGTTGGTAAAGTATGTATTAATTTGAATAATTGGCACAATTTATAGATGATAAGAAAGGGTTAATAATTTTATTAGATAACAGAAAAATTATATTTAGGAGTAGAAAACATTTGTACATCATTTCTAATCTTGATATAAAATATCTAATCTTACTAGATGAGTAATGTTCTCTATGAAGGATTTTCTTGGTCTGAAATAATAGTTTCTTCTGATTTTTCTCAGTACTAAACAGCCTCTCTAACACACGGGGCATGAGGGTACAGGAAGACTGAAGCGCTATCCCAAGGTTTTGGGCCTGAGCAACTGAGTGAATAATGCCGCCATTTTAGAGATTGAGGAGATACAGGAAGGAACACTTTTTTTTTTCCTCAGAGAAAGATTGGGATTGAGAAGCCTGAATCTGGTATTCAGAGATGATCTAGAGCTGGAGATAGAAGTTCAGGAGTCCTGATTATGTGGGTGGAAAGGTTGTGAGGGCAGCGATATTGGAGACTCTTTCAGCTAGAAAGTGAGTGTAACTAGGGGAGAGAGATCATAGGAAAGTGGCCCTGAGGTCGTGTCAACATTTAGAGTTGGAAAGAATGAGAGGAGGAAGTTCAAAAAAAGGAGAAAGAGATGTGGAAAGCCAGAAGAATGTCATTGATGCTGAGTGAAGAATGCTGTTACGTTTCACGATGGAGTGATCCATTTTGTCAATTGCTGCTGAGAATTTGAGGACGGAGAATTAGCCATTGGCTTCGACAACATGGAGACTCTTGTGGCTTCATCAGAGGGGTGTGGACACAAACTGGATTGGATTGGGTTCTAGAGGAAGTATGGATGTAACCAGAATTAATTTCTACCTTCTAAAATGTACATGTACATTATGTATTTAGATAGAAATGCTAATATAAGAGATTTTTGTAAACAATTAGAGAACAAAGTATATTACTATGACTGTATTTCTTATAAGTACTCACATGCTTAACATTTAGGCCAGTGCCAATTTTAGTCCAAGAAAACCATGATTTCCACTTTACATCTACTGATTATAGAATGTTCAATTGGGCTTAAATAAATGCTTAATCTCCCATTAAAGCCCCGAGTGCTAATTCATTTTATTGCATCCTCTGGGCTAAGGCAGAGAGCATATATATAAGTATGTAAGTGTTGGATGATAATTTTATATCATCCTCTGTTCAAGTTCCGACTTTGCTCTTCACTAGCTGTGCAGTCCTGGCAAGTTACATAACTTTTCTAAGCCTATATTCTCAAAGATAAAATGTGGACAATAATGATAAAAGGATAAATTAAGATGAAATGTCTAAATTATTTAGCATGGTGCCAGGCATATAGTAAGGGCTGAGTGAATGGGAGTAAATTTGCATGGCTGTGATTACTGTCTTATTTCTCAATGGGAAATAACTGAACACTGTCCAATTTAGTGAACAGAAGATAGGTCTTCCAATAAAGAACAGGAAAACGAGATGCCCGAGAGTAAGCCATACCATCTAAACCATAGTTTTTGGTTCATCTTACTCTGCATGTGTTTATTTCTTTTTATTGTTTCTTCACCTTTAGTAAAGTTGTGTAAGCATAGTAGTTAAGACTGCAGGCTCTGTAGAGCACATTTGTAATCTCAGTTCCTGGAATTAGCTGAATATTCCAGTTCCATCTTCCCATCCTTTCTAATCCAATCAGCCCTGCTAGTGATAATAGCTAATGTGTATTGACTGCTTCCTGTATACTCAGCACTGTTCTAAACATGTTGTGGCTATTAACTGATTTAAACTTCACACCCTAGGAGGTGGGCACCAGTATTACCTCCATTGTACAGATGAGGAAACTGAGGCACAGAGAGGTTAAGTAACTTGCCCGCAAATACACCAGGTAAATGGTGGAGCTGGGATTCAATCCCAAGCAGGCTGATCACACAGTTTTCACTCTTAACCACTTCATCCTAGTTCCACCTGGGGTGATGAGATTGCATTTAAGTTGTCACTGCTTGTCTGCGGTACAGATCGTAGAGGTGGGACCAGTATCCTTCCCCAGCATTCATTAGTGGTTGATAATTTGTGTTAGGGATCCAGGTTTCACATCCCACCTCCAGCCACTAGGAGGTGACATTCAGGTCGGTTCATGAAAACATTGAAAAAGAGCGGTCATATTCCCTTGATTAACTATTTTATAAATGTTAGTCATTTAGATACAAGATTTGAGGGTCGGGTTCTTTGGTGTTTATAGCCAAAGAAGGACGAGTCATTTTTGTATTAAGACATCTAAAAAGTTCTCACACGCTTAGCAAGAAAGCTAAATTAAGGCCTGTGTTGGATAAAACTATAAACATGCTCTCTGCTCCAGATGAGTAAGTGTATATAAATAGAACAATTGGTACACATGACCTTAACGGTGTAGCTCCCTTGCTTTCTATGTAATGTAAATCACCAAATACGAGTATTTCCATCTGACATAAACTGTCAGTGTCAGAAGAGCACATTGTAGGATTCAATACATGTTACACAACAACCAAGATTGCCCTTTTCTTCAACATAGCGTGTTTTTTTCTTTTCCACATCCAGCAGTTAGTACTAAGGCCTGAAACCCTTAGTTACAGAATAAAGTGGCTTAGCAGTAATGGAGCCTGTGTGAGGCTAAGAGAAGAATAATGAACATTCCCTGCAAGCTTCCTGCCTAGATGCAGGTGCAGGAATCAGGAGGTCATGAATAATGCATGACATGCAGATTAGGTGGCGGTTTCTCCTACTGGAGTTTTGACTTTGCTACCTGCCTGGCTGTTATATGTGGAAAGAAGGCAGAAGAAGATGGCAAAAAGTGTCACAGTTTAAAGACGGAGCTCACAAAAATACTGCATATCCTTTTGAAGAAATAAAATTGGGGGGAGGTAGCTGAAGTACAAGCCTTATGGTCTACTTTAGCAGATGAAGTAAGCTCCAGGTTACCAGTATTCCTTTTGCAAAGGAAAATAAAGTTTCCTTGATTTACCTTCTTAATTTAAGAAACCTTATAATTATTTGGTCCTACACACACAATCAGGAATTCTTTTCCTAAAACTTTCCTAAGTAATTCTTTTTCTAAAACTGCTAAGCCATTATAGAAATTATCCATTTATAGTATTTGATCTATAGATCAAGGAAATTTTCCTAAAAGATACAAATACCTGGAGAATATTGTAATCATGGATTAAACAGACCCACTTTTCTCCATCGATGTATGGAATAAGCAGTCTATCATTAAACTTCACCTGGTTGAATTATCACGATGAAATAGTTTCTTTGTACTACTAGGGTTAGGGAGGGAGAACAAGGTAAATGTTTAAAGGATATAGAGTGGATTAAAGAACTGTGAGTCTTGGGAGCTGATTACTCCTTAAAACTATATTTAAACAGCCAGGACTCTGATACCCCATTGAAGATATAGTGATCGGAGGACTTCCTGCATTCCCCTTAGGTCAGGAGGCTTTAACTGGGGAAAACATTTTTTAGTTCAGATGTCCATTTTGAGGATATCTCAATTCAAGCAGATAGAAAAAAATAAAAGAAGAAAAGAGGGGGAAAAAATTAGTCTTGCTACGTTCTGTATAATCCTTATGCATCTTTATTGCATTTTTTTTCCTCCGTCCAATTTGGGGTACTGGAATATGAGCTGGCTTTCATTTCTAGCTGAGTCTGTCATTTCCGCTAGGCCCCAGTTTGGCCGGATGCCAAGACCAACAGGTGATCCTTGTAGCTGCAAAACAGCAGGAAGTGGGCTGTGCTTGAATGAGACAGTTCACCAGAGGGGCTGTCTGGACTCTCTCCATCTTTCTGCATAATTAACACCCCCTCCCCCATGCCGAGCAGAAAATCTGTGCTGAGCAGCTCAGCTGCAGCAGCCATTGAGAAGCGCTGTGAGGAAAAGAATGTTAATAAGCGATGTTGGAAGAAATAAGCCTTCAGAGTGCAAAGTGCGGCCTGGCTCTGGGTTTAGGGAAAGACTGCAGTGGGCCCTCCGGCAGGGCTGGAACTGTATCATCTGTTTCGGAACCATTTTCACTTGCTGAGTAACTAAGGCAAACTGTAGTTCTCATGAACTGTGGAGCTGTTGGTTCTAACCGGACTTTAAGACCAGTTTTGAATCCTCATTTTCTTTCTTTTGCATCTTGTAAATAAGAGTAATGCGTGAAGCATAAAGAGTGAAGATAACACAAGCTTAAAGATGGCCTAGATCTCACGAGTCCTGGTAAAGATAGACCAAAGCAGGAAGGTGGCGACAAGGAAGCAGGAAGTAGGGCATGTTGTTTTGCCAGTTGGTGACCCACAAAGAGGCGCAGGTGTAGCAGCTAGCCTCTAATTGGGAGCGATTAGCAGTTCCTGGAAGCTTGAAACTACTTTCCGTGGGTGATTCTGTCCCTGAAGTAAAGCAGTATGTTCTTCGCCTCCCTTCATCTGGTTAAAGTTTTGAATTGACTTTGCCTTCCCCAGAGCCCGGCTGTGCAGCGTCACCTCCAGAAGGCCTTTCTCCCAGAAGTGCCTGTTCCGCCTTCCTTCCTGCCCCATGCCCACAGAGTCTGTCCCTGGACACCTGGATAAAGTTGTCGTGCTTTCTAAGCTTTTAAATCTGAAAGTTGACTGAAGGAGTGGGCACTTAGACTGTCCCTTTGTTCCCCCCTTGTGGGAACAGGTACCAAGAGGACTCCTTGAGGGCAGGGCACCATACTTTACATAACTTTTACCTACTCTTACACCCAGCAAGGATTACGCATTCAGCAACTTTTTGTTGGGCTGAATGAGTACATCAGTCAGTAAACACTGGTGATCCTGCTTCTGTGAGTCTTCACAGTGACCATTGTAACAAACCCTTGGTATTTTGAAGGTAGTTAAGAAGGAAAAAAGGACTGCAGATTTGCAGGTATGGGAATTTAATTGCGTCATTTACTAAGAGGTGACCAAGTTCTGGGGGATTTTAAGCAAATCTAAAAGAGATTATTTATAAAACATGCCATTGTTTTTCATTTGCAAGTGGGAGTATGGTTTTTCAGTGACTCACTTACTCTCATCTGCCCACAGGGTACATCCATCCCCAGTATCCAGGGTCCGAGGAAATCGAATGAATAATCAGAAGTTTGCTTGGTGAGTATACAGTCTAAATTCTGAGTATTTGTAAATCTTATGGGAAATGTTAACAGAGTATCCATTAAAATCAAGACAATTATTCCTGCTCCTCTAAAGGAAATACGTTTCTCCTAACTGGACTATACAGTATCCTTTTCCTCTGGAAAGTTCTAAAAAAAGTATATTGATAAAGTTTCCTTGCAGCCAGAACTCTTCACTCACCAAAAACTCTTGACTGCAACATTTTTCCCTAACAGATGTGATCTAATTTCCCAGGATTAGCAACCGTTACCTTTTTAAAGAATGTTTTCTTTTTTTCCCCCGAAGATATTGACCCAGATTTTTCTCAGCTACCAACTTTAACGTCTCATGAAGATTTTCACAATTAATTAATCCGTTATATTAATTTTGGCAATTACTATTTCTACGATGTTTTTTCCTGGCCTTAGCGTTAAATACCCAGGGTTTTTTTTTTTTAATTTGGGGAATACTAAGATCTTCTTTAACTGACTAGTTCTTGAACAAAATCATAGATGGAATTTAGCAGAAATAACCTGAAAAGTTATTTCAATCACAAAACATTGATTATTGATTCTTTAGAGAGGCAACTTAAATGTTTCACAGATGTTTCATGTGAAACAAAAATAAATTAACGTAGGTTCAAAATTTGTTTACATTACTCCATTCCATAAAATAAACTTTTCAACACACAATGTATCATTAAAAAAAGAAAGAAGAGAAAAGAAAGATACAAAAAAGAAATAAATAGAACTGTGGCTGTATTTTTTCAAAGATAAATGGAAATTCACAGATCTCCATTTTACTTCATTGAATTGTGCTTAGAATGGGATTTTGATTAAAAACTATGGCTTTTTTTTTTTTAAGTATAGGAAGATGATTACCAAAGATTGAGCTTCCAAATTAATTTTATTCCTAAATCAGGATTATTTTTAGACACAAAATAATGACACTTTGAATTTGAATAGTGCCTAATCAGCTTGCCTTCCTTTCCCCTTTAAATCTAATTAACCCTCACAATAGCTTGGTGATGTTGTTAAATATTATGCTTTTCTTTTTCACAGAGGGGAAATGGAGCACAGAGGACACAGTCATTTGCTTACACACTGCCTAAAAGCTGGGGCATCATTCCTGCTCTCTCACAGTTGCTAAAGCATATTATCTCCTGGCAAACTGGGAAAACTGAGGGAATAATAATGCTGATGGTCATTACATAAAACGAAAGGAAGAAATCAGGTCCATTCTGCATGGAATTCATATTCCTTCTCAGTACAAGGCACATTGTACTAAAGAAACTTCATTACCTATAGAGAATGCGAGATGCTCAAAGGAACAACCTGAGCTAATGGATAAAGTACAAAATTGTCAGCTACGAGATCCAGTTTCTACAACTTAGTTCTCAATGGCTAAATGTGAAACACCAAATAAATAACACATTTTTCTTTACTTTTCCTTTCTGGAGTATTGGAGTAATGATGACTTGTTCCTGCATAATTCATAGCGTGTTATTTGATTAGTAAGTTTAAACTACTTTTATCTCCAGAGAAGTAACCCATGAAAAACAAAAATGATTTTTCCTACTAGCCTTGAGAAAATTCAACTTTTATTTATTCAGCAACATTTATTTACAGTCCCAGGCACTGTAAAAAGCACTATATTAGAAAGATAAATAAAACATGGTTTCTATCCTCAAGGGGCTAACTGTCTTGTAGGGGAAATTTATATGCGTGTGTATATAACA
>NW_012142301.1:2185790-2207386 GCF_000956105.1 Propithecus coquereli
TGGGAGTGGGCGGGGACCATTTTTCTCCATTTGGGGCAACTCTCCATATTAGGGAGTAGAATGGAAAAAAATTAACTTTGATTTTTTTACAGATCTTTTTACTGAAGCTATTGTGTTCTGATATCAAACCCACAGGAGAGTGGCTGTTTCCAAGTCATACTTGGCTGTTTTGTTCTCAAGATTTAACAGAAATCTGGAAATTGTGAACAGGACAGGGAGGGGTTTGGTGAGGAGTATCTGTGAAGAGAACATTGAAGTTGACTTAAAGGTCCAGAAGTTTCCAAGATCCCTGTTAGTATTCTGAAGACATATGCATTTGAATATGCTTGCCTTTAGATTTCATGCTTTCCTCTCTCCTGCCTACTTTTTGTTCCACCCTGCTTCATTTTTAAAGTTTTAAAGGACTTTGGCATGTGTTGTTGTTTGATGATGGCAATCGTGGTTGTGGTATGTACCCAAACCAAGGGCTGTTATGTAACAGTGGTAGTGGAGGTCACATATTAGAAATTTTTATGGATTATTTATATAATAGCACAGAAAATAAAGCACTATTCATAGCAATTGTCATCAGTAAAATAGAAGTAATTTTGTCTAAACAATTGTATGCTGCCACTACCAGTCTCGGTTATGATTTATTTCTTACCAGCATGCCTAAGATTTTATGTAGCTATACACACAAAAAAGCAGCGGTGTTAATGGAGTCTCCATGCAAATTATGATGCATTCTGGGTGTGAATCACATTTCCCACTTGGCTGTGAAAAAGTTCTGTGTCACAAATTTTTGTGGAGGGCAGGAAGAGCCTTTTCACACTTCAGTGTTTTCGTGTTGGATATATACAGTGCTGCAACGAACTTAAACATTTATATGTGTACAGTTGCAAATGTTAGACATGACTTCATGGAGTCTGTTTGAGAGACATAACTCGGAGGGTGTTTGTCATAAAACTAAGAACATTCCTTCCTGTTTAAACCTTTTTCCTTAACAGAGGAAGGCACTGAAGTTGTTGATATTGGAAACCTCTCAGAAAGCTGGGGTAGAAGCAGCCCTTTAAGGAGGGACAGAGCGTTTCCAACTCACCGACTTCAGAGCTGTAAAGGACACGTAAGCATCATCAAGTTCAGTTGAACCTCCTCACTTTATAAATGTAGAAATGGAGGCCCAAGGACAAAAATGTTCCATGCCAAACCTGGGCATAAATCCAAGCTCCGCGCACCTGTCCAGTATTTCTGCCATGTGGCAGTTGTCTACCTGTGTGGAGAACAAGAGAAATGCTAAAGATGAATGTTTAATTCATTACAAGCTAAACAGAAGGAAATTTGCCTGGGAAATTCCCATTAGATTGATGTGATGGGAGAGCAAGGAGAAATAGAGGCTTAATGAAGACATCACTGCTCACACCAATATGTGGCACTAGCTCCCTGCCAAAGTGTTTACTCATCATCATGCGGATCCTTGCATGCTCGTTATTTATAGACAATATTGATCACATTATGTTAATTACCAAGGTATTCCACCACCTTACTTCTTGACTTACAGAGCAAAAAATATGATACCATGTGTGGACTCGAATATGTGAAAATTCCAGTTCCCAGAATGCCTGGCCTTCATGGGTTTTTACATCCATAAGTGTTGGCAAATAAATAACAGGAGGTTGCCTGTAGGTTTGGTTTGGAAGCATTCTCTCTCCAGTGTTTGATAACAGGTTTGGAAAAACATGGTTGATAGAATCATGAACCTGTTCGTAAGTTCTCTGTGTATGTACTGAATTAAAAAAAAAAAAAAATTTACTTCCAGGATGTGATGCTACATTTTAAACCCTTCCAAAATCACATCTTTTCCTTATAATGTAGTGTCAATTATTAAGCCCTTTAATTAGTTCAACTACCTCCTCAAATTTAGCTTGATGGCAATGATGTATACTTTAAACTTGTGTCCTATCTTCCAAAGTAACCTTATAAAAACCTTTGGTCTCATTTTTTTTTTAATTCTCCATTACCCAGAATTTCAGCAAGAAATCTTTATGAAAATGGTTTACATTCCTGTTGGTATCAGCTGATATTGTGTCTAGTATTGCTTTAGTCACAATAAAGATGATTTGGGGAAAAAAATTAAAGTAGGTTATTTTCTGTAATTATTTCCCTAATTATAGGAAAATTGGGGCTATAAGATCATGCTGAGCCACAAAGGTCACCATTTCTAAGACATTTTTCTATGAAAAGACCATGAGTATTTTGTTTTTTCCAGCCTGCGGCTCAGAACCATATTAGTATTGTACTGAAAACCTGATATATGAACCTATAGGACATGTCAGTGTGCTCTTTGTTGATTTCTGGCGTCTTCCCAGCACTGTAGCCAGGTGTGGTGCTCTCATCTAATAAAATATCTGTGTCATATTGACTAGTTATAGCATGACCAAGAGATACTGTTCACAATTCAAAACAATATATTTGTAATTCTGGGATTTGTAGCATATTTTTCATATAATCAGTTTGGTCTTATACGGAGAAGGAAATTTAAAATTCGCACAATCTGAAATCATCATTTACTCTGGAAAAGCTACTCAAACTACTGATCCTTATAGTTTTAAATTGTGTAACGTGAGTTCTTCTCCATTGCAAATCCCTCCCTGTTAAACATGTAGAACTTTAAAATAATGGTCATGTTGTAATGCAACACAAAGAAGGGGATGTGGGGAGTCATGAATGACTAATGCAGAAAAAACCTGTGTCCCAATATGAAAAAATATATGTATCTGTGATAGCACCAGTATCAGTCATGTAATAATGAATGTATCAACTTAAAATGAAGAAAGATCTTATTTTATGTATATCTAGAAGATGCCACATTCTTTCTTAGTCTTTCGTAGCAGGGGTTTTCAGTAGATATATTTAGGTTGGAACAATTGGCTATCAATTATAAACCATAGCTGTCTTCTAAATATGCATTTGAAAGATTATTGCTTACGTTTGGACCCCATTGAAAATTCTTGTTTTTTTCTTGATTTTGCGGGGATTCTTGTTCGGGTTATTAATTTTTAGGGGTTTCCTTGCAGGATTGTTTGTTTTGCCGGCGTTTTTTTTTTGGTTTTCTTTTTTTGTTTTTTTTTGCATTTTCTTTTTTTTGGCCTTGGGGTTTTTTTTTTTTCCCCTTGGTTGTTGACTTGGCATTTTTAATTTCAATTTTTTTTTCCTTTTGTTTTCTTTTTTTTCGGTTGCCCCTTGGGTTTTCTTAAGTTTTTTTGTTATTTTTTTTAAACTTGCTTTTTTTTTTTATTCCTTTTTTGGTTTTATTTTTGGTTTTCCTTAGGTTAGGCCCGTTTTCTTATTATTGATTCCTTTTTTTTTATTTTTTTTTAGTTGGTTATTGTTTTTTATTTTTTTATCAAAAAAATGTAAACCAACCCAGTATCACCCAGGTTTTGGTCACAGCTGTTTCACATAAGTCCGCAGTGAACAAGTAGGTAGAGAGCTGAGGACCCTCCTAGAATCCACCGTCTACCTATAGTCATTATCCCTGCCCAAATTTGTATTCATTTAGTCTCCTTTATCAGATGCGGCTCTTTTGTTGGAAGTAATGGAAACTAACTGGATCTGGCTGTCCTAAGCAAAAGGTAATTTTCCAGAAGGACGTGAGGCAGGTTATAGAGTCAAGGGAAAAGCAGAGGAACCAGACCTCAGAAAACACAGGAAGCAGGACAGCACCCAGGGTGCAGGGAGCAAGATTTAATAAGCGGGTCCGGGCCTGGAGTGAGTCCAGCTCCTGTATGTCACCTCCTGTAAGTGACAGTAGAGGGAGGAAGCCGGAGTACAGATTGGCCCCCGCCTGGGACGGGTGCCCAGCTCTTGGCCAAAGGAGGGAGGGTGCCTTAGTTAACGATCCTGCTAAGACCCCATGAGGAGGGAAGGACTAGTTTCCCAAAGGAAAAGGAGGTGTTAGTACCAAAAAATGATGGGAAAGATCACTCTTCGTAAATGAACACCATCATTTACCCCATTATTAGACTAGAACTAGTTGCTGTCATTAAGGGTGGTAGCTTTTCCAGAACTGTAATATTTTCCCTTTGAAGCCATAATTTCTTATGTTTTGGATGATGAAGGCACTCTATCATTAATAACTAAAATAAGTGGCTTCTCTTAGGTCTTCCTTTTGGTTATTGAACAGCAAAAACGTAAGAAGGATATTTAGTCAAAATTGACCCCATTCTCCTTGAAACTTAGGAGTGTTGGATCCTAATCAACTGGAACGTTCTTGTCTCTAAAAATCCTTCTTTGAATCACATTTTTAAAAATGCAGCTTTTAAAGCCAAACATACGTAGTTACTGTGGTAAGTTATATAAAACAGGCAGAAAACAGAGGAACCTCCTATGAAATGCATAAAGTTTATGTCTACAAGCTTGGGTTCTGGTATAAATCTGTCACTTATACTAAATTTTTCTTTATGGCTCTTGTACTTCAGTATTTCTCTTAAATGAATTCATTAATGAATGATATCTGACCCAAACTATTCACATTAGGTCTTGGAAAGAATCTCCAAGAGATTATACTCTTTATATTATCACCTTGAAATAAAGTACTTCATAAACCCTAAGTATGAGCCCACGATCAAATTTCAACTTTACATAAAAGGAATCCCTTGACTACCACCTAGGTGATTTATTGACACACCCAGCATTTATTATAGCCTCAAATGAGCTTGTAATTTACTTCAAGTCTCTTGGGCCCTTCTTAACTCTAGCAGTTTAGAATCCTGACCTGGTGGATATATTTAAGTAGGACTGTATTTCAATACATTAGGTAAATATGTATTTGTATGTTATCATTTTTTTGTGATCCTTAAATCTTCTCTTCCATTTTGTAATGTATTTGGAACACCTTCATAAATAGACCCATTGTGTTACATCCTGTAGAAAAGCAATGATTTAAATAGCATTAAATTAATGCTATTGTAAAATAGATCTCCCAATTCCATCCATTTTTCAATTCCTCTACTCATTGCCTTTTTTCCTCAGAAGTCTATAAAGAAAAAGAAACATTTCTTTCCTTAGAGTTAGCAGTTTATAGGTATGGAGAAAGAAAAGAAGATACCTTTCTATTATTTTTCACTTTAGACCTGAATTATTCTGTACTCTTGGGAGAACCCTGTAGCTTAACTGAAAAATGAACTGATTTCTAACAGTGAGAGTGACTTACAATAATCTTCCCCAAACTGCACAGTGCATGAAGTATTTATCTGGGAAAGACAAGGAAGTCTGGAATTATATTGAAGGTAGGAAACAAAGGCCAAAGGCAACTATGTTAAGAACAGAAGAAAGTTGCTGCCACCTAGAGGTGAAAGTCGATAAATTTTGAGAGTGTGCTGTGACTACTCATAAAAGGATCTTAGAAGAGACACTGTAATATAATCCTAAAACTGAAATGCAGCCAGGTGCTTTAGGTTCTACCTCTAAATGAGACTGGACCTATTCTGTCACCCCTTTCACCCTACAATGGTAGCGTCTCAATATTCCCCATGATATTTTGTCCATTTTTTTTGTCCATGGATTGTCCATTTTTGCCAGCAGTAGCCTTGTTTCTTACTAACGTAAGGGCTTAAGTCATTGGTCTTCTTGTACCATAGAATCTCAGTTACTTGGAAGCCGTCCTTACCCTAGCTAATAGAGAATGTCTTTTCCACAACCCAGGCTATCTTTTTCAAATACATTCTCAGGAGTGCCACTGAAACTATAGTTCTCATCAAATCGTGTAGCTGATGCTCTTTTCCATTCTCCCAGGAGAAGGCGAGTAGCGGGGGAAACCTGTGTCATGAGAGGTGAGAATGCCGGGAACACCAGGAAGAGGAAGGGACCATGAGACCACCTAAGTTATGCTAAAACCTAAAAAAAAATGGCGGCACCAGCCTCCAGGATAATATGCAATTTGGCCCATTTTCATTTTGGTTATTAGGAATTGACTGTACATAGCACTAACAATTTTTTAAATTGTCAGGACATTTTTTTTTACTGTTTTACTGGAAAATCCTCCCAACTAAAGACACCTAGACAGCCAGAAATGTGCTGCCACATTTGTCTTGCTATTCTCTTTTAAGGGCTACCATGCTGTTCCTCCCTAGGATACGTTATTCATATCGTGCTGTATGTGAAAGGTACCTCCAGAAACATTAAGGCAAAACATACTGGCATCATAGAAAGGTGAGAAAATGTGAAGAGCATATGCGTGTGAGTTTACATGTCTGCCTCTCCCCCTTCTCCTGAACGAAAGACTTGATTGAATGTTTTCAATGATGATTTTTAGGGGGAAAAGGGCTTCCAAAAATACCAGAAGATACCAGCAATACCTTTTAGGGTATATGGCAATCAGAGTGTTCCTCGTTTATTTTACAACCTTCTGCTTCCTTTAGAGGGTATTAGCTGAACCTCTCCTCTGCCTAGCTGCCGTGTGGGCCTTCACATGCTTGCCATTTTTTATTTTCTCCTAACCTGTATTTAATTTTAATCTATAATTTAAGTATTTAGATTCTATTTGAAATTGTCAGAAATTATCTTTTTTTTTTTTACACAGTAATATCATCATTTTTCCAGAATGTTTGTGTTCATTCATTTGTTCCCTCCTTCAGTAAAATTATTGTGTCTGCAATGATCCAGTCACGTTTCTGCACTCTGGGGGCACAGTATTTATCAAGACAAACAAGACCCCCACTCTCATGGAGCTTCCCATGTAGTGCAGCAAGATAGATAACTGGCGAATGATGAGGGCTCTGATGAAAATGGAACAGGGTCAGAAAAAGCCTTTTGAAAGGAGGTGACGTGGCAGCTGGGAGCTGAGTGACAAGAAGGAGCCAGCTGCGTGAGGATCTGGGGCACGTCATTCCAGGTGGTAGAAACAGCTCACAGAGAGGCTTTCCAATGGCAGCAGGCTTGGAACATTCTGCAGAAGAAAAGCATAAGTGAGGCGGAGGGTGAAGCAAGATCGGGGCAGAGAGGTTGGCGGAAGCAGAAACAGCCTGGAGTCTGGGAGGAATGGGAGGCTTTGAGCAGGCGAGTGAAATGACCGGATTTCTGTGTTCGAAACTCAGACTGGCAGCTCTGTGGAGGAAGGATTCTAGGAGTGGAAGCAGGGGAGAGAGTGACGAGGCCCTGGCTGTGGTTGGGAAGAACGATGATGCTGGCTGAGACGAGAATGGAATCTGTGGCAAGAGAGAAGTCGGTGAAATCAGGGCGTGTTCTGTAAATAGTATTAACGGCAGTTGCTTATGGAAAGAAAGGAAGAAAAGAGAAGAATCAAGGATGACACCTAGTTTTTGCATGAGCAACTTAGGGTTGTGGTTGGTAGCTTAGAGCAATGGACAAGTCTGTAGATAGGAATGTGGACACCATTGACAGACAACTGACGTTTCCCGAGGGGTATGTGTGTGTCTTTCTGTCTGTCTGTGTATGATGAGGGACAGAAATATTTTTGAGATGAAGAAAATCTGAAGATAAAAATTCTTACAAACTTTTAACTGGTGGCTCTAAAAGAAGCGCAGCGCACAGGCCACAAGTATCCGCAGGTAAACCGGGCAGCTGTAACCAAGTACCTAAGGCAGCCTGCCTGTGCCCTCAGCGTGCAAAGGACTAAGTTTCAGTACATTTCTTGGCCCCACCTCCCCTTACTGTCAACAACGCATTGTAAAATTATGCTACTTGCCCCCAGTAATTGTCCAGCCATGGGCTGCTAGGGGAGACACCCAACTTCAACTAAATAAATAGATCTTAATACAGGAGGGCCTCTTTTCCCAAAACACCAAGTATCCTGATCTCTTTCTTCCATGAGAAGATTTTAGCACCTAAAGAGCCATTGAATCTCTGTGTTCATATCCTCCAAGCTCAATCTTCTTCCCATTCCTCACCGACAAAATCACCCAAGCCAGAAACCTCATAGTAACTGCAACTCGGTCAAAGCCCACGTCTGTTTGATCACCCAAGTCTAGCATTTGTCCACCTGCGTGCTTCCTGGCAGTATTGGCTGTCCTTCACCCCGCGTACCCTCATCATCTCTTGCCTGTGATATTAGCCTAAGCTCCTCACTGGTATCTTTAGATTCAGATTCTTTGCACTCCTCCCCCAAACCTGATCTTAACCGTGCCTGCAGCCATCATTGTAAAAACCAGACGGGACTGCGCCTGTCTTTACAACTCTGTGGTTTGCCATCCTTCAGAGTCCAAAGCCCTTAACACAACGTATGAGGCCCTTTGAGTCACACAACTATTTCCTCCTTTTCTATCTCACTTCTCATAAATTGTTCACGTCTTCCCTGGAGCCTAAGTTCCAGCCACACTGAACTTGCTACGTTTCCCAAAACACCGTGAAAACTAATTCAGAAAAACTTGGCTTAAAAATTCCCTCCTGTGAAAAGACTTCCCTACAATATACCAGCTGATCCGTGTCTTCTTCCTCTCTGATCTTATGCTGTTATGTGGACCATATTAATCACTGTTGTCAGGATTTATTGTAAGTCTCTGTTGGCCTGCTTATAACATTCTCCCTGCCTTCTCCTCAAGACTGAGGGCCGCCAGCGTGGGGGTTCTGCTGCCCCGATCTGAGCACAGCGAGCACAGGGCATATGGATCAATGCAATGCAGACGTCTCTTCCAGTAGCCTCACCTCGTTGGTGGAAAAATGAGGGCCAGAGAGTTTAAATAATTTTGTCCAAATTTGCACGGTGAGTTAGAACTAGGATTGAAACTGCTGTCTCCTGGACTTGGCTCCTATTTGGTCCTGGGGTGTTTTTTTTTTTTGTTTTTTTGTTTTTTATCTCCTTTCCACATTCTGATGGCTGTTCCCCATTCCTTACTCAGTATTTTCAGAAAAGTAGGAATATTCAAGTTTAGAGGGCAATGAAAAGTTTTTTTTCACGTTGGAAACATCTTTCAACGTTGGTTACGTCATTTCTGCCCTTTCTCTATTTATAATGGTTATGCTGGACAAAATGTTTGAAGAATAATGATGGAACCCTGACCTGAATTTCAGAAGCTGAGACTTTAGGCCTGTCCTGCCACTCTTTAATTTTGTGATCTGGGACAACATTGAGTTCCTCATTCCCACTCTTGCCTATTTTTTGCACAGGGATGATGTGAAAATAAAGGGAGGAGATTAGTATGTAGGAAAGCACTTTATGCCACAGAGAGCAAGTTGCTACAAAATACCTCAGTGCTATTATTTGTCACTCTTCCCTTTTCTCTTAAATGTAACTTCCTTTATTGATGCTTAAAAAAAAAAAAAATCTTCGGTAAGTTTCCTTTCTCTTCTTTATTTCCACAAACCGTATAGTATTATAAAGGATTAGATTTCCGTTCTTACCTCCACCTGACTTCTAGTTTTATGGCCTTCCCTCTGATCTGCTTGATCCTGCATTTAATTATCAGGCTTACATTAACACGCTGTCTCTTCGCTTTCTTCTGCCTAGCAGGTCATGGCTGAGTGAAAAGAGCTTGATTAATAAAAGCTTACCCTTTTATATTTCCTTGCAATTAGTCCCATAGAAAAGGATCACCTCTTGAATGGGCTTTGTGCAGCTAATTTTTTTCTATTTTTTGTCTTTTGGGTGTGCTAATTCAATGGCTTTCTGTCTCTTGTATATATTAATGGATTTGAAAATCAACCTTGTAGTACTTATTGCCACACCTTCCAAGACACAAACACCTTCAAACATCACAACTCTGGAAAAATGATTTGGAATGAGATTTAAAAGCTAGGTCTGTGGTTTAACAGGACTAACTAACACATACAACATTGTCACATGAACAAAGAATAAGAATCTTTTTTTCTTTTTAATCTATTAACTGACTCAACAGGTGCTGAATTGTAAGTGGCACTGTGCAAAGTGTCAGTCTGTGTTGGTATCATGTAAAGAGTTAAATCGTTTATCTGTCCAAGAGATAGAGAGCTTGGCTTCCCAGGATCGTAGCAAGCTGTGGGCCCTTCCTTGGTCTCAGAATACACACCAAAAACTGAAGGTAGTTTGTAGAAAATGACCAGCAAAGCAAATCTAGTGTTAATTAGCCACAGAGGGAGATGTGGCCTCTGAAGTACAGCATGTAGATTTTTATTCTCCTGTAATTTTTTTAAAACTGGCCTGGGGTGAATAAATATAAAGAACAGGAGTCCAGGCAACTCAGTGGAAAGAGCTCAGGCTTTGGAATCAAGGGATACTGGTTCAAATTCTGTCTGCTTTTGGCTCTCAGCCTTAAGCAAGTCTTAAACTCCTCACTACCATTTCCTCTGGGGTATAAAACACAACAAAAATCTCTCTCTCCCATGGCTCAGAAGATTAAAATTTAAATATATTTGTCACATAGTTTGGCCTGCCATAATAAAATACAATACCATAGATGGCTTGGCTTAAACAAATATTGCAGTTTTAGAGGCTGGGAAGTCCAACATCAAGGCACTAGCTGATTCACTTCCTGATGAGGGCTGTCTTTTCTCTGTATCCTCACAAAGTGGAGAGAGAAAGAGCTGTCATCTTTCTTCTTCTTTAAAGGACACTAATTCCATCCTGGAGGCCCCACCCTCATGACCTCTTCTAAACCTAATTACTTCCCAAAGGCTCCATCTCCAAATACCATCACATTGAGACTTAGGGCCTGAACATGTGAATTTTGGGGAATACAAACATTCAGTCCATGACAGTGTTAATTCAGCTTAAAGGTCTGGACAGACAAGGATCATATGTTATGATTTTTATTAAAATGCCAACTTCTCATTATCAGCTCCCTTAAATCTAATCATTTAAGCAGCAGCTGTGTCTGACTTTGTCTTCTGTGTGACAAAGGAATCTGATGAGGGATTAGGAATGGACCCTGGAATCAATAATTTGCTCCCAGGCACGCCTGCTTATATTGCTGGTAAATAATTCATCGTCTGCTGGCGGAAGTAAGTCTCCAAAGTCATTCTCCACAAACTCATCATTTTCAACACTTTTCTCCAAAGGGAAGCAATGAAGTCTGATTTCACCAGAAACGGACAGTGCACTTTGTTAGAACTACCTTTCAATGATATTTTACATTCTTAAGCTTTTTATAGTTTTCTCATAGTTTCATATATATTATTTTATTTATTTCTCATGACCATTCTGTGAGATGTCTTGAAAGACATTATCTATCTTTAAAATGAAAAGAGGCAGAATAGAGCAGGGAATTAAGGAATTAGTCTGCTTATTTTCATATTTCAGTTACTATACATTAACTCTGTAACCTTAGGCAAGTTATTTAATGTCTCTGTGCTTCTGTTTCCTAATGTATAAAATGCGGCTTACTAATAATACTTGTCTCATGGTTATTGTGAGGATTAAATGGGCTGTATTACATATAAAGCTCTAAGGACAGTGTTTACCAAGCTCAATAAATGTTGACTATTATTATAAGGGGATGCAAAACTAATTTATGTGGCCGTGACTAATATATAGCTAACATTAATTATCTTGTGTATTAGCTAGAAAGTATTCTGACCCTTTTTGTTTGTTGTGTTTTGGGGTTTGTTTTTTTGTTTGTTTGGTTTTTTGTGACAAGGTCTTGCTCTGTTGCCTGGGCTAGAGTGCAGCGGTGTCATCATAGCTCACTGCAGCCTCTAACTCTTGGGCTCAAGTGATCCCTCTGCCTCAGCTTCCCAGGTAGCTGGGACCATAGGCGCACACCACCACACCCAGCTAATCTTTCTATTTTTTGTAGAGATGGGGTCTCACTCTTGCTCAGGCTGGTCTCGAACTCCTGTCCTCAAGCAATCCTCCCACCTCAGCCTCCCAAAGTGCTAGGATTACAGGCATGAGCCACCACGCCCAGCTTCTGACGCTTTTATAGATAACAAAATTGAGAACTAGGTTAACTGAATTCTCTGATATGATGTAACTAAGCTAACCTTGACATTTCTACTACATCTCTCTCATTTGCTTCTCCTCCTTTACCTACCTTTTAAATGTTCGTATTCTCCAAAGTTCTGTCTCATTTTGCGTACTCTTCCTTGCTAATAGCCTTCACTATAGCTAAAGCACTTCCCTCTTTGCTGTTGGCAGCTTGGATTCTTCACTTCCTCCTCTGGTTCCCCACCATGTCTTTCTATCACAGCCCTTAAGCATGTGTACGTGAGCAGGTATGAACGTGTGCCCCTCTTTTGGACTGCAAGTTCCCAAGTATGAGGTCTTGTCCATAGTAGGCACTCAATAAATATTTGAAGGAGAAACAAAGGAAGGATGGGGCATAGCTTTAAACTGAAGCATTCTAACTCTTCTAGTTCCAACTCCATAATTAAATTATTCTTAGTTTTTTTAGAAAGATACACAAAACTTAAATAAAATGGAATATTTGGAGACTTTTTTCACAAATTTGCTCAATTAAAGTTATTAGCTAATTGAAAGTCTAACATACTTTGAGCACCTGCCATGTGCCAGGTTCCATGCTGATACTGGGAACATAAACGTAGTCTCCAGGGGGAGAAGTCAAACTCTCATGAATGAGTTAGCAAAACTATGTTACTACTATGTGTTGACAGTCTTTTATAAAGATAATGTCACCTCTTTGTCACAGGTAGGTCCTTCTGTGCCTCACCAATTTAATATATTTAGGTATTGCATCATGTGTTGGCCCTGGGAGTTATCCTTGTTTGAGATAATTGGATTCACGAGTAGAAGCTATGTATATATTTTTTCGTTTCATTTATAAGTTTTAAAGAAATATGTCTGTGTCCATTGCTTTTGCCTCTTTAATGCTTCTCCTAGTGTGCTTTACCATGTGCGGAAAGTGAAAAATAATAGAATTAATACAGTCACATCATTCTTTGCCCTCATGTGCATATACACGCCCCTAATCGTGGCAGTGCAGTATTTTTGTTTGTTGGTTTCATCTGTGGCTCTTTATCAGCTGAAGGTACTCCATTGTGAAACGTCATTAGAACCCTGATTTCTCTGTGGGTCCGGAGACCCATTTAGAAAGCATGATCTGTTCAGTAACAGCCTTTTGCCTGGTGCAGACAGCATGTACTGCCTATTTTGCAGGACGTTACCATCCTTGAAACGTAAAAATGGTACATGATTTAACTAACTTACTTTTTTCCTCTGCTATGAATTCACTGGTGTAGCCGCGTGCCCTTGACTTTCAAACTGTGGGTATCTTGAAAATAGCATTAAGTGAAATCAACATTATGGTGCTATTTTTGCTTGATGTCATCTGAAACAGTGCCTTGTTTTTGCAAGTTAGTGCCTCTTAGTAGATTTGGAAACCTGTGATTCTAAAAGTTACATATGTGTAGAATGATGACAAGTGTTGACAAAGGAGTATTTCCTTTTTCTTTTTGCACTTATTACTTTGACTAAGTGACAAACAGTAATTCTTGCATGTGACACTGTCATGAAATATGAATCTAGTCCTTGTCACAGTCTGGGTTGACTTTTGTTAGGTACATTGTAGGGGTAATAATAATTGCATTTAATATTTATAGACATGAATGATTACGGTTAGATTGGTAGAGCATGTCCTTCAGCCGTCATCCCAGTTGACCTGAATGTCACATGATTTTGGACACTAGAGGAGGAAAACTAGGGCTTGCTTCTAGGCTACTGACAAAGCCCCATTCATGGTGAACTCTTGCACAACTTTAGGATTTCAGTCACAACTGGGTAAGAGTAGTGTCACCTCTTTCCTACCTAGAACATATGCCTTAAATGAATGTGCATCATGACATGTGTTCTCTTATGCTCCTAGGAGTCAAAGAGCACATGTACAAAAAATGACTCCATCCTGCAGATTATTTATGGTAATGAGCCATGGTTTAAAAAATGAATGCCAATACATTAACCACAAATGCTTATAAATAATAAATGAATAAATAGTTTATTCTAGTAAGTATATAACAGCTGTAATGTTAGGTACTCATAAAAGTGGCTGATCGCATTAGCAGGGCTTGGTCCAAAAGGAGTAGCCGGCTAAAACTAGAAGGTTCTATAGAACTAGAAGGTGCAGCCATGGCCTCAGACTTTAACACCAGGATGCATAAATGTTAAGTTCGTTTCTCAAACACTGGCCCTCATCAAAGGTAAACCCAACTAGCCACCCTCAAAAATTAATGAACCCTAATAAAGTAGAGAGATGTACACACTCACCTATGTGTACACATACACACGTCACCCTGCAGTTTTATTTTTTAATATCCTGATTCAAGCTTGGCGAGTGCTGAGCATCATTTTGTCACGCGTGTTCTAGGCAGCATGTGCTGCTTTCATTTCCCTGCATTGCTCTTCAGTGTCCACCTATGTGCTCCTGCAGCCCTGGGGCTCTATAGCAGTCCTTCCTCTGTTTCCCCTTCTGGCTTCTTACTGTGGCTGCCACCACCTTCTCCTGGTAATAGACCAGGCCCCAGGTAGCTGACCCAGGCTCCAGCATGTCCATTGTGCCAGCCTCAGTCACATGCTTTTTGCTCCTACCACGGGTGTGCCAAAAGTGTTTATAAAGACCTATCTTGAAAAGACCCCTCCTGGAGACCTACACTCATCCTTTCAGAAGGCTCTTTCATCCATGCCCTCTTGAGAAATTCACAGCCAGCCTTTGGGACATTCACAATAGGGAGTCTCAACCCCGTTTTGTCAGTGATGAAACTGAAGGTCCAAAATAGAAATTCAGTGATTTGTCCTATGGAGCAAACCTGGTGTGCAACAGCCCTGGCACACCCAGATCTCGGTCTTCCAAATTTAGCACTGGGTCTCCTAATCCAGCCCATGCTGCCCCAAGTCAGACTTGAATTCTTATTTGTAGATGGAGAATTTGAAAGCAGATTATCAGCTGTATTTAACTTCACTTCAAAGATATCGTGGGTCTTGGCGTTTGGGTTTGTTTGAAGAATGGAAAAGTATTTGTAGATGGGGGCTTAGCTTATAGGAAGAATAGTTTCCAGATAAACACGAGAGGTTACTGAAGTTCTTGAAAATTCTTTTCAAAACCTTTTTAAAGGTTTAGAGTAATTTTATTTATCTAGAATGCCTGAAATAGAATCTTAATCTCAAGGAACTAGTACATTATAAGAGCCCTATATGTACTTTCTAGTCATTTGATTTTTCTCTTTCCTAGAAGCCACAACTTTCTTGGAAACCACAACTTTGGTTTTTCTCTGTAACACAGCAGGACTTATTTAAGGTGATTATTCTGAAATTATTGGTGGTTTTGAAGCATGCTGACACCAAAGCAAAGTTTTAAAATGTTTCTTGGATCAACTTTTTCCAAATATACATAAACGCACATAAACCCACGCATGCATATAATATGCATGATCTATCTTTTGAAAGAAGTTTCCATGTAACTTTAATTGAATGAGAGGACATTCCTTCTAGTACTTCCCCCCCCCTGCTTAATTTCTAGATACTTTCAATTTGTGAAGTAATTGTGTAGTGTGTCTTAAGTCAAACCATATTCTATGGTGCTTGCAGGATCTCAAGTCAGCAGTGTATTTTATAGACAATAGCACTGATCAGACAACAAAATTTAAGACTCTCAGCATAAGAAGAGTTGATCCTGAGGGAAGTACTGATAAACCCCTTCTGTCAATATTCTGTAAGAGTGAATAATAACACCACCTAGAACATTCAATACTGGTGTCATTCATAGATGAATATACCTAACTCCTCACTCCAAATTTGCTCACATTCTAAGCCCGATTTTGGAAACAGAGTGCAGCCCAGAGCTGAAGAAAGAGAATCTACCATAAAATAAACATAACATCCCAGTGCATCTGAAATGTCACATGCTATTTCCTGCCTCCTTTCTAGCAACTTCTCATTTAAGTGGAGGAACTAATGGAAAGATACAGGATTTCATTATGTAAGAGAAAAGAAGATCAGAGGAGAGATGAGACCAAAGCCTCTCTTTCTATGCCCAGGAGAACATGAAGCTGTGGCCCTCCCTGACTTAATGAGAGGGCTCTATGAAAGAACTGAAGCACAGTCATATCTTTGAACCATAGAAGGATGAGTCATATTAAGTCCATGATGGGATAGTTTATTATTGTCTCTTCTGGCTGTAATATTTTCTTAAAGGAAATATCAAATTGTAATATTGATCTCTCATTTAAAAATACATGCTGTACCATGTCACATCCTCAGCACTTGAGGTTGATGTGCTAATATTTCTACTTTTGACTTCATTCTCTTTAAGGGTGCTTAATCTGCCTGAGCTTTATTTTACTCATCTGTAAAATGGGGATGATGATGCCATCATCTTAGAGTGTTGGAAGAATTCAATAAAATGATGCCTGTAAAATATTAAACATACTATCTAGCAAACTTTAAGTTGCTCTGTAACTATTGGCTCTTATTAGCTACGATAATTTGAATACCTAAAAGTTCAGTGAAAGGAAAATTACTATTTGTAATGCTCTAAGTAGAGACTGAAATCCATATCCACTCTATCTTTTTGGCTCAGGTTTGGCTAAAGTGAAGCTAGCAAGTAACTTCAGAGATTTGGTTCAGTTCTTAAAATTTTCTGCTTTTCCAAGTGAAAAATTATGTATGTTCCACAGAACACCTCAAATATTCAAGAATCTTCCCCAAATCTGATGCAAGAATCAAAAATATAAATAAGGCCTACCCTTTGCTTCTATTTTCTTTCCCTTTGCTTATGTCTCTGAGTCCCCTGCATTTTATTGAATTGACTCTGTTGACTCTGCTCAACAACCAAAAACAAGAGAATCCTCAGCGTGTTGGGCTTGAAACTCACCATGTCAGTAGGCTTCCCAACCTCTCTTTAAAAGGGCAGCGCGAGTGGCTGCAGGAAAGTGCAGTCTCTTGTCCTCGGTGGTCTGTGTCATATGTAGCAGGTGACAGCAGGGGTAGTCTCTGTCACGCTCATTACTGCATCCCCGGAGCTCAGTGCGCTGCCATGCACATGGGAGGTGCTCGATGAGTGTTTGTGAAATGATCACTGAGCGACTAATCTCACAATGAGATTTTCTTGAGATTTTTTTGAAAACAATAGATTTTTTTTAGCTTATCCTTACATGGAATATTTAAAAAAATCAGAGCAGTATCTTGTTAATGTAAAGGGGGAGTTGTTCATAAACATTCAGCATTTACGATGGGAGGTCAAAGATGAGAATTGTCGTCTTATTGTATTAGTCTTATGTACTTACAATTGAAATAATTCAAAACGGTGACCCTGAAGCTCTGAAAGGTCCATGGAACATGGTTTAAAAACCACTATCGTAGCCTTTTCTTGCTACCCGGAGAGGAGTCCATACAGCATGGTTCTGGATTTCAGTTGTAACTTAAAGGGAAACTTTCACAGTGTCCACAGCCCTGGATGTCCTCAAATTTCTTGTGGCAGGAACCCACTTAGGCGACACCAACCTTGACTTCCAAACGGAACAGTACAGCTACGAAAGGAAAAGTGATGGCGTCTGCATCATAAATCTGAAGAGGACCTGGGAGAAGCTTTTGCTGGCAGCTCGTGCGATGGTTGCCATTGAAAACCATGCTGATGCCAGAGCCATATCCTTCGGGGATGCTGGCCAGCGGGCTGCGCTGAGTTTGCTGCTGCCGCTGGAGCCGCTCCCATTGCTGGTCACTTCACTCCTGGGACCTTCACCAACCAGATCCAGGCAGCCTTCTGGGAGCTGCAATTCTGGTGGTTACTGATCCCGGTGTGGACCACCACTGAGAGTGTTTCATGTTAACTTGCCCACCGCTGCTCTGTGTAATGCACGTTCTCCCATGCATTATGTGGACATCGCCATCCCGTACAACAACGAGGGAGCCCACTCGGTGGATCTGATGTGCTAGATGCTGTCCTGGGAAGTTTCGCACACGTGTGGCACCATCTCCTGTATTCACCCCAAAGGAGGTCATGCCTGATCTCTCCCTCAACAGAGAACCCGAAGACGCTGAAAAGGAAGAGCAGGCTGCTGCTGAAAAGTGTGTGACCAAGGAGGATTTCAGGGGGGATAAACTGCTCCAGCTTCTGAATTCGCTGCTACTCAGCCCGAGGTTGCAGACTGGTCTGAGGGTGTGCAGGTGCCTCTGTGCCTAGTCAGCAGGTCCCTACTGAAAACTGGAGGCACTCAGCCTGCCACAGGAGCCTGGTCTGCAGCTCCCAGTGCTCAGGCCACTGAATGCATACGAACAACCGCTGGTGGTCTCAAGGCGTTCTTCCACAGGCTCACGAGGTGGAAATAAAGTCGATGGAAAATAAACATTGATTTCTTTGAAAAACAACAACAACAAAAAACACCCCACTGTCATAGAGTTAAGAGAGAATGTGTTATTGGCATAAGGACCATAAGGATGTTTGGGATCCAGCAGATTGCAGTAGAAGTTTTTGCTGTTATTCTCTGTAAATGTGAAAGCAAGCTTCCTGACCTGCAAAGAGCCCAGAGTCTAAGGCTTTGAAACCACAGCTATATCTGACCAACCCAAAGCTTTTGTGGGTCTTGGGAGCATCGTTGGTGCAGCCCTCGCGGGGTCAGGGACCAACCGTGGCAGTTCCCCTTGGGTGGGCGCAGCGTTGTGTGTTGCCACGGCAGGGCTCGTGTGAGCTCTTCAGTCGCTCTCCTGTGATCGTCACGTTGACATCTTTTGTCTAATTGGGCTTTGGGTTTTCTCTCCCTTAAGATGCAGGCAAGTTTCCTTCTGTTCCATGGAAACATTGTCAGGATGAATGGAAACATTTAAAATGAACAAAAACGTCTTTAGCGGACGTTTAACTCCTCAGCAGAAAGATGTTATAGGAATGGAAGGAGTTATTAACTTTAAAAAAGGGATATATAAAAATGCTGTTAGTACTTTGAGACTGTGCTTCATTTTCTGCCTTATGTTTTGCTTTTGCTCCGGGAATTTTGAAGCCTGTCTTAGGGGTGTGTAAATCGCATTAGCACTGGGTGGGCTTCGCATCCGTGAGTTGTACTGTCTGCCGGAACAGACTGCTCTGCTGTTCCTCCTCGTTTTCCTGAGTCTGCCCACTCACTGACATGCTGCCGAGGCTGCCACACTGAGACATATGTTTGAGCATAAAATGCTTTCCCCTCAGGACTCCCAGAGGGTGTTTCAAGAATGCTTTCCCTGATTCCTGCTTATTGAGATAAAAGAACATTTGGCAAAGAAAATCTAAGTAGTTGCTTTGAAACAATAGATCAAGAGTTGAACTCATTTAAAAAAATGAAAGAATCCATGACATGGCTAGTCCCAAATCATCTCTTGTGATAATGCTTAGGCAAGTTTATTTACCCTGTATCTTGGTCTTTTCAGGCTGCTATAACAAAATACTATAGACTGGGTGGGTTATAAACAACAGAAATTTATTTCTTGCAGTTCTGGAATCTGGGAGGTCCAAGGTCAAGGTGCCAGAAGGTTCGTGAGGGACTCTGCTCTCTGCTTCCTAGACACCCCGTGTCTTCACTTGGTGGAAGGGGCGAGGCAGCTCTTTGGGGGCCCTTTTATAAGGGACCTAATCCCATTCATGAGGGCTCTACCCCCATGACCTAATCACCTCCCAAAGGCCCCATCTCCTAATACTTTCACCTTGTGGGTTATGATTTCAACATAAGAATTCTGGGAGTACACAGGCATCAGACCGTAGCACCCTGCAGCTCTCAACAGTGATCCAGCCCCCCCTTAGGACCATTTCTGGGAAAGCTTCTTATTATACTTTGAGAGCTTGTGAACAAGTCACAGGTTTTTGGTCACACAATCCACAAAATTAAATCATTCTACAGGGCTATGCCCTTGCAGCCCACCATATCAGCTCTGGACAAATATTTGACTTTATATTCCTGTGCATGTTAACAATCTCTAACACACCTCAGAAGCTAATGTGTTTCTGCTAAAAGGGAAAATTATGATTCGAAGTTGGAAATTAGACAACTTGTTTAAAAAATAAAATTATCCAGGAATGTACTAAACCCAGATAAATTTACAAATATTTTTATCATTGGCAAAGCTAGCTCAATATGTTTTCTGATTATTTATCATCATTTCTGTATAAATGCAAGAACAATTCAGAAGTTATTAATAATAGTCTACACTGCTGCAAAAGAGTCTCTAGAGAATATCAGATAAGAGTAGTGGAAAAGGGGACATAAATGGTATGTTCATTTCCCCAAGCTTTGCCCCAGAGCAATGACTTCCAACCTTTTTGGAGATAAAAATTCATTAAAGTTTTCATTGATTTTATGCCTTCACTTCTACATCCTACATGGGCTATATGACATACATTTTTTAAAACTGAATTTTATTTGAGTACTTCTGCAATGTCCCTTGAGGTAAAACAATGCCCTAATATATTCCCAGCTGAGAATTAGGAGAGCGAAATAACATTTATTAAGGCTAAACAGGTACCAGGTACTCTCTTAAATGCTTTGCATGTATCAGCTCATTTAATCCTTTCCACAACCCTTGAAGGCAAGTATGTTCGTTCATTCCATCTTATAGAAAGGAAGTCGAGGCAGTGAGGCCTTAAGTTACTTGTCCAGCGACTCGACACAGTTAGATGGGTGAGGCCAGGTGATCTGACTGTGGCACCAGGCACTTAAGCCTCTTCCGTCCCGTAATAGATGGCTGGCAGTCTGCAGTTCAAAAATAGCAATCATAAATGGAAGTTGTATGAAAATCATCACAGCTATGTTTATCATGGTCTTTGTCCTTTATAACTTTTCAACTACACAGCCCTTTTAGGGTAGTTCTACCACACCTGTTTTATTCCTCAGCATGCCTAGGTTCTGTCTGAATTACTTCATGTTTGCTCATATCTGGATTTTGCATTACTTTTGTTAATTGTCATTGTTTCACAAACATAGGTAGCATATTTACCCACCCAGATCCGAAATTCTAAAGATCAAAAACAGTGTCTTTTACTACTTGTCTATTTTCCACAAAAAGAGATGGAAAAACACATATAGAATGAATACTTAAAAATATATGTTGAATGAAGTGGATTTAAGAAAAAGAATGTTGATTTTAATTATGAAGCTGTTTCTTGCATCTGTCAGAATGTAAGCCTCATATTTCGGTGTCATTGGTTTCCAGTCACATATTAATGCCAAAGTGCATTTGACCAGTCTGGTCGTATTCTGAAAGGCCCTGATGGAATTTTTTTGAAGAAGATCCTGAATTGGTTCTCAATGTTAGTGTACATATTCTTTAATATTCTTGCTACAAAAATACAGATTTCAGACATAGCTAAATGAGACAGTTTTATATATTTCTACATATGCATAATATTTATACATAGAATTATAAAAAGCCACAGCCTTGCTATTCTACATTAAAGCATATTTTAATTGTTCAATAAACAAGGAAAATTAAACTTAATTAGTGTGAACTTTGTATCTGATTCACAGATATTTTATGATAACTCATGCTTAGTTTTTCAGTGTTTGTCTGAAAGATTTAGTTCTACCCTCTTATTTTACAGATGAAGAAACTAGAATCCAAGGATGCTAAATGACTTGTCCAAGTTTACACAAGAATAACGCTTTTCTATTGTAGACACTCATTTGTAACATTCTTGAAGAATGTTAACAGGCTGGCCTTTCAGTAACTAGTGACATAAATTTGAAGAATATATTGGTTCTGGGTGAAATTCTTTTAATTT
>NW_012142301.1:2208357-2215900 GCF_000956105.1 Propithecus coquereli
GTTGTTATTTGGAAACCATAATAAATCCTGTGGGGATGGGCACATTACTTATTACATAAACACAGCAAATGCTTGGTAATACATAAAGTTCCTGCTTGACATCGTGATCTTTAACATATGGACACTTACATCACCTGATACCATGTAATCTTGGGGATACTATGAGAGATAATGGGGGGGAATCATAATGGTGATCTTTCTAGTGTGGGAACTATTTTACTCACTCATGGAGTCAGACTATCTAGTCTTCAAATACTATTGTTTATATTGGCAGCTGGAAGAATCAATTATTTATTATGTTGACAATTAACTCTCTGAGTTGAGAGGAATAGATTATAATTTACAGAAACTCCAGGCTTTCTAGAGACAATTAATGTCACTTGTCTATGAAGCAGTTCTCAAACACCGCAGTCACTTTCCCTATAAATGAGTTACATTATGTGGGTCTGGAGGGCTGCGAGATGGGTCCTTGAATGGAGGAACCAGGTGTGTTACAGGCAACTCAGGAACTTCAATTAGGAGGGTGTATCGGTGACAGTCTAGAATGAGCAGGGGTAGTAGACTCATCTTGACACAAGCATGCTTAGGTCGTGTGATGTTTGGGATAGCTTTGGTAAGGGGAACTGGTAGAGTTATAAGGCCACACCTGGGTAGCACTACTAGTTATTATTATGACATGGTGAAACTTCAAGTCAGGTCAAACAAAAAACAGTGCAAACAGGACAAAGACAAGTACTTTGTCACAACATCAAAATCTTTACCTGGTCTGCCTAGGCGTCCTTCTCTCTCACTATTCATCTCTCGTCTCAGTTTTTCCATCAAATGGGGACAATGGTATGAATGTCATAGAGTTCTGAAAATGAAATAGATAATCCTTATGTAGCACACAGCACAGTGCTTGGCATCATTTACTAAATGCTCAATAAATATCAGCTAATATTCTTCCTCCTCCTGGACTCCTCCAGAGGTAAACTTCAAATTTCAAGTAGACTGCTTTCCCCTTTTTTGACCAAATGCTAATCATTTCTCTTTGCCCTTAGGCCAGTGCTCGGGTGGTTCCCCCAGGCTGGAGTGACCCTCCCCATCTCCCTCTTGCCTGCCTTTTCTAATTCCCACTGGACAGTCAGTGCTGGGCTCAAGTCCCACTTCCTCTGGGATGACTTCCTGGCCACTAGAGCCCCTGAGTGGCTCCCTCCTCTGAATTCCTGTAACGACCAAGTATGTTAACGGGAGCACCACCTCTTACTGTCCGCTGTATTGACTGATGTCTTTTAAATTATGTGTGCCGATATCTGCTTTGTCATGCAGCTAACATGCTAAACAGCATGTTCTAAGGTAGAGATTGCAGGATATAATTCTCCGTGGCCTCCAAGCTGCTGTGTATGATTTCTTGTAGAATGGCACGGTGGGATAAGCAATAGCCTCTGCAGTCAGACAGTGCCCGATTGGAATTCCTGACCTACTACTGACTTTCCTTGTGATCTTAGGCAGTTTACTCTTCCTGAGCCTTAGCTTGCTTGTCTGTAAAGTGCAAAGATCCTACAGAATTTTGTGAAAATTAAACATAATGTATATTAAGTTCCTAGCACAGTACAGAGCACAAGTAAATGCTTAATGATGTTACTGTTATTATTCAGAATATCAGTAGATATTTCTTAATAGACCAATAGTAGCAAAACACATGCTTCTCCATGAAAAAGAGGAAAAGATACATATTTTTTTATATTTTCAGGCATCAAAGAATCTTTGGTCATCTTTTATCTTTGGTAAAAATGGTAAAAATAAGTAGACTAAGAATCTTTACCTTAAAATCCCAAACTATTCAGCCTCTTTAAATGTATAACCATGCATTCCTTTAATAATTACCTGCAATTTGCTTGGCACTGTTGTAGGCATTTGGGATATAAAAATGAACAAGAAAAAGTGCCCCCACCACATGGAACTTACATTCTGCTGAGAGATGGATGATAAACAAATAAATAAGACACAATGTCAGCAGTCATAAGGGATGTGAAGAAAAATAAAACAATAGTCGGTGAGAGGGTGTGGTGTTAGGAGAGGCTATTTAGATTGGGTGCTGGGATGTCCTTCCTGAAGAAGCAACATTTGATCAGAGACATGAATTAATGAGGCCAAAAGCCGTGTGATAGCAGTGAGAAATAGTTCTAGGCAGAGGAATAAATAGCATGAAGGCACTGAGTTGAAAGGGATCTGACGTGCTCCAGGAGTGGTCAGAAGGCCAGTGTGGCTGCCGCAGAGGAAGCTCCAAGGGAGAATGATGAGGTCTCAGGGTTCCTAGAGCCTCTTAGGTGATAAAGACTTTTTGGGCTTTGTGCTAAGCGAAATGGGAAACCACTGGTGTTTTGATAGGACAATATTTGTTTTATTAAGAAGACTATGCGGACCACTTCACAGATATCAGGACGACTATTATAAAAAAAAAAAAGGAAAATAACAAGTGCTAGTGAGGATGTGGAAGAACTAGAACCCCTGTGCTTTGCTTGTGGGAATGTATTAGTAAAATGGTACAGCTGCCATAGAAAACAGTTTGGTGATGCCTGAAACAGTTAAGCATACAATTACCAAGTGATCCGGCAATTCCACTTCTGGGTATATACCCAAAAAAATTGGAATCAGGGACTCAAACAGATACAGGTCATAGCAGCATTATTCACTATAGCCAAAAGGTGGAGATGACCCAAATACCCATCCATGGGTGAATGGATAAACAAACTGGTGTGTGTGTGTGTACGCACACATACATATATTCAGCCTTAAAAAGAAAGGAAATTCTGATACATGCTACAACATGAGTGAACCTTGAAAACTTTATGCTAAGTGAAATAAGACAGACATAAAATGACAAATATTGTATGAGTCTACTGATATGAAGTACCTAAAGTAGGCAAATTCATAGAGATAGAAAGTACACTAGAGGTTACCAGAGGCTGAGGGAAGGGAGGGGGGCAGGGACTTATTATATAATGGGAACTGAGTTTCTGTTAGGGATAATGAATTAAGTTCTAGATATAAATATTGCTGATGGTTGCACAACAATGTGAGTGTACTTAGTGCCACTGAATCATACATTTTAAAATGGTTAAAGGGAGCCAGGCACGGTGGCTTACACCTGTAATCCCAGCATTTTGGGAGGCTGAGATGGGAGGATCATTTGAGGCCAGGGCGTCAAGACCAGCCTAAGCAACATAGTGAGACTCTGTGTGTACAAAAAACTAGAGAAATTAGCTGGGCATGGTGGCGCACCTGTAGTCCCAGCTACTCAGGAGGCTGAGGGAGGAGGATCGCTTGAGCCCAGGAGTTTGAGGTTACAGTGAGCTATGAGGACGCCACTGCATTCTCCCCGAGTCAATAGAGTGAGACCCCATCTCAAAAATAAAAAATGTTTAAAAGGGTGAATTTCATGCTATGTGTATGTCACTATGATTAAAATAAAAAGACTGTGGGAGGCAGGAGGAAGGGAATGGAAGCAGGGATTCCAGTTAGATGCTATAGCAGGAAGCCAGGTAAGGGCTGAGTAGGGCTGTGAGGATAGTAAGAAGTATTCAAACTTAGAATATATTTTGGAAGTTGAGCCAGTAGGTACTGCTGAAAGATCATAAGTGGCAAAAGAGAATATTCACAAAGGGCTCCTGTTTTGTTTTGAACCACCAGGAGAGTAGTGGTCATTTCCTGAGATAGGGAAAACTGGGAAAGGATCAGGTTTGGGGGAAAATACACGAGTTCAGCTTTGGGCATGTTAAATTAAAGTCATATATTTGACATACAAGTGGAAGGTCAAAAAAGATATATGAGTCTAAAGCTCAGGGGATGAGGGGTTTGAAATAGAATTGAGTGGTATACAAAAAGATGGTACATGAAGCACACCATACAAAACATGGGAGTGAGTGAGATCACCAGGGAAGAGTGCGAACAGAAAGGAGAAGTGGCCACAGAATTGAGCTTAGGGACCAGCCAACATTCAGAGATCAAGAGAGAGGGAGGTACATACATGTGCACTACTTTTCATTAATATTCAGCAAATATCTATCGAGTGCCTCCTTTGCCAGCTACTCTTCTAGGTGCTTGGGATAATAAGCACTGAAAAGGCAATACCTACCTCTTAATATCTGTGTTCTTGTGCAAGTTACTTAACTGAACCCCAGATTTCTCATCTATAAAATGGGGTTAATAATTGCAGTTAGCTCAAAGCAAAACAACAGTAACTTCAGTCATTTCCCAAATATCCACCTATTCACCAAAAGTGTTTTATTTTCATAACCCTAATTCTTTTTGTGACCCCACAAAGTATGGGTATTACTGTTTTATAGGAAAAGAACGTAAAGCTTAGGGAAGCTGATAAATTTTTTAAAGACATAGCTAAAAATGCATTGGCAAGATTTTTACACTAGTAGTTCTCCACTCAGATCTTTAGCCCCTCCACCATTCCAAGCTACTTTAGTATGTAACATGCTCAGCAAGCTGCCCAAGGCCATAGTTAGTGCTTCAGAACTTGGTTCTTTCATCCCTTTGTCCTTCCCTCCACTTAAGTGCATCTCTTTGAGGTCCTGAAAAACAAACTCCCATAATTAAAACCAATCAAAAAAGCAATCATCTAGGTCATCAAGTATCTAAACAGCCAACTATAAACTTAGTAATATCCCTAAAAGAATTTAATGAATGTTAATTGACTGAATAAACAAAAACTGTGCATTTTTAGTCTAATTTTCTCTACAAAGTACCTGGCCTTTAGAATTACACACTGGACAGCATTTAATGAAATTCCATTACCATTAAATTTAATTTATTTTATGAGCTTTCTTTTATAAAATCTACTCAAGTTATCCCTGAAAATACTTCTTTATTACTTAGTTTCCACTCTCCTTTTCGGTTATTACTGGCCTATCAAATAAAAAGAAAGTGCCACTCTGTTGTCATTTAAACATAGATTTATTGTTTATATATAGATTAATTTTAACCGTTAGCTTCTGTCCTGCCACTTTTCCTGTGGAGTCTAGGCTGGTTAATGATATTACTTTTGTCCTGGTCCAACATTACTTTTGACCCAGGCTAACCTGCTGGGGTCACCTTTCATTCCTCTCTCTCCCTTCTCCGCCATTATCCAATCAATCACCGGGAACTGACAGTTCTGCTTCTGAAATGCCTTGAAATTGGTCCCCTCTGATTCAGATTTAAAGACACTACTTTGGTTCAGGTAGAATGCACTTATTTAGAGGATGGCAATAAATAGCTCTCTAATAAAGGGCCTTGACTTTAATCACTTTCTCACCAATGAATCCTACTCTCATAAGCCAGAATTTTCTTCCTAAAACTCAAACCCTAAAACTCAATCATGACACTTCCAGGGCCTACAAAATAAAGTTCTTTTACAGGAACATTCAAAGTCTATCCTCCCTGGCCCTGGTCATCCTGTCTGCCCTGTATTCTCTTCTACCCACCCACCTATTAGGAACTCTGCTCATTAGACAATTTGGTATTAAGAAGATTGACTTTGTGATTTTTTTTACACCCATAATCATCAGCCCTCTCTTCTGTTTTCTGTTTATCATCTACCTGTACACTTATTATTTTTCCAGACCCATTTGTTGGTATCTTCCATTAAGGTTGGCCTGATCTTCCCAAAGAGAATCAGACACTCCCTCCCTTGATTCCCATAGCATTTCATTATGCCTCTCTTTATCAAATATCATTTTGGGGGCTTGTATAATTATGATTTGCATGCATAATAAGTTGGAGAAATTTTTATTATCTTAACAGCTGGCACCAAATTCCTCCAGAACAAAACTCTTGGTGTGGAAATGTTTGGAGGCAGACTTTGAGCTGAAACTCACCCACACCTCTGAGCCAGGTACTTGGAGATAACCTTACTCCCAAGGCTTTTGGTAGGGGAGAGCTGCTCTCCACGTGCCAAGGGAAGGAATATGTTGTTTTTCTTTTGCATAAAGTTGGGATAGGGAAGAAATCAGAGAAAAGGTGAATGAAGCCAGCAAGATGAATAGGGCCTGAGGCTGATGGGACCAATGCGCAGCATAGAAGTAGCCAAGAGCATTTTACAGGTAGAATCAGGGAGAGCAAAGCTCTGGGGGTCCCTCAGCATCTGCAGAAAGGGGCTACTAAACATCTAGATAGGTTTCTGTGGTGGTTCTTGATGTGCAAATTGAAGAAAGTACTGATTATATTAATAGCATCAGGATTGATGCTAGAGGCCAAAGTAGCACTGGTAATATAAATTTACACACATCTTGGGGAAGGGTAGTTAGACTTCCACATGGCATAGAGTTGATAAAGATTCGAATAATTTATCATGTATTTGAGGTAGATAGATACTCAAATCCTATACCTCACTAGATTATAAACTTGCTAAGGATGCCTTGCATGCCCATTGGCCTTCCTATGGTGAACTCACAGACAATAATTGTTGTTTTCTTTTATGGAATCAGTAGTGTTAAGATGCAAAACACCTACATAACTGACTACTAATCTACTACTCTCATCTTACTGATTGTACTCGGAGAAATCCAAGTTAAAAAAAAATGACAGGGCATGTAATATTTAATCATCAATAAATATGGTACAGGCGATTTAATATTGTCATCTTGATATATTAAATATTTTTCTATCTTTCCATAGAAAAGATGGGAGGTACAAAGAAAAGTATAGACTAGAGCTCTTAAGTCTATCATTTCCCAAGCACTTAACCATTCTGAGCTCCTCTCTTCTCACTCGTTCCTCAGCTATAAGACTGCCAATGACAATATCGACCCTGCCTACTTTTGCCTAATTTTTGTGATAATCATCTATGTATGGTGCTATATAAGCCATTATTATGCCACCTGCGGTATTTTACAGTATACAGTAAGTGTGCTGTAAACAGTACAGTACACATTGAGAGTTGAACAGTAATATCTAGCAATACTGTGATCCCGAGGACTGCAGACAGCGTTTTGCCAATATTAGAGAAGAGTGAACCTAGAAAAGTAAATGACATTTATGTGATTGTTTAAAACTTGCCAAGTTTTTATCTGATTCTTCTTCTTAGGTGAATAGGATAGGCCAGGTCTGTATATTTGGTGGACAGCAGGGCCCCCAGGACTTTAGTGATATGAGAAGTTATAGGTGAGAGTAGTGCTGATAGCATAGAAATGTCAGAGACAGCAACTCTGTGGAAGCAGGGTAAGAGCAAAACTGGGGTTGGAAAGAGAGGATAAATTTCAGCAAATGGGAACATTTGATATAAGGAATGGATCTGGGTGTAAACATGTCCCATGGAGCTCAAAATTGAGGAGGAGCCCAGAACACTTCTCAGCTTTATTCTCTGAGGCCAACATTATCTTGATACCAAAGCCAGACAGAAACCTCACGAGAAAACTACATACCAATATCCCTTATGAATATGGACTCAGACGCCCTCAATAATATACAAAAAAACTGAATCTAGCAACATATGAAAAGGATTATATACCATGATAAGTGGGATTTAACTCAGGAATGAGGCTGCTTTGACATATGAAAATCAATATCATAT
>NW_012142301.1:2219270-2221011 GCF_000956105.1 Propithecus coquereli
TAATTACAGTGGAAAATAAACATAACAAATCCTAGGTTATTGTATTTGAGTTTCCTAGCAGCCAAAGCAAAACAGTAAATAGGATGGGGTTTGCAGTTCTAACTATTTAATGAAAAACAAAGAATGTCAATGTTGCCAAGCAGGTTTTCCTTCATTCTAAGTAGAAATTATCATACAGATCTTTCTATAACCTCATTGGAAAGTAGAAGAGTCTTAGCTATAGGGGTCAGAAAGCCTGGCATCTGGGTCCAACTCTGCCACTATTTAGCTGTGTAGCTTTGGAACAGTAATTGATCTCAGTTTCCTTATCTTTTAAATGTCTTCCAATTAGGAATATGGGTCATATTACTTTTTCAGCATTAATTTTATAGAGTATTCAAAGACTAAGTGAAGTTTTCAGGAAGGGAAATAAAAAGCCAGCAAAATATTCTCTGCCTCAGATGGGAAGATTTTTGTTTTCTCTAAAATTCAAATACATGGACACTTAATGGTGGGAAAAATGCCTATATGTGGCACTAGACAGTTGTTTTGGCCCCAAAAACTCAAGTGGAAAACTACTAATGAGTTCTACTTGGTCTTATTGTTTATATAATCCTATGCAAGCACTGAAAATGCTTAAATAATTAATGCAAGCTTAAGTACCAGATAATTAGCTGATATAATGTCAGCGCTCTTTAATAAAACAAATCTCTAATATAACATAGATCTGGTTAATGATCATCATAAAGTAGATAGAGGCCTATTTTCATGGTCACGTCAAAAGTTTATGACTGCATTACAGTATCTCATTAGAACTGTGTATTTCGAAACATGTATGTTTGTTTCATTATGTACTGTCTTGGCCTGGGTACATCCATGGGACTACCTTATTGGTGAATCTGCCTTCTGAGAAGATACTTCTGATATGCAAAAATTAACTTCCTCCTATATACAGTTCTGCTCTAGAGCATTGGTATGGTGAGGCTCCTGTGTACTTGATAAATTCCTCAGAGGGTAGACTATGCCTCTAAACCTACTTCTTCTTGCTTTCTTTCCCTTCACCCTTTAAGCGTCTATCAGTAATGTCATTTCTAGAGAGGCAGGCATAAGATTCTTCACTCTTGAGCAGCTCAAAGTTTATCTTTAGTCCAGTAAGGAGAATTTATTTTTCCAATTAAGCATGATTCTAGAGGGTCTCAAATTCAGGTGTGTTCAAGAGCCACATGGATAGGATGGATATAAAGTGCTGCTGTTATAAGGCAATAGATGGTAGTTGGACCCATGCGAGAGTGAGCAGGGCGGGGCCTGCCTTAAAGGCATTCAGCTTAAAATAATTAATTCTATTCTGACCTAGAAAGTTGTTTTTAAGGTTCACATGAATCCACCAAACTACAGCTCACGGCATAAAACATAACTGAAACCCTAATGTTTTCTGAAGAAATTCTGTAGAAAAGTTCCTCTAAATATTTAAGCAAATTATATATCTTCCTTTCAGTAGGTGTCCAGTATAATTCAGAAATCCACACCTGTCTCAGAGCCCTTCTTTCATCCTACATTTTCAATTGATTTTTATTGGGTAAAGTCTTTGCAATGCATAAAGTATTCCCCCTAAAGTAACTATTTGAATAGATACTGTATATCTGGAGATCTTTTTTGTTGTTAGCAATCTTCATTTAACTTGTAGTCTAATTTCATCATAAAAGATTAGTAAAACAAATCATAGCTAATGCTGTTAATGATTCACTTTTTTCTATTTTGATTA
>NW_012142301.1:2221061-2222906 GCF_000956105.1 Propithecus coquereli
TGTTCATGAAGTAAAAATTAATGTTGGTAAGATGACAGAATTCTGCAAATTGGTCCACAGATTCCATGCTATCCCTGTCCAAACTCCAGCTGCCTTTTCTTTTATAAAAGTTGATAATGGTTCTGAATTTCCTATGGAAACGATCTTGGGGAAAAAAGGAATAAATTTTGAATATTAATACTTTCCAATTTCAAAATTTACCTCGAAGCTATAAAATCAAGACAGTGTGGTACTGGGATAATTATATACATATAGTTCAATGGAATAAAAGTGAAAGTCCGGGAATAAACCTTTACATTTATGGTCAATTGGTTTTGAAAACAGCGTCAAGATAATTCAATGAGGAAAGAATAATTTTTTCAACAAATGGTACTGGGACAACTGGATTTCCATGCAAAAGAATAAAATTAGTCTCCTTCGTTTCTTGTACTACCATATGCAAAATATTAACCAAAAATGTGTCATAAATATAAACATAAGAGCTAAATCTGTAAAACTCTTAAAACATAGAAATGAATCTTTGAGACTTTATGTTAATCAAAGCCATCTTAGATACAACACCAAACATACACCACTAAAGAAACAATAAATTGGACTTGATCAAAATTTAAACCATTTGTGCTTTAAAGACATGATTAAAAAAGTGAAAAGACAACCCTCAGAAAATATTTGCAAATTATATATCTGATAAGGGACTTGTATCCAGAATATATAAAGAAATCTTAATAATAAAAAGATGAGAGTTTAAAATGGGCAAAGTATTTGAATAGATATTTCTCCAAAGAACATATACAAATGGCCTGTGAACACATGAAAAGATTCCCAACATCATTAGTTGTTAGGGAAATGCTAATCAAAACCACACTGAGATACCATGTCACACCCTCTAAGATGGCTACAATTAAAAAGATAGACATAATGTGTCGGTGGGGATGTGGAGAAATTGGATCTTTCTCACAGTGCTAGTGAAATTATAAAATGGTATAACCACCTTAATCTGGCGAGTCCTTGAAATATTAAGCATAGAATTACCGTATGACCTAGTAATTCTACTCCTATGTGTATAACCAAGAGATTTGAAAACATATGCCCAACAAAAACTTGTACTCAATGTCAGCAGCAGCATTATTCATAATAGCCAAAAGATGGAATTAACCCAGATGTTCATCAACTAATAGGTGAATAAACAAAATGCAATCTATCTATGCAACGGAATATTATTTGACTGTAAAAAAGGAGTGAAGTATTGATGCATGCTGCAACATGGATGAACCTTGAAAACTTTGTGCTAAGTGGAAGAAGGCAGTCACAAAAGGCCATGTATCGTATGATGCTGTTTCTATTAAATGTCCATAATAGACAAATCCCTAGAGACAGAAAGTAGAGTAGTAGTTGCCAAGAACTAGAGGGAAGGCAGAATGACTGTTAATGAGTATGGGGTTTTTTTCTTTTTTTTTTTTTGGATTTGGAACAGAGCATGGGGTGATGAAAATGCTGTGGAAGTATACAGAGTTAACGGTTGCACAACAGTGTGAATGTACTGAATGCTACTCAGTTGCTTACTTTACAAAGGTCACTTTTATGATACGTGAATTATATCTTAATAAAGTTATTAGCCAAAAAAAAAGAAGGAGCATAACATTAAGAAGTGTTGGGGATATAATGAATATTGGGTCAGCTTTACATTACTCTAAGCTAATCTTCATGAAAGCTCCATTCACTAGTCAGTGTTAAATACCCACTTGAAATATGGGAATCTGAAAATCCAAAAGATGAAATGTCCAAGATACCACAGCTCATAAGTTATAATCTACGATCCGTATCTGAATTGTAGACTACAAGTCA
>NW_012142301.1:2226061-2246159 GCF_000956105.1 Propithecus coquereli
AGACATCGACATGGTTTGATAGGAGCTGTCTGTTGTAGTGTGGAAGAGAAATACAAAGATTCCTGCTTCTGAGGCCATCTGCTGGCTAGGAGAAAGCCTACAAAATAGTGCAGATGTCTGGCTTGTTCATATGAAAAGAATGTTTTTTACTGAGATTTAAATCCTAGTTAGTTGAATCTTGGTTAAGTCTCATCAACTCTTATTTGGTGTAATTCATTCCCAAAATGGTGTTTGATTTACTAACATGGAAGTTGTTCTCCTTACATGTATTCTATGGCCATAGCTAATTCAGAATTCCTTTAGGTGATATTTAATGTTTTATTCAAAATACTGTTAAACTTCCAAAACAGTACAAAGCATACTTTTTAAAACTGAATGCTCCCGCTTCCCTTTAGGTAACTCTATTCTGCAGCCAACTCAAAACGCTTTTTGGTACGATTGTAAATAAAGTGGAACGGCGGGTAAGGAACTAATTCTGTGGCATTGATGGGCAAGGAAGACATTATTGTGCACCACTGCCAAACTCAGCCTTTAAAAAACATTTTCCTGGAAATAAATATATAGTTTACAACATCTTTGAGAAAATATTTTGTTAAGTAGATTAATAATAAGTAAGTATACTGAGTGCCTCTCTGACTGTATTGATAAAACAGTTTGAAGTTCTCAAGAGAAAAGTGTGTGCCTTATTATAGCAGGCTACATTTTAGAATGTTTATGTGCTGTGTTTTATACAATTGAGATGGAGTGGAATTTTAAATGATACAGATTATTTTGTTGCTTTTTCCTATTTTATCATATGCTGGTTTATAATACCTATATCTTCGTCTGTGACTTGGGTCCAAATTCTGTCATAGCTGTTGACTTTGTCTTGGCTTTGGCCTTAGCCTCTCTTGTGCCTCAGTTTCCTTATCTATAGAATGGAGATTCTAATAGTATCAACCTCAGAGAGTTGCTTTGAAGCTTAAAGCATTTAGGTCAGTGCCTGACACATAGTAAGGATTCTGTAAATGTCAGTAGTCATTATCCTCAGCCCATGCTCCTTGAAGTTCTGTTGAGATTGTGTGTTTGAATGTACTAAAGCTCCCACAATTCCAGTGTTTTCTTCTCTTGTTTTAAATTTGAGGTATTATGTGTCCTCTTTTCAGCTTTGAAAGAATGTCCTGGCCTTTTTATCTTTTTAAACTCCTATAAAAACTCCAATTTCAGCAAAGGGCATCTCATCACACTAAGGTCACACATGACAAATGGTCTTTTATTACCTGCTGATTACACTTAACCCTAATTTCTTTCATGACAGCCGCGCAGTGCCTTCTATTTAAATAGAGCTGTTCCTGGATGTGACTTTTGAGCCTCTCTGGGTTTAATTCCAATTTAACTTGCCATGCCAAGTGGGACTGTTGTGCAACTGAAGTCATGATTCACTCATTTGTTCTCTCTAGATCTAATTATTACAACGCGGTACCTGTGAGGCCCCCTCAGGCGTTCATTCACTACTGTAAACGGCCCAACCTTCCGGGGAAAGGAGTGAGCCTTTAGTTATTGTTCTTTTGAACTGTACAGATGTATTTAGTACAGAATTTGGGAACGCAGTAACAGCTAGTCTAGCTCAGCCATTTTCATTGTACTAAGCCTATTACTAAGGTTTACTGGAAGAATACCAGACTGGCATATGCAGTAGTTACTGGCACATTTCTATTCTTTAGAACAGGGCCAATTTTTGAAGCACAGAAGTCAGGTTTCATGCCTTTGAGGATACCTCAAGTGCCTGCCTCCTGAACAAAGGGCGTATTGCTCAGAAAGCATCAGGAAGGGCAGAGTAGAAATTCCCATAGTGTAATAACTTCTGCTCTGTTACCAAACACTCTTTCTTATGGCAGCCCCAGAGTGAGACGGGACAGGATAACATCACCCACAGTAGGGCTTGTTCCTTCACCTTTTGCGGCTTTTCTGGATGCTTGCTGGGAGCAAAGGGAAAATTCATGTTCTTTCTTTCACCAGCAACCTGCGCAGATATTGGTAGCCTGCCACTGAGAATTTTAATTGTAAGCAATGCTGTAGAATGTCCTGCCCTCGAACTTAGGGGAAGACCTGAGGCACTTACATGCATGTGTTTAAGTGGTTACCCAGATTCCCTGACAGTCAGTACCACTTTGTGCAGCATTGTAAATACGAAACTTGGGGAAATGGTATAGGAGTAAGGAATTGAGTGCCCATTATCTGAAGACTTGCAATCAAAGGATCCTAGTATTAATTAACCAATTAAGAATAATTAATTGATTGATTATATGAAATTAAAAATTACGACTATCTGGCTTGGTACATTCATTCATACTATTTAGCAAACATTTCTTAAATGCCCACCATGTCCTAGGTTCTAGAAATACAAGGAACCATGTTCCTTGGTTCCAGTGCCTTGACTGTTACCTTTCCAACCATGGACTTGGGTCAGTCGAACCCCCAGTCCATGTTGTCGTGCACCTACAGTACCCGCCAACTGTAGAATTATGCCACGGGCCCTGGTACAACAGCAGTCCTCCTTGGACTTGGATCATCCTCCTCATCTTCCTACGTTCTTTAAGTTTTTATGTACTTCTGGTTCATTTTTTCCTCAGCACCGCACTTACCTTCCTGCCTTTCCACAAAGAGAGCAAATAAGTAGTCTGAAAAGGTGCAATTTACCCAAGGGTTCTTTGACACCTTCTGAGGACGCCTCTGCCATTTAGAAAGGGGAATCAAAGAACATTTACCCATTGAATGTCATGTCAAAGCCAGCTTTAGTGGATACAGCCATTCATTGTCCATACCTTCTTTTAAAAATTATTTTTCCATTTATTGTACAGATATGTTTAGGAGGTTATTCTTAATAATATTCTAAAACATTTCACTTTAGAATGAGGAAAACCAAGGTATGAGGTCTGACAGCATTAAGACCATCCACCTAACCAGTCTTCATGTTGGTGTAAATTCAAAACTCTCAGTGAGGCAGTTTCATGCCCTTCCGTAGCCTTTGCTTTTGTTTCTATGCCTACCATGTAGTTAAGTCATGGATGGGCTGTGTTGCAGCATTACTTCATTATGGACTGTTCAGTAGTTATTTGGTTTTGATTTCAGATTTATTTTTTACTTTTCTCAGTATATACAAATAGCTAGCAAGATAAATATTAATAACTAAAATCAGAAGAAAACTGTATGTGTATGTCTATGCGTAGTTACATTTAGACTTCTACATATTAGTGTATAGAAAGAATTGTACAGAACAAAGTGTTCTTATTATAGACTTTAAGTTCTAATTTGAAGGAAATGTAATATATCATTTTCTCAATTTTAAAAGATGTCAAACATTGGGCCAGGTGCAGTGGCTGACACCTGTAATCCTAGCACTCTGGGAGGCCGAGGCAGGAGGATTGCTTGAGCTCAGGAGTTCAAGACCAACCTGAGCAAGAGGGGAGACACCCCATCTCTACTAAAAATAGAAAAATTAGCTGGTTGTTGTGGCACACCTGTAGTCCCAGCTACAGGCTAAGGCAGGAGGATCACTTGAGCCCAGGAGTTTGAGGTTGCAGTGTGCTATAATGACGCCACTATACCCTAGCCAGGGCAACAAAGCAAGACTCTATCTCAAAAAAAAAAAAAAAAAAGGTATCAAACATTGTGCAGCACAATGAATGAAGTCCTTTTTTGAAGTCCTCAGTGCCAAGATCCATATTTATTTTCATGACTGCATATTCAAGAAATGAATTACTGTTGCCCTGTGATAGCACACACAGTCTTATTTGTTCGTGGGAATTACACCCAGTGACAAAAACATAGCTTGTCAGGAGTGACTAAAGCTGTTCTTACATGGGGCAGGTCAGTCACACTATTTTCACTCTTTCATAATAGGCTCCAATCCCTGCAAGTGAGTCAATTATGTGGAAAACCACAAATCCACATTGATTGATAAGAAAGCTGAACAAATGTCTTAGCCATACCTAGCATATGTTCTTTCATTCTACTAATATAGATCTTTCATAAAACTGTTTAAGACACAGGTAGATGAACATCATTTATATTTATTCTTGCCTAGCCTAAAGCTTTGGCTGGCTATTTATTTGTCAAAGGGAAAAGATACACTGAAAACTTAAGAGGCATATGTGCAGGAGACAGTCAAAAAAAGTTCACTAGAGCAATGTAAAATTGTAATATTAGAAGTAGTATATATGTGTAATCACTTATGAAATAGATTTTTAAAACTCTGGGATTAATATTCATTGAACTCCTGCCATATTTCATATAACTCAGATCAGCAAACTACAGCCCATGGACCAAATGTAGCCCACTGTTTTTGTAAATAAAGTTTTATTAGAACATTAACCATGTTCATTTGTTTGTATGTTACCTATAGATGCTTTCAGTCTATATTGCATAGTTGATTATTACAACATAAAATTAGATGGCCCTCAAAAGTTGAAATAAAATATTTGCTGTCTACCCCTTTACAGAAAAAGTTCACTAACCCCGATCTAAGATAAAACGTCATCTATTCCCAGAACACACTATTTCTTTATGTATCACTAATAAAAAAATTATGCCAGTTAAACTATGGTAAGCCATCAATTGTAAGAAGCATTCTGATTTTAGAGATGTTAAAATATGGAAAAAAATAGATCTTAGAATCAATAAGTTGAAATATATAGCACTTCAAATAAATGTATTACAGAGTTTGTATCAACATGGATAAATCTCAGATGTTTAATGTTGAGTGAAAAAAAGGCAGGATGGAACAATTTATAGAATGATGTGAATAGCATAATATTATTTGTATGGCTCTTAAAAAACACAAAACTATGAATTTCTATTAATGCAGTTATGTGTAGGTAAACATAATTAAAGAGAATTAGAAGGCTCTAAAGAAAACGGATGATAGAGGCTTTTCCTGGAAGGAGAAGAAAGGACCAGGATGATGGTGGAAAACAAGGAGGGAATTTATCATCTGTAATGTTCAATTTTTTAAAGAGGTGATTTATTAATAATTTTTAAAAACATCAAAACGTGGAAAGGCTGGAAGAAAATATGTCACAATATTAACAGTTAATTTTTTTATAGTAGAAATATGGATGATTACTTTTTTATCATATTTCACTGTAATTTTAAAGAACGTCATGGATCACTAAAAAGAAAATGAGTCATATTCTTTGTTTCTGTCTCAATCAAAAAAGATTAAAGTTTGAAAAAGTACATGTTAATGAATTACCTGACATTGCAAACTAATCCTGTTTGTCTACTGGAGCATTAAAATTAAACAACATGCAAGTCAGGGCCAAATTTCATAGTTAAAAGTTTTTTTTTCATAATGGTGCTACAGCTAATCTTTAAATACAATGCACGTTATTCCTCACCACAAAAAAACACCAACTAGAAAAGTTAAATGTCAGGTACATGTCACCAAGCAGAAATAGCTTGTCATGAGTCATGTTATTGATGAACTGATGTCATTTTTTCAGCCTGACCTCACTTGTTTTGAAATGTACCTTGTGATTTTACCCAAGTTTATATGTTGTCATATACAACTCAGACGGCGCTGTTTAATTATTAAATACATTCATTTTGTCATTTGTCTGTAGCAGGGCTTCTTAAAATATTCTCCATAAGGATATTCAGAAGTTCAAAACTGAGGTGTTAATTTACCACTACCGGATTGTTTCTTCTGATAATGGGGATTTACTCACCTACCGCTGCTTTCATTTAGTCTTAGTGTTTTGTTGTTTAGTGTTTTTGTTTTAAGCATGTCTTTCTCTCCCTGGGAGTAATTTCACCAGAAATAAGTCATGCTGCCTGCCTTTCGGGGTTAAGAAATGAGATGTATCCAAGAAAGTGGTAGCAGGAAATGTGGTCATAGTGGCCTTGAGTCCGTGAAGCTGTGAGAGTCTGTGACTATGTCCCGGTGCCACTGGAGCCAAAATGGAGTGCTGTGCCTCTCACCACATAACTCTGCTTTTTCTTTTTCCAGTTCTATTTCACCATTTAGTATTGAGAGCACAAGACGCCAGAGACGGTCTGAATCACCAGACTCCAGGAAACGGCGTATCCACAGATGTGATTTTGAGGGATGCAACAAAGTATACACAAAAAGTTCTCACCTGAAGGCTCATCGGAGGACACATACAGGTACAGCCCAGCAGGGCCTCTCATCTGGAAGTCAGAGGGAGTCCAGGAAGCGCCAGCCGTTAGCGTGCCGCAGCGGCTACTCACCCATTGTACAGACACGTTGAGTTCCGTTCCTTCCGTCTAGGCAGAATGTATTCTCTCTCTCATATGAAAAAGGCTTAAGTCTTAGTGAACTTTAGAAACGCATGAAATGTTTCTTAAGGGCTTTTAAAATGGTGGGGACACAGTGATCTAGTTGTCTTTTTCATAATCAGCGTCACCACTTAATCATTATGTAGTTTATCAGGTTTTAAAATGTCCACATGGCACATCAAACAAGAAGCCAAACAAAAGTATTCTTTTGGGAAGAGGGTCTCACACTTACGCTACCTCTTCCAGGAAAAGTGACTAGGCTGTGTGAAGCTCAGAGACACAGCTAGAACAGGGGAACTCATTCACTCACACGCATTCCTGGTAAAACTTGCCACAGAACAAGCAAGCCCCAAGTCTGTCCTGGACAGTGTCTGCCTCTAGCTGGAAACCTTAAGTGCACCGGATTCCCAGCTCAAACATGAAAATAACCACACTATGGAAACTGCTTCCCAGCTTAGGTAGCAAAATTGTTTAAATTGGCATTCTTTGCCATTTATTTAGCTCGTGTTATTATATTAGGGGAATGTGTTGTCTTTCACGGAAAACAAGTCACAGACTATTTCCAAAGCTGCTTTTCAGAGTCATGACTCTAAATTTTGAAGCTGGGCATCATTTTTTTTTTTTTTTTTTGCAATGAGGTTATGGCGTAGGATGCTTGCCTAAGTCAGAAAAGCATTAGAGAATCTGGGGTTTACTTTTGCTCATTTAACATGTTATATTTTGAATATTTCTAGGATGGTTAAGTCAACACATTTTTCAAATTGCCTCTTCCATGTTTCCTCTCTGCTCCCAATCCATTTCCCTTTTCTACTTAATTCCCAGATCCTTCCATCTTCGAGGATTCTGAGCTTCCCCATGAGAAGTTTGCATCTGTTTCTTAGGCACTATTTTAAAATGAATTTCTTTATTTTTAAGGCAAAGAATGAGTGTAAAGGCATAGAAGTTGAATAAGCATATTCCGTCCTGTCAAGAGACAGCACAAATCATAGCAGGAAGTGCGATTAGGCCATATTACTGACTTTTTATGGGAGCATTTCTGTTAAAAATAAATGACCTTTCTGCAGTGAATCATCACATATTTTTGAGTTACTCCTATTCTCCTTGAGCTTTCTGGAATATATATTAGCCTCATTTCCACACAGACACCTCTATCCCTTTTATCCAAGTGATGAACAGTGAAAGAGAGGAAAACTTTTAATCAGATACTATTAAAGGGTTTAACTCCATGGCATCATAAGATTGCATCTTACAGGTTTTAACACATACTATGAAAGTAGAGGAGACATAGACATCATTTATGCATTACAGTTCAAAACAATATAAACCTTGATGCTGAAGCAGAATTAATTAGCTTGGCTTATGAATAAGATGAAATCATAGGCTCCAAGATTCAGAATGGACTTTATATGTCAGAGTCCAGTATGTTTTCTGATCAGGGGAACCCTCTGCATGTCATCTCTCATTCTTGCAGTGAGTCACTGTTATGCAGTTTTCTGTACACTTACATGTATTTTTTTTTTATTTGATCCTCACAACAACCTGGTGGTTGTGACTCTTATTATTGTTTTTGCACAAGAGTGACTTTTGGCTGAGTATTGTTTTCACAGCAGCAGTTTTCCTACCTCTCCTTAAACATTTTGAGTGACAGCTTATTCTTCTGCGAGACAAGTTGGGTGAAATTTGAGGATAGCATCCTTACCTCCTACAGTGTTGAATTGTCTCTTCTGGCACTGTTTGGGTATTGGAGCATTTTAGTTTAATGGGATGGCTCTGTTGATCACACTCCTTTTCACAACTGGCTCTCATATTCCTCTCAGCACTGTCATGGACCAACTAGCATCTACATTTCCCCAAATCACACACCTCCAGTTCTCTCAGCCATGTCTTTCCAGATACACTCCAGCTGATCACTGTGTCTTTTAAAGTTTTCATACCACAAGTTGAGGGAAGAGATCCTGTGAATGGACTTCTCTTAATACACACGAGCCTGGAATTGCAGGTTCAATTCCAGGCTGCCAGATAAAGTGAATATCGCAATAAAGTAAGTCATATGAATTTTTTTATTTTCCCAATGCACATAAAATTTATATTAACACTAAACTACAGGTATAGTCTATTTAGTCTATTTAGTGTGCAATAGCATTATGTCTAAAAAAACAATGTATATACCTTAGTTTAGAAAGTACTTAATTGTTAAAAAATGCTAACTATCATCTAAGCCTTCAGCGAATCATAATCTTTTTGCTGGTGGAGGGTCTTGCCTCAGTGTCGATGGCTGCTGACTGATCAGGGTGGTGGTTGCTGAAGGTTGGGATGGCTGTGACAATTTCTTAAAATAAGACAACAGTGAAATTTGGCATATCAATGGACTCTTGCTTTCATAAAAGATTTCTCTGTTGCATGAAGTGATGTTTGATAGCATTTTACCCACAGTAGACTTCCTTCAAAATTGGAGTCAGTCCTCTCAAACCCTGCTATTGCTTTATCGATTAAGTTTATATGTTAATAATTCTAAACCCTTTGTTGTCATTTCAACAGTGTTTACAGTATCTTTACCAAGAGTAGATTCCATCTCAAGAAACCACTTTTTTTGCTCATCCAAAGGAAGCAACTCTTTCTCTGTTCAAGTTTTAAAATTGGAACAATTGAAATTGTAGCAATTCAGTCCCATCTTCAGGCTCCACTTCTAATTCTAGTTCTCTTGCTAGAACTAGAGAACTTGCTAGAACTAGAACTTTCCACCACATCTGCAGTTCCTTCCTCCACTGATGACTGGAACCCTCCAAGTCATCCAGAAGGGGTAAAGAACCTTCTTCCAAACTCCTGATACTAGTGATATTTTGACCTTTTCCCACAAATCATTAATATTCTTAATGGCATCCAATGGTGAGTCCTTTCCAGAATGTTTTTAATTTACTTTTCCCAGATCCATCAGGGAATCGCTACCTATGGCAGCGATAGCCTTACAAAATGTATTTCTTCAATAATAAGACTTAAAAGTAGAAATGACTCCTTGATTCATGGGCTACAGATTGGATGTTGTGTTAGCAGGCATGAAAACAATGGTAATCCTTTTGAACAGCTCCGTCAGAGCGCTCAGGTGACCAGGTGCATTGTCAGTGAGTAGTAATATTTTGCAAGGAATCTTTTTTCTGAATAATAAGTCTCAAAAGTGGGCTTAAGATACTCAGTTAAGCAGGCTGTAAACAGATGTGCTGTCATCCAGGCTTTGTTGTACCATTTGTAGACCACAGGCAGAGTAGATTTAGGACAGTTCTTAGAGGAACTAGGATTTTCAGTGTGGTAAATGAACATTGGCTTCAACTTCAAGTCACCAGCTACATTATCCCCTAACAAGAGAGTCAGCCTGTCCTTTGAAGCTTTGAAGCTTCTCCTAGCTATGAAAATCCTAGATGGCATCTTCTTCCAATAAGAGGTTGTTTCATCTACATTTAAAAATCTGTTCAGTGTAGTCACATCCGTCAACGATCTTAGCTAGATCTTCCAGATAACTTGCTGCGGCTTCTACGTTAGCACTTGCTGCTTCACCTTGCACTCCTATGTTATGGAGATGGCTGCTTTCCTTAAACCTCATAAACCAACCTCTTCTAACTTCAGACTTTTCCTCTGCAGCTCCTTCACCTCTCTCAGGCTTCATAGGATTGCTCTGGATTAGACTTTGGCCTGAGGGAATATCATGGCTGGTTTGATCTATCCAGACAACTAAAACCTTCTCCCTATCAGCAATTAGGCTGTTTCACTTTCTTATCATTCATGTATTTACAGGAGTAACACTTTGATTTGCTCCAGGAACTTTTCAACGTGGAGCAAACTTTTCAACTTTTACATTTACAACGTGGCTAACTGTTTGGCGCAAGAAGCCTAGCTTTCAGCCTATCTCAGCTTTCGATGTGCGTTTCTCACTCAGCTTCATTATTTCTAGTTTTTGATTTGAAGGGAGAGATGTACAACACTCTTCCTTTTACTTGAACATTTGGTGGCCATTATAGGGTTATTAATTGGCTTAATTTCAATATTGTGTCTCAGGGAATAGGGAGGCTGAAGGAGCGGGAGAGAGGCCAATGGCTGGTCAGTGGAGCAGTCAGCCCACAGCATTTAGCGATTAAGTCTGTCTTCTATGGGTGCAGTTCATGGAACCCCAAAACAATTATAGTAGTAACATCAAAGGTCAATGATTATGTATCACCATGAAAGATATAATAATGATGACAAAAATTGAAATATTGCAAGAATAACCAAAATGTGACACCCAGATGCAAAGTGAGCCCATGGTGTTGCAAAAATGGCGCCAATAGACTTGCTTAAGTCAGGGTTACCACAAACCTTCAATTTGTAATGTACAATAAAGTGCAGCTCAATAAAATGAGATGTGCCTGTATAGGCAAATATGTTAAATCATTTAGCAGTTGACTCTCTGTTACATCATCTAAATCAAGAACTACTGACAACTAGATCTTGTCTATCCCCTGTACCTATAACTGATTTCTTTTAAACCTAAGCATGCAAAGTTATATATATAGTTGGAGCTGTCCCTTAAATGATGGCTTCCTTTGGGAGTAGTGTGTTCTCTATTACTGAAAGTGTTTAGGCATAGTCTGGAGATACAGAACAGAATCATTTTTCTGAGGGTTGCATGTACTTTTTCAAACTTAGAAAATAATTATTCTATATCCATTTTATCGATTTGGGCCCATTATTCTAATAAATTGAAATGATTTGAAACTCCTTCCCACCCACCTTGTTTTTAGTATTTTCACTCTCTCCTTCAGCATTTCCATTTCTGGCGGATAATTGATGCAGGTATTGAATAGGGCAGGTTCCAGGAAAAAGCCCTGAGACATGATCCTAGAGACCACCATTCAGCCAGGAATCCACCAAATTGTCCTCCCCTCGGCCCACATTTCTCTGTCTCACAGCTCCATCAAAACGTCCTTTGAAATTACTACCCCAAACCAGTATATGTCTAATCATTCACTCACCTAGCAGAGAGATAGTTACTATGTGTAGACATAGTCTCCTGAACTATCAGTCAAATAGCATTATTTTTAAAAAGAAAGAATGAACGAAGTTTGGTTGATTTGCTCTAACTGGTTCAAAGTGATGCCATGCTGGCTTCTGCTTTATAATTACATACAAGATTTCATAACTTAGTGTTCAAAATGAAATGAACACTAGTTCTATAGGATTTCAGGTTGGATTGCGTGCTTTTAATAGATATCTTCTTAGCCTTACTTTTGCTTCAGGCATGTTGAGTAAGTTACTTGTGTGTGACCAGTAATAATTAATGTGGAGTTGGGATTATACCAGATGACTTATAAGAGCCACGCACGCTATGGGAGGGAAGCAAGTATCAGTGAAAAACTCTTTGAGAAAGTCACATTGATTTTGCCTTTAACGCTTAATCTTTTTGTGCTTTATTAGTACCTGATCAGTCATCTGTTTATTTACTACTTAGGCAGTAATTTAAACATATTTTTAGGAATGTAAAAGAAACATTTTCTAGATATTAGCAAGGAAAAAAATGCTGAGAAATGCCTTTTTAAATTTAAAAGTAATTATGTATATTTTCATGAATGTACAGAGTAGATAATAACATAAAGATGTGACCAAGTATTTTTAAATGCTTTTACTAACACCTACCTGTGCTAAATCCTTTAAGGCTGCGGTCCCCAAATCCTGGTACTCGTCCGTGTGTGACTTGTTAGGAACCCGGCGGTGCATCACCGCCTGAGCTCTGCCCCACCATCCGTGGAAAAATTGTCTTCCGTAATTTAGGAACTGGGCCACACAACAGGGGGTGAGCAGCAGGCAACTGAAGCTTCATCTGTATTTACAGCCGCTGCAGCCGCTCCCATAGCTCACATCACCGCCTGAGCTCCACCAGCCCCTCCCACCCCCCTGGAAAAATTGTCTCCCATGAAACCAGTCCCTGATGCCAAAAAGGTTAGGGACCGCTGGTTTGAGGCATGTCAAAAAGGAGGAAAAAATATATCTCAGACATCACATACACATTGTTGTTAGCAGGTTTGTTGTTCTATTCATCAATCTAAATTGTGGGTCTTCTGTACATGAAGTAGTGTATAATATAATTTAAGTGAATATGCAGTATATTTAAATTAATATAATCATTTAAATCTGTGCTGTACATAACAAATATGTATTATGGATTCCTTCATTTTAAGAATTATATTGCTTACTAAATTATTTAAATTTGAGTTTTAGAAAAAAATAATTTTATGAATTTGGTATTGGTGTTTAGAATTCTCACTATTTTCTAAAAATTAAATGCTCTAGTAATTTCTAAAATGCGGTGCAAGCAACAGTCAGTTTATCAGTGATTCCTACAGCCACTAGATGGTGCAGTAGAACCAGATGTTGGATCTAGTCTAGAAGGGGCTGAAAAAGAAGAAACTAGAACTCTCTCATGGTGTGTATGACACGACATTAAAATGAAACAGGATTATCAGTGTTCTGCATAATATTACAATTTAATGATGTCTTTTTTAAAAGGCAAAATAAAGATAAATTTAAAACCATATTTTCTAAAAGAGTAATTGCAGCATATAAAAATATTCTATTTCAAATGAACCTGGTAATATTTTATATTCCAAAGTGATACATTGCTCTCTAATAAATCTATGAGGCTCAATAGCCAATCTTGTATAATATTCATTTGAATTCATGTGAAAACTATATACCTCTAACCTTAAAAATTGGTAAATTTAAGGCAGTCACATTGCTTATGAATTATTCATATCTGAATCTTGCCCATAAAGGAAGTTAACTCATATGGATGCTTAAAAAATATTAAGTGATTCTGATGTAATAGTTTCCAAAGTGTGTCCTTCCCTACCTTTACGAATGAAGGAAACTACACATTATTAAATAACTCTTTCCTTGATGAATGGAGCCTCTGTAATTGATATCAAGTGCTATAAGTAACATTTGTTCTATATTAGTTACAATGGATTATGTATTCGAAATACCCATAGACACATATACACACACACTTCCACACACAGCAATCCTAGATGCCTGCAGATTTTGTATTCTTTTTTTTGCCTCATCATTTCTCACTGCTATTTCTGTATTTCTTCTACTTTGACATCTTCTTTTACTGGATGAGATTCTGAAGTAGTTTGAGGATAGTGCTACAAAGAAAATCACGGGCTTTGTGACAGCCGTGCCTCCTGGTGGCCTCCTGTTCACAGGTGCTTGTGGTTGCTAGATCTTAATGTCAGATAAGTGGGGTGCTGCTGTTCTTGATCTCACATCTGTATTCATTAATTAAATAACTCATTCCACATAAATCTTCATTTCAGACCCCCCATCTAGATTTGTTGTTAAATAGACCTTAGGGCTCAGTGATGTCAAGATAACAAATCATTTAAGAGAAAACATGTTTTTCAGGGAAAAATCCTCTCCCAGGAAGTTGTTTGTAAGTCCAGATCAAACAGCTCACAAAAATGAACTATTAATATATTGGTAACTGCTGAGAAGTAAAGAAAATATAATAAAAATATCACTAAATTTGAAGTCAGGAGATAAAAGATTGAATCTGTCTTTGGCCCCTAATTGGTTGGTGAATTTTAGGCAAGCTACTTAACTTGTGTGAATCTCAGGTTTTCTTCTTTTTCAGTAAGCCCTTTTATCATCATTTTAGTAAAATGATAGTATAAAACAATCTTTTAATAAATACATTTTAAATACTTAGCAATCTTCCATTTGAAAGGGCCCATTTACAGACAAATTTAACTGTGCAGATTTTTTTTAGCATTTCCTGTATGGCACTATTATAGAAGATTTTTTTTTTTTTTGAGACAAAGTCTCACTGTGTTGCCTCGGCTAGAGTGCCGCGGCGTCAGCCTAGCTCACAGCAACCTCAAACTCCTGGGCTCAAGCGATCCTCCTGCCTCAGCCTCCCGAGTAGCTGGGACTACAAGCATGCGCCACCATGCCTGGCTAATTTTTTCTATGTATTTTTAGTTGTCCGATTAATTTCTTTCTATTTTTAATAGAGACGGGGTCTCACTCTTGCTCAGGCTGGTTTCGAACTCCTGAGCTCAAACAATCCGCCCACCTCAGCCTCCCAGAGAGCTAGGATTACAGGCGTGAGCCACCGCGCCCGGCCTAGAAGATATCTTTTAAAGGCAGAAAAAGGCATAGATGCCATTTTCAGTGAATTTGGTGAATTTGTCTGGAAGTATACTAGGTAAAACTCATATGAATAGTCATAACAAAGGCCAGGCATGCAAAGGTACTAGTGAAATGACAAAGGAAAACACAATGTTTTCGCTGTCTGCTATGGCCAGGGCCTTTGGGGACACCTTCCTAAGCTGGGCATGCAAGGTCCTTCCTGTCTACCCGCTGTTCACCTGTTAAACCTCATTTGCTCTCCCCATCCCAATTTCGCCCTATTCCTTGGCCATACAAATGAATGAATCTCCACATGTGCCTGGCCATGTGGAGCTCATTCGTACATTCTTCTCCCTCCCTGAAACGGCCTGCCTAGTAGCCTCCTTTCTACTTACTTCGTCACTTGGTAAGCTCCTGTTTCTTTTCCAGACTGCCTCACTGTCACCTTGTCTGTTAAGCTCTCTGACCACCCTTCTGTCCTAGGCAGGAAGAAGTTCCATCCTCGGTGGCCCTAGAGCACTCAGTACATTTCCCTGTTGCACAAGTTTGATGGCCAAAGCAAAGGGTACGTGGGAAGCAATGAAGCAGTAGAAACAGGAGGGCACGGCACCTGAGTGGACATGAGGGCAGGGGAAAGGATGAACTTGAGGATGTCTCGTGTGTGTGGCTGGAGTAAGGTGTGTCATTAACAGACATGGACCTCACAGGCGGGAGGGACCTGATAATTCTGGAGGACCTGCAGGGTCCCAGGCATTGTGCTCAGCTCTGCCAGTGCTTTACGTATTTTCATGGCATGTGCAAATCGCTGGAAAGGAGCGAGGGCAGAGCACCTGTCTGTGGGCACGTACTGGAAAAGCAGAGGAGCTGGGATTAAAACTCTGGTTTCTCTAGAGCCTGTGCAGTCGTCATCATACCCGGTCTCAGACAAGTTTGCTGATAACCTGCCAGTGTCGTCTGCGCTGGAGCCACATTCCCGTGAGTGTGCGCCTGGCAGTACCTGCCTATTTATCACTGGCCATTCAGGGACAGTGAAGTCATGAGATAGCAAGATGCTTTCAGGGTCTATTTTTAAGGTTTTTCATTAATGTAAACTGGTCTCTCTCCCCAGTCTACTAAAATTTTATTTGTCAGAAGCCAGTGAGAAGACATGGATCAGAAGCATTAATCATTACACAAGATGAAATAAGCATCCCTCAAGCACTCGTTCGGCACACAACTCTTTGAATAGTATTATACAAAGGAATCCAGCAGGGAGTCCTAAATCTGGTGGGGGAAACGGCCTTGTCCACATGTATCCACCACTGAAGGGGTAATTGATCTGACCGGAGGAGCACAGAGCATCACCTGCCCAGGCAAACAAGCATGTTTTAGTGCCACCTTCAATGAGGAAACCTAGAACTCCAGATGGGTAACAAAAGGCTAGGAAAGTGCCACACATAATGTCGTTAGTGGGGAGAGAGTTATTTTAACCTATCATAGACAGTTACTGTTTAGAAATACATTGTACCTGAGATTTACAGTGATCTGAATCTAGGTGCCGTTCTGTACATAGCGGATTAAATTTTGTTTTAGAAGTTGTACCTTATTTATTTTAAAAACAAGTCCAGCTTTGTTCATACATTTAGAAAAGACTTCTGAGACAGCCTATCAATTATGACTTCAGTTAAATAATTAATTAATTAATTAATTTGGTTTCTTAATTCTATTTATGTTAGTGCGTACATCATCAGTGACGGTGGAAAGTTAAAAATGCCGTGGGATCTTTGTGGGGTCTTTGTAACTCCATTTCCTTTCTTTTGCTTTTGGCTTTATTTTGTCCATACATCCGTGAACACAGCTTTGTGTCACCAACCTCTGTGCTTTCTCATGTTTTATCTAAGAATAACTGGATTTTGACTGTTGGTCATCTTATCCTGAGGGGCAAAATTAGCGTCTACTAATATAAAACTTATGATTTTAATGGAGTTATTAAAGATAATGAACTATATTTTGGTATATAATATATATTCACCATTAAAGAATATATAAAATGTTTATTCGCATTCAAAATAATTCATTTAAAAATCCTCTTAACTAAAAATGAGAAGAATTATAAAGTAAATATATCATTTTAAAGATTAAAATAATTAATGCTCATTCGAGAGACAAAATACAAGGCTCAATCTCATATCAAGTTACTAAATTTAAAGGTTTAAAATAAGATATTTATTTGCAGATTAGGCCTGTGACACCAGTTTTAAATGAAACCTCCCAAACTTATTTTCTTTCTCAAAAATATACATTATAACTCTTTAAACCAGAAAAGATGGTAGAATGTATAGTGTTCAAGCAATAAACTCTTTATCTCACAAAATAGATTACTCTTATGTGGACTCTCGTATGTTCGATTTTAAAGAAATGGGAAGTGTGTTGGAATTAAAATCATTTTATTCATTGAATCAACAAGTATAATTTATTAGCACAGAGCACCGTGTTAGGCCCTAGGGATACAGTGATGAAGAAAGCTCAAAGCCTTTCTCAGCACCGCACTGCCCAGTGGGGTGGGGACAGACAGGAAAACCTTTAGTCGCAGTGGAGTGTGCAGAGAGTTTTCATGCAGGCGTGCCCAGGGAACTGCAGGGCCAAGGAGTGACATGATCAGATTGTCTTTCAGGAGTCTTTCTTTCAGTACGGTGCAGACAATAAATTGCAGAGGGTATGATGTAAAACAGAACTGGTGAAAGGTGGCAAGAACCTAAAGATAATTAGAATAAACTGGGAGGACAGCTGGGTAGATATTCGGAAGGCAGAACTGGCAGGTGTAATTATCAGGGTGGGGCAGGTAGAGAATAACACAGAGGGAAGAGTCCAAGAAATCTCTCCAGTCAGAGAGCGAAACAGGAGGAGCATGTCTTGCTTAAGTAGTAAATACTGAGTAAGTTTTCATCACGTGGAGGATGCTTTCAGACCACCAATTGGAAACAAACATCCTATACCCCTCTTGGTGCTTAGGTGCAGATCCTTAATGCTTTTCCCTTATAAGTTGCCGTGAAAGCCATAGAAGCCAAGGGGAATATGTGCAGCTGAGAAGTTCAAGTCAAAATGTTGGGAAACATTTATGTGACAGGTAAAGGAAGAGGTCTCTGCAAAAGAAACTGAGGAAAAAGTAACCAGACACCTAGGAAAATAAATGTTGTCACTAAATGGAAATAGAAACTCAGAACAGCCAAATAAAATATTGTCTTTTGACCTTGAACTTTTTACTCTCAGTAAAGTACACTTTTATTATAGGATATTTTAGTTCGTTTTTATTGGATGTCTGCATGAGAAGGCCAGCCTCTGTGTTAACAACGTTGTCGTCCTGTGAGTGGTAATTCACATTCTCAGGCTGCTTATCCAGTTCTGACCACATATCCTGGTTTATTACAGCAGTAATTTAAAATGTTGAGAGGCAGTATGTGTCGTGGTTAAAACACATACTACCTGGATGACTCTGGGTGAAGTGGAGTTATTATTGCAACTACTTCATTAGGAAGTTGTTCAACTTAAATGAGTTGATATCCATAAGGCTCTTACAGAAAGTACTGTATGCTTTAGCAAACACTACTTTTATCAAAGGTATCCATTATAGAATTGCATGGGGAAGACAGAAGGAACCCACTTGGTCTTTTTTATACATAAGGAAAAATACAGTCAATTAATTCACTTGGCCAGAGACTAGCATATTGATTACTTGCTTGATAGAATTGACAAGACCAAATGGATCAAACACATAAAATAGATTGGTGTGCTTGGCCTATAAAGTTTTATCCTTAAGATATTAAGAAAATCAGGATCAGGATTAGCATTCAGTTACCCAAAAACCTTAATTTATTCCTGAAAAACAGCAAACAGGATCTATTTTTAGCTTTATATTATTTTACATTTCTTTTCAAAAACAGAAATCTCAAATTTCATGACTATGAAATTAAATATCCTCTATTGAGTGGCTATCATTTGCCAGGCAGTGGTATGTGTATTTTTGAGTTTCACAACAGTGCTATAGAAATAGATATTTATAGTGTTCCCATTTTATAGATGGGGAAACTTTCAGAAAGCTTAACTCTTTAGCCTTGGATCCAATTTCAGATAGGTAACTGAGCCTGTATTTGGCCCTGCATTTTACCCGATTTCAAAGCCTTTGGAATTTTATGCTACCTTATTCCATGAACAGGGAAGGCAGCCTGGTCTATCCATGGATAAGTCAGGGGGCCTTATAATCTCAGGTCTTTCTTAGTCTTTAGGTTGCTGTTTCCTCCTCTTAAAAGTACCTAATTTTCTTTCAGATCTAAAATTCCGTGAACTTTTATGAACTAATGTAACAAAAACCAGAAAGACAAGATAGGAATCTTGATTCTGTTTTTTTTTTTTTTCCTCATATGCAAATACCATTCCTCAAGTGAAACAGATTGTCACAGCAAATATGTTGAGCCTTGAATGTAATGAAGCTCATTTGTCAGTGTCTGGGGCCTGTAACTTTGTAAAAGTTAAACAGGGACACATTTCAGAAATGCACTTCTGAACCTAAGAAAATGCCTATTCTTCCTGTTGCAAAAGGTGTTCCTTTTCAGTTGCTTGAGAAAATAATAGAGGGAAGCTGATGAGAACATGGGTGTTTTGTTTAACACAGGCTTTTTCAAACTGCACATTCCTCTTATGTGCATTGCTCACACGTCATTTTAATATGAAAGGGCACCTGTCTTTTGTCTCAGTACACATTTACCTTTCAGCATTTCAGATGGTGAAATGGGAGGTGCCTGAAAAAGTTATTTTTGTTTGGTGGGTTTGGGAATCCATTCAATACCTGGTGTTTTCTTTAGACTTTATTATGCCTTCTGCTGGGTAAATGTCATGGAAATGCATTTAATGACTCTTAATCCTTTTCTTTAACCAAAATTTAAAGAAGCAGCCATTTTCATAATAAATCAGTTTGTTGACTGTTTCAAGAAAAAAACCCTGATGTGAGTTTTCATTTTCCCAGGGCACTTTAATTAATAACTGTCCCAAAACACTTAATCTATTTAAATAATACCTGTGAATACACACACACACACACACACACACACACACACACACACTCCCCAAAGTTGGCTACATATGCATATAAAGTTGTATTTAGCATGAACTCCAAGCATGGAGTTAAAAAGAGTTTTTAGAATGAAAAAGAACAAACTCTCCTTCTTTAAAGGACTACTTCACTTTAAAAAAAAATAGAAGCTCTTGCTGTTAGTTTTGGTTAACATGTTCCTTTTTCAGAAGTTTTCATAGTTTAGTCCAGGTTTTTTACAGAACTGAGAAGGACAGATTGTGCTAAAAATGGTCATATTCTTTTTTTAAAATACAAAAGCTTGAAATAGCCTAAGGATTTGTCATGGGACATAGAGACCATTACTTCAGAATGGAAGACCTACAAGTTAATAAACTGTACCTCAAAGAGTGGCATGGTATCGTGCAGCTAAGCACAGATCACCCAACTAGCGTTCTTTGATTTTTCTTATATGTAGACAACATAATGTCTCAACTGAAAAACAAGTCACTAAGACTTATTGGGAAAGATATATACCACACCTTTTTCAATAATTTCACTATTTCATAGGATTAATACAAGTCACCAACATTTTTTTAAAAATCTGACATTGGGGCC